>NC_084740.1:79098712-79178712 GCF_033978785.1 Entelurus aequoreus
TTTACACATCATCTTCAAGGAGATGCGGATGAAGAGACAGGGCTGAGCTCCGGGACGGACAAGCTTCACAGTGTCTTGGCTGAATGAGCAGGTATCGGACACCTCGGTCTCCTGGACACTGGCCGAGAGTTAGCGGGTGGCCGAGAGTGGAGTCGGCTCTCTTGGTTGCTTTGTTGGGTCTGCTCCGGTCTCTGGCCATGCTCCCCCCACCCCAGTAGAAGATGGTGTGGAACACCGCAGAGGCCACCACAGTGTATGTTTTTTTGTTGTTGTCTTTGTTTTACTTTTGTAGCTATAATCTTTTTCGATTACGCATGCACCTCCTGGTACCCCAACACCTCCAAAACCCTCAAATCTAAACTCCAAACATCTCAGAACAAGCTAGTCAGGTTACTTCTAGACCTCCACCCCAGATCCCACCTCACTCCTACCAACTTCTCTAAAGTGGGCTGGTTCAAGTTGGAGGACAGAGTTAAACAACTTGCACTGAGCCTAGTCTATAAAATCCGCTACACCTCCCTGATACCGAAGTACATGTCAAACTACTTCCTTAACGTAAATGACCGCCATAACCACAACACCAGGGGGAGCTCCACTAACCACGTTAAACCCAGACTCCGAACTAACAAAGGTCTTAACTCATTCTCTTTCTATGCCACATCAATGTGGAATGCGCTCCCAACAGGTATAAAAGAAAGGGCATCTCTATCCTCCTTCAAAACCGCAATAAAAGTTCACCTCCAGGCAGCTACAACCCTAAACTAACACCCTCCCCGGATTGCTAATAATCAAATGTAAACAATCAAATGCAGATACTTTTTCTTATGCCTTCTGATCGCTCCCTCTCTCTCTCTCTCTCTCTCTCTCTATGTCCACTACTTGATGTCCATATCCTCCCCCCCCCCCCTCCACACCCCTGATTGTAAATAATGTAAATAATTCAATGTGATTATCTTGTGTGATGACTGTATTATGATGATAGTATATGCAATCATAGTATATATCTGTATCATGAATCAATTTAAGTGGACCCCGACTTAAACAAGTTGAAAAACTTATTCGGGTGTTACCATTTAGTGGTCAATTGTACGGAATATGTACTTCACTGTGCAACCTACTAATAAAAGTCTCAATCAATCAATCAATCAGCTGTATGTAGGAATGGCTGGTTACATCAGCTCTGCTCTTTTAATGTCTTTAATGTCCTTTGTGTTCTTTCATGTTTGATGTTTCCCTCTTACACACATGCTTATGTGTGCTATGGCTATGAGGTATTTTTTTCCCCCTTGGCCACAGTCTGGACTCCCTCTCCAGAGCTGAATACCGTATTTTTCGGAGTATAAGTCGCACCGGAGTATAAGTCGCACCTTTCGAAAATGCATAATAAAGAAGGGGAAAAGCATATAAAAGTCACACTGGAGTATAAGTCGCATTTTGTGGGGAAATTTATTTGATAAAACCCAACACCAAGAATAGACATTTGAATAGTGAACAACAGGCTGAATAAGTATACGTTATATGAGGCATAAATAACCAACTGAGAAGGTGCCTGGTATGTTAACGTAACATATTATGGTAAGAGTCATTCAAATAACTATAACATATAGAACATGCTATACGTTTACCAAACAATCTGTCACTCCTAATCACTAAATCCCATGAAATCTTATACGTCTAGTCTCTTACGTCAATGAGATCAATAATATTATTTGATATTTGACGCTAATGTGTTAATCATTTCACACATAAATCGCTCCTGAGTATAAGTCGCACCCCTGGGTAAACTATGAAAAAAAATGCAACTTATAGTCCGAAAAATACGGTATTTGTTTTTCTCATGACACCCCCCCCTCCTCCCCCCCACCCCCCCTCCCCAGCAGGCTTTACCTGTTTCTCAACTTTTTTGTAAGGGGCGCCGGAAGTTGGCAGACCCGTCAGCGATCCTGTTCTGTCTCCCTGTAATGTTTGTCTGATCTCAAATGGGATTTTTTTTATTTTTTTATTTTTTTTATTCCAAACAACATAAAAAAAAGACACAAGATACACTTACCATTAGTGCATCAACCCAATAAAACCCTCCCTCCCCCATTCACACTCATTTACACAAAAGGGGCTGTCTCTTTCTGTTATTAAAAAAAAAAAAAATCTTCTGGTTCCTACAATATAGAATAATACAGTCTGCAAGGGATACAGTCTTTAGAGCACACATGATTGTGTGTGGTGCTGGTCCATTAACATTTTCATTAATTACTATCTTTTATGTAATTGTTTTTATATTGCTTTACTTTCAAACAAAACAAACAAAGGACCTTAACTTCACCAGACCGGGTTGTCAATGAAATCAGATTGTTCAAAAGGGTTCTTAAAACCAGGTCCAGTTCAAATAACGTCCAGATCGGGCTCAGCAACACACACCTTCACCCATGTACACCAAAAACCAGGGAACACAACAGGTTGCATACAATCCACATACAAAAATACATTTTCAAATTAAGCACCAGATCACATCCAAGTCGAACTCAGCAACACCCAAGTCGAACTCAGTAACACACA
The DNA here is from genome assembly GCF_033978785.1 of Entelurus aequoreus. Lineage (NCBI taxonomy): Eukaryota > Metazoa > Chordata > Actinopteri > Syngnathiformes > Syngnathidae > Entelurus > Entelurus aequoreus. The sequence continues at coordinate 79,101,266 of NC_084740.1, forward strand.
CCTTCATTTATGTACACTTAAAATAGGGAATGCAACAACAGATTGCATATCATATATAAACAAAATTACATTTTCAAAATAAGCCTTTGAGGACTTCCCATCTTTTTTTATGTTTTTTGGCATCATTATCGTTTTCAACCATATCATTTTCTAAAGTTAAAAAATACTGAATAAATGTTTTAAAGAAAGAAATACTAAGTGAATATCTGTTTTTGGCCTTAAAAATAAACCTTTTACCGAGTACTATAATTAAATTGACTAAATCATGACTGTCAATGAACTCTCCTAAAATAACGGAAACCACATCAAGCTTCATAAACAAACCAATCTTTAAACACACTTTTTCAACTTCCACCCAAAACGAAGACACAATATGACAATACCAAAACAAATGTAGGGTGGATTCAGGCTCCTGACAACAAAATCGGCAATCATCTGACTCTGTCATATTCCATATTTTTAACATTTTTCCCGTGGGTAGGATGTTATAAATAATTTTAATTTGAAAATAACGATTTTGCACATCGATAGTGGTTTTGTAGTTTCATTTGAATATTGCATCCCACGGCAACGGGCAGTCAAAAAAGTCCTCCCATTTTCCATATGTGTTGTATGGGGCAGCCTTCAAAGATTTCTTTATTAAATAAAACTTATATATTTTTCCATTTATTTTAGTTCCTTTTTGCCAACTAGAATTTCTTATTAAGGGCTTACAAACTAATAATTTAGTAGTTCCATAATTAATCAAATGGGATTGTGCGGAAATATTAATTTCCCCTCGGGGATTAATAAAGTATTTCTAAATCTGATTCTGTTTCCCGGATGCTCTCTTCTGTATAAACGGCGCCAACATGGAGGGGAAAAGGAAGGGGAAAAAGCGGCGTTTACAGGCAGTGTAAAGGCTACCATGGTAAAACTAAAGTGAGACCGGATGAAGTATTTCACAAGATCTCGACTCCTCCTCGCACAATACAACGAGAAACATTTATAGGACGCTAAAGAACATGATGCTTTTCAGACTTTAAATAAATCTTCCGCTAATCTATGGAGGAGAGTGACAAGTGGAGGCCAAGGTTCCTTTGCAGGCACTTAGCTGAGTGGAAAAAAAACAGAAGAAGAGCGGATCTTTACATTATTTATATGTGCTAATGGCGTATGTGAATGAGCCGGCGTCCAATCAGATAAAATAGACACACAGCAGTAATCAAGGACGTTTGCTCTCCTTGCGCGGGTCAATCGGAGTCTCTTTAGTAGCGTTCGAAACTCCGCCGCTACATTATGTCCTTTTAATGGAGTCGATGGGACGAGGAGAAGGTAAAAATTGCCACAGCTGATCGGCCCTGACACATCCCGCTGCCTTTCAAGATATTATTGTTTATCTAGCGCACGTGATGGATCGTCGTCGTCGTCGTCACCCCCCCCCCCCCCCGCCCCCCGCAAAAAGAGTCCATTAGTCTCGTTTAAGTTTAGCAACGACAGTTTGGGAGGGGGGGGGTTTGATGCGTGAACATGTGCCTCTCATTTCCGACGGCGAGCTCCACACGCATCCTCCAACATCCCATTGTAAAGTTTACCAGCGCAGAACAAGACTCCAATAAAGTGCAGTTTGTACAGTAGGCCATCAAAGTTCCAGAGCCAGGAGAGTACAGTAACAACAAAGCAACAATATGGTTTCTCTTTCATCATGCGCTCGCTAATGGGAACAACATGGCCGCTAATGGAGGAACTTGCGACTTTAAAAAAACAAAACATTTCGGTGGTGAGACCGCGTCTTGTTGTGGTGCGTTTTTTAAATTCTTTATTATATGAGGTTGTAAATGTGCGAAAGCTAATTAAAACAACTTATTGATCTTTGGCGGTGAATTCTATGGGGAAGAAATACAAAACGCAAAACCACCAAAAGAAGTCGAGGAGTGAAGTAGATAGTTTTTTTCTACTTTTATAAACCATATGGACACACACAGTGCTTTAAATGCATACTTAAAATAATGAACAAAATACATATAAATTAATTGATCAAAACAATTATATACATTTTAAAGAATAACAGAAGAATACTAAAATATAATCTTAGATTTGATTCGATTACCGTATTTTCCGGACTATAAGCCGCTACTTTTTCCCCTCGTTCTGGTCCCTGCGGCTTATACAAGGGTGCGGCTTATTTACGGCCTGTTCTTCCCCGACACCGACGAAGAGGATTTCGGTGGTTTTAGTACGCAGGAGGAAGACGATGACACAATGATTAAAGACTGACTTTTCATATACCGGTAGGCTGGTTATTTTGATAACGTACAGGCGAGTACTTTGTATTACTTTGCACCGTTGTATTATTTGTACTCTGCACGAATGCTGTTCGCCATGTCAAAGATGTGAAAGTTTGATTGAATGATTGAAAGATTTATTGTTAATAAATGGGACGCTTTGCGTTCCCAAACAGTCATCTCTGTCCCGACAATCCCCTCCGTGGTAGCAGGAACCCCTATATACTACGGTAATTACACATCAAAACCCTGCGGCTTATAGTCGGGTGCGGCTTATATATGGAGCAATCTGTATTTTCCCCTAGATTTAGCTGGTGCGGCTTATAGTCAGGTGCGGCTTATAGTCCGGAAATTACGGTAGTTTATTTCAAAGGGGACAATGCAATTTCATAAAACACATGACTACACATGGTTAAAAAAGCCAGAATTAGCCAGAAGGCTAGTTGTCATCTGTAGTCCCCTGGCCATGATGTAAAAAAGGCAGTAAAATTACAATTTAAAAGAAAAGAAAGAGAGAGAAAAAGAAAAAAAACACACAATACATATACAATTTGATAAAAAATTAAATACATCACATTTATTTTAGCATAATCTTGTGGTTTAAGGCTTAAAAAAAAAGAATAGTTATATATTACATTGTAATGTAAATGTACAGGATATATTGATGAATAAAAGTAATATGAACAATTAAAATTAGCTTTTGTCAAATTATAAATCAAACAATACAAAAAATGCAGTTATCAAATCTTCCACTCTTCTGAAAATACTTTCTGTATTTACAAACTACACAGAATACATTTCAATTTTTATTTTTACCTAATTCACTCAATATTGAATAAAAGTAATTTATACACCATTGAAATAAATCCTGAATAAAAAGGAGCAGAAATAAGTATACATTTGTAATACTGCCCCCTATTTACACAAATGCAACATTAGCTATTCAACCAAAAGACTATTAAGGCCATATTTTTAAAAAATGAATATAACATTAAATTAAAATAAAATAAAGTATATTGTAAATAATAATAGTAATCATAACACGTTTGTTGCTTTATTTTGCAAGTGAAAATTAATTAAAAGAAAAAACTAATGTAAATTAATAAATACATAAATTAGTTAATCGTTAAAAATGTTTGATGGGCATGAAGGGGTTAAACCTTTACAATAATAATAATACATCTTATTTACCGGGTTGTTTTAAAAAACTCAGACGCTTTATAGAGTAAAAAAAACGAATGAATGAAATAGCAAATATAAGTAAAAAACTAACAAATAAAAACCCAGAACAGATTCAGTTCAAAAGCACACACAGAAGGCAGAATTAAATGACTATAATATGATGTATCGTGAAATGTGAACCTTTTAAAAAGTCACAAGTTTAAAGCAATGTGGAACAGGTGTGATTTTAAGTTACCGCACCTTGCGGGCTATAGAGAGCGCACCGCTATTTAAGCCGCACCCACCAAATTTTAGAAGAAATATATATTTTGATTGAGTTTGAGTTTATTTCGAACATGCATGTATACAACATGATACATCACAATTTCCAGTTTCTCTTTTCAACATGTTCGAAAAGGAGTAGGAAGAAGCAGAGCTTATTTAATCCTACCCCTTTTCTTTTACATAACAGTTCCTAAAACTTTTGTTCACTTCCTGTTCTCAATTTATTCACAATACACTCCATAAATAATCACAATAAAAATAAATAAATAATACTCGGTGAAGTAAGTTACATTACATATGGTGAGATGAGTAAGATTATTTAGAAAAAATTTACGGATTTTAGCATATGTTAACCGCACCAGACCATAAGTCGCACATATAAACCAGTACGAAAGATTTTGTAAATATTTATTTACATACCTTAATTGTTTCCAAACGGTGCATGTACCGCGGCAGTAAAACGGCTGATCAAACAAAACAGAAGTTATGGTCATGGACCCACTAGCTGCGGAAGCTAGCTCTAGAATCAGCTAAACAGACTCAATAACTCCACGGTGGCGTTTTGGTGAATTTATAAAACTGAAATAATACAAAAAGAATGCCATTTTAAGTTAATGGTACTAACACAAACACTTGTAAATACGTTAGCATATTTGCTAATGTTAACGACACTAGCCTGATTACATTACGATAGCAAGTACAAATGTGCATAAAAACCCTACTACAGACATCACAGATGGGACGATTTAGTAGGTATGGATTGTTTTAGTTATATTGCAAAACTTACAACCGTTGCTTGGAGTGATAAAAGAAGAATCTTTTTAAGAAGAAACGTTACAGACGAATAGTAGACGAAACTGGATATACTTCTGGTTCAAGACACGAAACAGAGTACATTTTCAACCTGCAGCACCTGCAGTGAGCGAACTCGTCCAAAAGATGGCGCCGTAGCACAAACTACCCACCTTTTCAGTGTCTCTGTCAGTGTTGTATGAAAACTATTTGTTGAATACAAAACAATTATGGCCATTAGCAAAGCTAACTTTTAACTTTAAACATAACAACGGCTTAAAAATAACAACAACAACAACAACACAAATAAACAATATGATGTCTTTTTTCACATTAAGGTAGTTTTAAAAAGATTGACTCATTTACAGTGGAAAAATAATGAATAATAACACATTTTACAGCAGTTTGAGGGGGTTTTTTCCATTCTTTTTTCCAAAAAATCTAATAGAGTGTCCGCCCTGAGATTGGTAGTTCGTGAGTTCAAACCCCGGCCGAGTCATACCAAAGACTATAAAAAAAATGGGAGCCATTATCTCCCTGCTTGGCACTCAGCATCAATAGTTGGACTTGGGGGTTAAATCACCAAAAATGATTCCCGGGCGCGGCCACCACTGCTGCTCATAGTGGTCACCCTTGATCACCTCCCAGGGGGTGATCAAGGGTGATGGGTCAAATGCAGAGAATAATTTCGCCACACCAAGTGTGTGTGTGACAATCATGGGTACTTTAACTTTAAATCTATAAATTGGTCGCAGGGTTCAAAGCGTAGGAAAAAAGTTGTGGCTTACCGTCCGGAAAATACTGTAGTCTTTAATCAGCAGTCAGCAGTGTCACAGATTTATGGAAAGCCAATGGACCTGAAATTCTCCCCTGTGGAACGCCACTTGTTGCAGGTCCCAGGTAGCCAAGACAAGCAGTCAGATAATAGTGTCCTGTTAAACAGGAGGAAAAAGCACACAGAATGTTTCAGTTGTTCACAGGCTGATCGCTCTCATCAGAATTTATTAACAGAAATTACAAATTCACAATTCACTTCATTTCCCATATCTTTTGTCACTTTGTATTATCATGTCAATGTCTTTTACTTTATCTTCACCTCTATTTTCATCAAAACACTCAATAAACTATCTTTAAACCGTTACTGTATCACTGGAGTTATAATTACCGTAACAATACTGTATGCCTTTCCCATATATTTTCACACATCCACATCACTCCTAAACATACAATATAGTGCCCAATTAGACCTTATTTCACTGTCTTGTCTTTCTCAGGAATATTCACCTTTAACTTAATGCACTTTTTAGCAACATTCATTTAAGCACTTTACTTTTCTTCATATTCTTTGTCTTATAATAGCAGCTTTAAGTTACTGTACTTGAAATGTTCATTGACCATTTCTGAGAGCTTAACTTATATAACCATGTCTAAACTAGGGCTGGGCGATATATCGATATTAGGGCTGCAACTAACGATTCATTTGATAATCGATTAATCTGTCGATTATTACTTTGATTAATCTAATAATAATCGGATAAAAGAGACAAACTACATTTATATCCTTTCCAGTATTTTATTGAAAAAAAACAGCATACTGGTACCATACTTATTTTGATTATTGTTTCTCAGCTGTTTGTACATGTTGCAGTTTATAAATAAAGGTTTATTTAAAAAAATAATAATAAAAAATTACCTCTGCGCATGCGCATAGCAGAGATCCAACGAATCGATGACTACATTAATCGCCAACTATTTTTATAATCGATTTTTATCGATTTAATCGATTAGTTGTTGCAGCCCTAATCGATATACTGAATATATCGCGGGTTTGTCTCTGTGCGATATAGAAAATGACTATATGGTGATATTGGAGTATACGTTCTCACACAGTTACTTTTAGCTGCAGGCATTACACTACAGTCTCTTCTCACTCTTTCTTGTCTCTCCTTCTCACAGAGACATAAACAAGCGCACCTTCTTACATACGTCACATACGTATACGCCCTCTTGGAGCAGAGAAGTAGCGGCATGGGTAACGTTAGCTGTGGTGCGAGTGGTAATACGAGAGAAAGAAGGTGCGACTCTGGTAACAAATGAAGGAAGAATTAATTCCCAAGAAAAACAGCAGGGGGTCCATCGTCTGGCGGTGGTTTGGCTTCAAGCGGGAAGATGTCGAACAGACAACCGTCATTTGCCAAGTGTGGGGCAAAAGCGTTGCTACAAAAAGTAGCATTACTGCTAACATGTAGCATCATTTGAAAAGTCACCCGCTAGAGAATGAAGAGTGCTTACTCCGCATGTCAACATCTCCGTTCGGTGCCACACCCACAAAATGCAGAGGCAACCATTTGGAATATTTGAGATTATATAATAATTGGAGTCTTAAAAAGGTCAATAACTCATAACAACATTGATTTTAATTCATTATTTTTTTGAGCAATGACACTTAAAAAAAAAGTCCCAATAAAATTATTGGGGATCCAAAAGGGTACTGACTGCTCAGTAAAGTTTAAAAAAATACATCCAACATTAGTTTTAACTTTTACCACAACAGTCTCAAGATCAACTTCAGATCTATCCGTTAATTATAAGTTTGATTGTTGTTTATGTTTTTTGTTTGTTCGTTTTAGGCCCTTCTTTAAAAAACATAGTTTTTTAAATGGCAACCAAAAAATATGCAACATTTCCCCCCCAAAATATCTCAAAGTGGAATATTTAATGTGAAGTAAACGGAGCCTTGAATATGTCAATAATTCATAATGACATTGATTTTGATTCTTTTTTTTTTTTTTAAAGAAAGAAACTGCCTGCATGGCAGCTTTGTGTTATTAGAGTAAATAATGCATAATTTTCTTGTTACATTTCACCTGTTTGCTCTTTTATACCACTTTTTATGTTTTTTATTTTTTTTTCATCTGATTTTTAGAATGTGCAGTGGGGCCGTTAAAAAAATTACCTGCGGGCCGCAAATGGCCCCCGGGCCGCACTTTGGACACCCCTGGCCTAAACATATCGAGAAATTTAAAAAAGGCCATATCGCCCAGCCCTAGTCTAAACACAACAAAATAGCATGTAAAACCTCTTTCAGAACACACACATTATACAAAAATACATGATCAAATCAATAAGAAAACGGGAGCTCTAATTTGGGAGTTTATTAGGATCAGAAGTTCCTACATAAACATTGTGCACTCACGTCGCCATTTTGTATTGCCTGACTACTGTGCTCTGAGCTGGATTAAAAAACACTAACTACACCCTGCAAACACTTTAGAGTTAGGCTCCACCATCAGAACGTGTACTTAAAGTTATAAAGATCACATGGATATCTTTCAGTGAGTTGATTCACCAAAACTAACCTGTTAAAAAGAGGGAAAAAGCACACAGAAGGTTCCAGTTGTCCACAGGCTGGTCGCTCTCATCAGGATGACAGGAAGCTTCCGGTCTGCAGGTATTAGCATTCAATTAGAAAGAAACGCTCTACTGCCCCCTACTGGCCAAGGTGAATACTGATAAATGTGGAATGAGGGCTCCAAAAACGAATTCAAACCACAAAATAAAATAAATAAATCAACACAAAAATGGGACACACAGTCAGCAGTGTCACACATTTATAGAAAGTCAAAGGACCTGAAATTCTCCCCTGTGGAACGCCACTCACAATAGAGTCTGAGTGATTATTTTCTGGAGATGGATGTCGGCGCCCTTTTGTGGGAAATAATTTAATTAAATGTGATCTTTTTTTAACTGTGAGACTTCTTGAAGAATTCTTCCATACTTTTCGTGTTTAAGGCCGACATGCATACTTGCAAGCCCGCATTTATAAACATCAGAGGTGGGTAGTAACGCGCTACATTTACTCCGCTACAGCTACTTGAGTAACTTTTGGGATAAATTGTACTTCTAAGAGTAGTTTTAATGCAACATACTTTTACTTTTACTTGAGTATATTTATAGAGAAGAAACGCTACTTTTACTCCGCTCCATTTATCTACATTCAGCTCGCTACTCACTACTGATTTTTATCCATCTGTTAATGCACGCTTTGTTTGTTTTGGTCTGTCAGACAGACCTTCAAAGTAGGATCTATCGCATGCCTCCGTTTCACCAATCAAATGCAGTCACTGGTGACGTTTGACTCCGTTTCACCAATCAAATACAGTCACTGGTGACGTTTGACTCCGTTTCACCGATCAAATGCAGTCACTGGTGACGTTTGACTCCGTTTCACCGATCAAATGCAGTCACTGGTGACGTTTGACTCCGTTTCACCGATCAAATGCAGTCACCGGTGACGTTTGACTCCGTTTCACCAATCAAATGCAGTCACTGGTGACGTTTGACTCCGTTTCACCAATCAAATGCAGTCACTGGTGACGTTTGACTCCGTTTCACCAATCAAATGCAGTCACTGGTGACGTTTGACTCCGTTTCACCAATCAAATGCAGTCACTGGTGACGTTTGACTCCGTTTCACCAATCAAATGCAGTCACTGGTGACGTTTGACTCCGTTTCACCAATCAAACAGAGCCAGGCGGTCACATGACCGCTGAAACATAAAGTTTTGCCGCTGAAACAACAACAACAGGCTTAAGCTTACATGAACTCAACGTCAAATTTGAGGAAGCACATAACGGTAAGTAACGGTAGTAGATATTTTGGCTGTCATCGTAGGCTGATGTTCGCTTCCCTGCTATAAATCACTGTCAAATGTACATCGTGTGGGGACATTTATTAACGCACTGCAGCCTCATAGACACACACACACACACACACACACACACACACACACACACACACACACACACACACACACACACACACACACGCATGCATAGAAACACCAATCAGTGTGTTCCCAGGTGCAGCCCACACCTATCAGTTTACGGTTTGCGTAAAGGCTAACTTGTTATTTTCCTTTGTAATATCTGCCTACTGAGTCTATGGTGCTGTTAAGTTATTGTGGCTCAATTTGCCTTCATTTTTTTTATGTTAATGTATTATTATTTAATATATATTATTGTTTTAGTTGCTTAAGAGATATTCCTGACTCTGAATTTGCTCATTGCTATTTTTATGTTTTTGTGCATTATTTGTTGCCGCCATCATTAAACGAACAGGTTACTCATCAGTTACTCAGTACTTGAGTAGTTTTTTCACACTATACTTTTTACTTTTACTCAAGTAAATATTTGGGTGACTACTCCTTACTTTTACTTGAGTAATAAATCTCTAAAGTAACAGTACTCTTACTTGAGTACAATTTCTGGCTACTCTACCCACTTCTGCTTTTCGTGCTCAAGGCCAACATGAATACTCGCAAGCCCGCAAGCACAAAAGAACCATTTTTAATGATGATACACTTAAGAAATCCCGCATTTGGCAAACAGAACGCTTCGTCTGTGATCAACACAGCAAAACTCTATTAAGCCGCCTTCAAATATGCACACAGAAGGGGGGGGGGAAGAGAAACGATATGATTTGACAATGATTACAAATCCACTTCCCCAGCTGGCTGCCTGGAGCGTCTCCATTTGTCATCGACTATTGTCGCCAATTATATGATTAGCTTTGAACACTCCGCCACTTCGAGAGCTCTCGTGCGCTGATTCGCAAACAAAGTCATTACAACGTGTATTCACACATATCAAATAACAAAACAGATGGCCAAGCGCTCGCTGGCTGATTTTTTTTGTATTTTTTATTTTTTTCTCTTTCCACTCGATTGGTAGCGAAAGCAAAAGAAGTATTCTGTCCGTCTTAATGCTGACTGCTTTTTTTTCTTTTCGCTCTTGGAGGAAGAGCATCTGGCTGTCGTGTTGTTAGATCATGAAAGACAATCTTGTTTCCATTAATTTTCTCGACAACAAAGGGACTTGTTGTGGGAGATTTAGAATTACAGCGGGTAAAGCTTCCGGATAATTCATCACAGGGACTTGACAGGAGACTTAATTGTTTTAAAAGGCCAGTCGCTGGCTGCTGGATGGCGTTGTTTTGTCTTCTTCTTCTTTCATGGCAAACAGGTGGGCCAGTGGGTGACCTTCCGCAGTCTCATAGGGCCTCTGAACTCCCCCTAAGTAGCGTGTTTTATCATGTACAGTGGTGGTCAAAAGTTTGCATACACTTGTAAAGAACATCATGTCATGGCTGTTTTGAGTTCCTAATCATTTCTACAACTCTTGTTTTTTTGTGATGTAGTGATTGGAGCACATACTTGTTGGTCTTTTATGAATTTATTATGGGTCTACTGAAAATGTGAGCAAATGTGCTGGGTCGTGTAGGGCTTACTGTACGAAGACAGGTAGCTAGGTTCTGGCACTGGAACGCAGGATGTGGAGATCTCATCAGTGGCAGGTGTGTTAGGGGCGGCATGGCGTAGTGGGTAGAGCGCCCGTGTCAGAAACCTGAGGGTTGCAGGTTCGCTCCCCGCCTCTTACCATGCCGTTGTGTCCTTGGGCAGGACACTTCACCCTTGCCCCCGGTGCCGCTCACACCGATGAATGAATGTTGAATGAATGATAGGTGGTGGTCGGAGGGGCCGTAGGCGCAAATTGGCAGCCACGCTTCCGTCAGTCTACCCCAGGGCAGCCGTGGCTACGAAAGTAGCTTACCACCACCAGGTGTGAATGAATGATGGGTTTTTAACATGTAAAGCGACTTTGGGTACTTAGAAAAGCGCTATATAAATCCCAGGTATTATTATTATTATTATTATTCCTCTCCCCAGCAGGAGAATGCCCATGGGCGTGTCCAGAGGCGCGCTCAGAGGAGCTCACAGCAGGCTTTGTGGCGGCAGGAGCTGGAGTCGTAACAGATAATGCACAAAAAGAGGGCGAAAACAAAAGCTATAAAGTAGACTAAAAATGTACCATAGTAGCAATATAAATGTAATATTGACATATTATACATACAGTATATAATATATACAATATATAACAATCAGGCACGTGCACACATAGGGCCCTATGGGTGCTTGAGCCCCTGCCCTTTTTTGCCTCGTCTTAAAAAGTGCCCTCTGCCTGTGTGTGTGTGTTTTTTTTGTTTTTTCTTTAAACAACATTAATAAATTCCTGTCAGGGATGTAAAAAAAAAAACAACAAAAAAAACAGCGGTACAAAAACTCCACGTTTTCTTGTAATACCGGGTTGCTTGAGCCTGCCGCTTCCGCCAGAGAGAGAGAGAGAGTGAGTAAGTGAGAGGAGAGAGAGCCAACTGCGCCCCGTAGACGTGACAGCGGAGCAACTTGAACCTGTGAGTTATGGTCTAGTCGCCGTCCACTTATTCAGCATCTAATATGGGTAATATTGCAGAAAAACGCTGTATTATTCAATTATTCAATGTGTCAGCTTCTGTTTTTGCCGGACGTCGGAGCACGGCGCATCAAGTCCGCACAGAGCAGAGCGGATCGTGCGGGACAGGAAGTAGTGTAGAAATTACAAAATAAAACACCGGGTTAATTTTCCAAATAAAATGCACTGTGTTTACGGCGGATCACATTTTTCTCACAGTAGAGTTTTAGATATAAAGTTTATTGTGACTTTGCTATTACTGTGTGGGTTAACAAAATAATAACAATAATAATGATAATAATAACAATAATAAGAAGAAGAATAATGATAATGATAATAATATTATTAATAATAATAATAATTTCAGCATTCTGGGGATATAAGATGTAGGTTATCTGTTAGGAATATTACCATCTGTATTTAAACTTGATTCATGTTGATTATGCCTGCAGCACAATGCCAAAAAAAGAAAGGATACAGCCCTCTACTGGCCCCTGGTCCATATTTTTGGCCCTGTATTGCGTTTCAGTTGTTTAGTCTGAGCATTAAGTGGGAAAGTCCATAAGTTATAACTTGATGGTGTTTTCATCAAGTTAAGGGAAGAAGGACAGATTTTCACATTGAAGTTTTTTCCATTTGGGTATTTATTTTTGTATTTTTTTTCAAAGTTCATGTTGCACTGTCCAATGTTCAATATTAAAGTGCTTATCTTTAACAATAAATAGCCTAATAATAAACCAGTGTTTTGTTGCTTTTTCATGTCTTCCAAGCCTATGATAATGTGAATTAACTCATTATGACCATAATTTGTTGACACAAAAGAAATGGCAATCACTTTTACCTACAAAGGACACACAGCTAACTAGTTAGCTTCCTATTAGCAAATTTAATTTTACATTAATTTCCATATTGTGTAAAGGACCCCAAAAAAAATTCCTGCCCTTTTCTGACTTTGAGCCCCTGCCCCTCTATAATCATGTGCACGTCCCTGATAACAATTACCTTGTACAATATTAAAGTATATGTAACAGCCAGAGGTGGGACCAAGTCATTGTTTTGCAAGTCATAAGTAAGTCTCAAGTCTTTGCCCTCAAGTCCCGAGTCAAGACAGGCAAGTGTCGAGTCAAATCCAAAGTCAAGACTGGAAAGTCTCAAGTCAAGTCCCAAGTCCTGCAATTTGAGTTTCGAGTCCTTTCAAGTCCTTTTAACCACAGACTAATATATTTACACAGATTGTGTATGCTTTTAAAACGCTGTATTTATTTATTCAAACAAGTGCATTTGAAATTGCAGGGGGAAAAAAAATAGTGCTGACATTGCACTTCATAATAGCACTATTAACCAGTCCTTTTAAACATTTAACTCATTCCTTTACAGACTAAACACATTTGAAAAAACAAGTGCAACTGTACTTATTTGCACAAAAGTGTTAACATTGTAATTCCATGGCATCTTGCATTGTAACTAGTTCCACTGCAGTTTATATCCTGTTCTTACCTTATCTCATTGATCTCATCTCATACTGTATGTGTGTTGATGTGTGCGTACACATGGAAAACATAACAAATACATCAACATAACAATGAACAGAGTTGTACTTTTTAGACGTCAGGGCCCTACGCAATATGTACACATATTCTTAATATAGTGTACATTTTAACTGACCTTTATTTGACTATGTTTGTCTTTTTGTAGGTGGCTAAAATACGCGGTGCTGCTAACGTAACGTCACTGTGTATGATACGTTGTCTAACGCAGGGGTCACCAACCTTTTTGAAAGCAAGAGCTACTTCTTGGGTACTGATTAATGCGAAGGGCTACAAGTTTGATACACACTTAAATAAATTGCCAGAAATAGCCAATTTGCTCAATTTACCTTTAACTCTATGTTATTATTAATAATTAATGATATTTACACTTAATTGAACGGTTTAAAAGAGGAGAAAACACAAAAAAAATGACAATTAAATTTTGAAACATAGTTTATCTTCAATTTCGACTCTTTAAAATTCAAAATTCAACCGAAAAAAAGAAGAGAAAAAACTAGCTAATTCGAATCTTTTTGAAAAAATTAAAAAAAAGAATTTATGGAACATCATTAGTAATTTTTCCTGGTTAAGATTAATTTTAGAATTTTGATGACATGTTTTAAATAGGTTAAAATCCAATCTACACTTTGTTAGAATATATAACAAATTGGACCAAGCTATATTTCTAACAAAGACGAATCATTATTTCTTCTAGATTTTCCAGAACAAAAATTTTAAAAGAAATTCAAAAGACTTTGAAATAAGATTTAAATTTGATTCTACAGATTTTCTAGCTTTGCCAGAATAATTTTTTTAAATTTTAATCATAATACGTTTGAAGAAATATTTCACAAATATTCTTCGTCAAAAAAAACAGAAGCTAAAATGAAAAATTAAATTAAAATGTATTTATTATTCTTTACAATAAAAAACATACATTCACTTTAACATTGATTTAAATGTTCAGGAAAGAAGAGGAAGGAATTTAAAAGGTAAAAAGGTATATGTGTTTAAAAATCCTAAAATAATTTTTAAGGTTGTATTTTTTCTCTAAAATTGTCTTTCTGAAAGTTATAAGAAGCAAAGTAAAAAAATTATTGAATTTATTTAAACAAGTGAAGACCAAGTCTTTAAAATATTTTCTTGGATTTTCAAATTCTATTTGAGTTTTGTCTCTCTTAGAATTAAAAATGTCGAGCACAGCGAGACCAGCTTGCTAGTAAATAAATACAATTTAAAAAATAGAGGCAGCTCACTGGTAAGTGCTGCTATTTGAGCTATTTTTAGAACAGGCCAGCGGGCTACTCATCTGGTCCTTACGGGCTACCTGGTGCCCGCGGGCACCGCGTTGGTGACCCCTGGTCTAACGTTACTGTGTGTGATACATGGACTAACGTAACGTTAGCTTACATTCAAAACGTACCCTTCTTTGTGCAACTTCAAATGTCGAAACGAAGTTGGAAGTGGTTGCGTCTCCGTCTGTAATCTTCGAACCGCATGTTTTGCATACTGCAATTCCTTGTTTGTCGACCAAGTCGTAGTTTTAATACCCAAACGAAACTATCTTTGGTATTATTTTTCTTCACTGGCGCGTTGTTTGACAGCTCTTCTTCGTTGGTTGTCCTGAAATTTGATTGGATGAATGCTGGGGGATGAAAACGACGTGGATGTAATTTGATTGGATGTTGTAATGACACGCAGCACACACACTGACAGACGCACACGTACACAACTGAATAACTTTTTAATATTTGGGTTTTGGGGAAAGTAGCAAGTCTTGTCGGGTCAAAAGGCTCAAGTCCAAGTGAAGTCACAAGTCATTGATGTTAAAGGCCTACTGAAATGATTTTTTTTTTATTTAAACGGGAATAGCAGATCCATTCTATGTGTCATACTTGATCATTTCGCGATATTGCCATATTTTTGCTGAAAGGATTTAGTAGAGAAAATCGACGATAAAGTTCGCAACTTTTGCTCGCTGATAAAAAAAAAACCTTGCCCCTACCGGAAGTAGCGTGACGTCACAAGCGGTAGTGCTGCTCACAATTCCCCGTTGTTTACTATGGAGCGAGAGATATTCGGAGCGAGAAAGCGACGATTACCCCATTAATTTGAGCGAAGATGAAAGATTCGTGGATGAGGAACTTTAGAGTGACGGACTAGAATGCAGTTCAAGAGATATATTTTTTCGCTCTGACCGTAACTTAGGTACAAGCTGGCTCATTGGATTCCACACTCTCTCCTTTTTCTATTGTGGATCACGGATTTGTATTTTAAACCACCTGGGATACTATATCCTCTTGAAAATGAGAGCCGAGAACGCGAAATGGACATTCACAGTGACTTTTATCTCCACGACAATACATCGACGATGCTCTTTAGCATGAGCTAACGTGATAGCATCTGTCTCAAATGCAGATAGAAACAAAATAAATAAATCCCTGACTGGAAGGATAGACAGAAGATCAACAATACTACTATCAGGAGACACCAAACCAAACACTGGACATGTAAATACACAGTTAATGCTGTGCCGCCTGTCGAAGCCTGGCAATGCTGTTGCTAACGACGCTAACATGGCAACGAGACCTCGTCAGAGCTATGCTAAAAACATTAGCGCTCCACCTACGCCAGCCAGCCCTCATCTGCTCATCAACACCCGTGCTCACCTGCGTTCCAGCGATCGATGATGCGGTCGGCGGCCCGGAGACGTAAGAAGTCAAGGTGAGGTCGCCGGCGCTAGCGTCTGCTATCCAACAAAGTCCTCCTTGTTGTGTTGCTACAGCCAGCCGCTAATACACCGATCCCACCTACAACTTTCTTCTTTGCAGCCTCCATTGTTCATTAAACAAATTGCAAAAGATTCACCAACACAGATGTCCAGAATACTGTGGAATTTTGTCGAAGAAAACAGAGTGTCCAATAGGGTCCAAACACTTCCGTGGACCTCGCGACGTCACGCGCATACGTCATCCTCCAAAGGCGTTTTGAACCGGAAGTTCCCCGGGAAATTTAAAATGTCACTTTATAAGTTAACCCGGCCGTATTGGCATGTGTTGCAATGTTAAGATTTCATCATTGATATATAAACTATCAGACTGCGTGGTCGGTAGTAGTGGCTTTCAGTAGGCCTTTAGAGTCTAAGTCTAAGTCTATCATGGAAACCTCATGTCAGACACATTAAAACAAAAATCTCTAAAAGCCTCTCAAATTATAAACAACGCAAAACTACACCTCAATGAAAATACACGCCGTACTCTATACTGCACCTTGGTACTCCCATTCCTTACATACTGTGTTGAAGTATGGGGGAATACTTACCACAACACAATTCATCCTCTGATCATATTACAGAAAAGAGCAGTGCGGATAATTCACAACGTTGGTTATTTAGAACATACTCATAATCTGTTTATGCAATCAAAGTTGCTCCAATTTGATGACCTTGTTAAATAATCTTATATAAAGCATTTAACAAATTATTACCGCCTAATCTACAACGTTTTTTTATGAGACGAGTGCAGGCTCATAACGTGAGAGGCTTTGGGTATTTCTTATTGCCGAGAGCTCAAACCACTCGTAAACGTTTTTGTGTGTCTGTATGTGGAGTAAAACTATGGAACAAACTGGACTTACAACACAAGCAATGCCAAACTATTAATGGATTTAAAGTATTATACAAACATGGGGTCTGATTCAAATATAGAGATGAGGGTCTTTAATTTGACCTGCTGTTGTACTCTGTCTCAAAGTGTTAACATGTGCTCAATGTTTCCTTACCATTATTGCTATGTTGTCTATTACCATTATTGCTATGTTGTCTATTACCATTATTGCTATGTTGTCTATTACCATTATTGCTATGTTGTCTATTACCATTATTGCTATGTTGTCTATTACCATTGTTGGTATGTTGTTGAGTGCGGAATGAAGGAGTTCTTGACTCGCACAGTGTGGGAACGAAGCTGAAGGACCCTGTTGGAGTACGAGTCTGGTGGAGTGGGTGGGCAGGATTGTCCGTGATGGCGAGCAGTTTGTCCAGTGTCCTCCTGTCCCTCACTGACACAAACATCTCCAACTGTGTGCCAATAGTTTGGCCCTGGAGAATAAAGTCAAATGAAGGAAGTCAGAGGAGCTACTGTGATGCGTTGCCACACTTTCAGGCGCACGTGTTTAGAGGGATCCAAGTTCCTCCAGGGTTTTGAAGAATTTAATGCAAAAATGTTTTTTCGCCCAAGTTTTGAAATGACCTCGGGGCCCGTATGGTGCCAGTTCAATGCCCAGCGCAATGATTTATGGATAATTAGTTTCTATAAGTCCAAAGATATTTTGCATTGAAGGATGCTTGATACATTTTCTACATTAAAGATACTAAAAAAGGAGTTCAATTAATATACGCTTAGCCTTCTGAACAAAGCCTTTTAGTTTTGTATTATAGCTGACAAAGCAAATGAGTGTATTCTCTAATCCAGGGGTGTCAAAGTCATTTTAGCTCAGGGGCCGCCTGGAGGAACATCTATTCCCACGTGGCCCGGATGAGTAAAATCACGGCATGATAACTTAAAAATACAACTATACAAGTACATATACATACATACACTCATGCACATAATCACATTTCATCAAACATATATTAATGTTGTTGCCCTACTATAACAATCTACAAGGTTAATATAGCTGGCTTCTTTCTTCCCTTCCATTTATCTGCTTTCTTTTGTATTTCAAGTTATCTTTACATATATGTATTGTTGCATTTGAAAAATTGTATTGTTGATAATAGAGGTAATTATTGTTATTATTCATTATCAATAGTGCTATTTCTATTGGTATTTGTATTGCTCCATTTGTAGTGTAATAAAGCTCGTTGTCATTTCTGTATTATTATTTAATCCACTAAATGCTTCTTTGCTATCACTTTTACTATCATATTTCGTATTACTATCACATATCGTATTTGCTAATTTTGTTCTATTGTTGTTGTTATTGTTGTTTGCTACTGTTGTTTTTGTCTCTTTATCTTATCGCCCTCTTGTCCCTACAATTTCCCCCTCTGTATTCCTTTTTTTCCTCTTTCTATCCGGCCCGGCTGCACCAAATGATAATATAAATCCATTTAATAAAGTCAATTACAAATAAGGCAACAAGAGAAGTATCCCACACTTCTCTTTTGTAAAGTACATTTGTACAGCCGACATGGGCATCTACATCAACTATATGATTCGCCTGAGAAGCTGGACAGGACAAAAAAACAAAAACAAAATACAACTAGGACAAGTTCAGATTGTTTTCTTTGTTTTACTTCGGCCCAAAAAAGAACAAGCAGATAATCCTCTTGACAAAACACTTCAAGTAAGTTCAATTCTGAAGGAAAAAGTCAGGCCTGGCCCTAACCAATCTGGTTGGGGGAGGGGAGGGGGGAGGGGGGGGGGGGCGTAATGTTGTAACAAATAATATTTCTATTAAATAGGCTTTACTTTGCATTTTAATTAACGTGGGATTATTTTTTGTATTTAGAAATAATAGTACCAACTTTTTTTTTTTTCTCCAACATTTGTGGCACTGGCGTGGCGCCCCCTGATGGACGGCGCCCTTAGCATTTGCCTATACGGCCTATGCCACGGGCCGGTGTTGGAAAAAGTTTCAAAAACACCATGAAGAACACAATCAACTTAGACTTCATCTCAGTGTATCTACAAAACAATTCAACTTTAAAGTCACAGCTCGTCTAGGAGTGAACAAAAAAACAAAATAAAGCATAATTAAAAATGATTCTATGTTTTAACTACCTCATTTGTCATTTCCACTCTTCACTTCCTTTCAATTTTCACAAAAAAAAATAATTGTGACAGAACTATATCAATGTGCAGCATTTTAACCCTTGTGTAATGTTCATATTGTTGTTACTCAGCCAGTTTTTGTGGGTCTGATGGACCCCTTGCATTTTGTGGCTTTTAATGCCTCACAATCAAACACTTTTATGTTAAAATACTGAACAGATGTTTACCTTATCCCAATAAACATCTGTTCAGTATTTTAACACAAAAGTGTTTGATTGTGAGGCATTAAAAGCTACAAAATGCAAGGGGTCCATCAGACCCACAAACGCTGGCTGAGTAACAACAATATGAACGTTGCACGGAAAATTTCTCTGCCAGTTTCTGCATCCCACAGGGATTCTTCTTTTGTGTTTCTGCACCTACCGTTCCCACACAAGGTTGCAATGAGATCGGTAGGTTGTGAGTTCAAACCCCGACCGAGTCATACCAAAGACTATCAAAATGGGAGCCATTACCTCCCTGCTTGGCACTCATCATCAAGGGTTGGAATTGGGGGTTGAATCACCAAAAATGATTCCCGGGCGCGGCTACTGCTGCTGCCCACTGCTCTATCACCTCCCAGGGGGTGATCAAGGGTGATGGGTCAAATGCAGAGAATAATTTCGCCACACCTAGTGTGTGTGTGACAATCATTGGTACTTCAACTTTAACTTTTACATTGTTTGTCAACACTGTCTGCTCTCATTTTCTCGCACATTTGACCCTCTGATGTTCTGTGTACCTACACTCTGTCCTCCTCCTGTCTAGGCCTGCTGTGCGTGTGTGTGTGTGTGTGTGTGTTTGTACAGAACATCAATTTCCACACTTCTATTAGCCCTGGGTCCAGTGGACCCGGACATCTTATATGTAATAGAAATGGGGGTGTATGGTGTGTGGTCATTAAATATGTATTCTGATATATGTTCTTCACAGAAAATGAGCCAAAGTCAGTGAGTTTTAGTTTGAAAAATTCATTAATTGTATATTTTTTCTTTTAATAAAAAATGAAAATGGGTCCCACAGACCCGAACACCACAGGTTTTATTTTACTCATGTTTGTTTTAAAGCCCCACTTTACCGTGTATCTCTTGCTTGGTATACTTGCTCGCCCAAGTATAAACTATTTGCTTGCCTAACAGAATTGCTATTGTGACATCCAGTGGACGCATTTAGAACAGCAGTTTCTTTCATTTAAAAATGCAGCTCAATTTTACACTTAGCAAACTCATCTCGCGGGCCGGATTGAACCTGATCATGTTTGACGTCCCTGATCTAATCCAACCCCCTTGAGGATTTTAATTTCTTGTTATTATTCTTTACTAACTGTATTATTCCGCCTTTTTACTGACTTTAGAACATTTAAAAACTGACCGTATCTTGCAAGAAATGTGTTCAAGTTCATCACGAAAGGATGCCTGGAAATCATCAATGACCATGTACAGTAAGATGCACCATTTTGTATTTGGCGGGATTTCGGCTTGTTGCATTTGTTTGCGTCGTTCAAATCTCATCCTGTTTGTTTTGTCTGTTTAATGTGTCGCGGGCCCCGGAGGACCTCACTGAACTATTCAAACTCTGCCATGTTTGTCTGAGCGTTTTAGCCTCACAGGTAGAAGAAGTGGCGAAAAAGATAGATTCATTAGTTGGGGGGGGGTCTCCATTAACTGGAATTAACATAAAAATAGTATGTGACGTGGAATCAAATTACATGATATACATGTGAATAGAATATCTCAAATAAGTTTATTATGCTTATTGAATATACTTTTCAGTTTATTTTTGACAGGATTTCAGGAAAATATATGGAATATATCCACTATGGACTGGACTCTCACTCTATTAGCTAGATCCACTATGGACTGGACTCTCACACTATTAACTAGATCCACTATGGACTGGACTCTCACACTATTAACTAGATCCACTATGGACTGGACTCTCACACTATTAGCTAGATCCACTATGGACTGGACTCTCACACTATTAGCTAGATCCACTATGGACTGGACTCTCACACTATTAACTAGATCCACTATGGACTGGACTCTCACACTATTAACTAGATCCACTATGGACTGGACTCTCACACTATTAGCTAGATCCACTATGGACTAGACTCTCACACTATTAGCTAGATCCACTATGGACTGGACTCTCACACTATTAGCTAGATCCACTATGGACTGGACTCTCACACTATTAGCTAGATCCACTATGGACTGGACTCTCACACTATTAACTAGATCCACTATGGACTGGACTCTCACACTATTAACTAAATCCACTATGGACTGGACTCTCACACTATTAGCTAGATCCACTATGGACTAGACTCTCACACTATTAGCTAGATCCACTATGGACTGGACTCTCACACTATTAACTAGATCCACTATGGACTGGACTCTCACACTATTAGCTAGATCCACTATGGACTGGACTCTCACACTATTAACTAGATCCACTATGGACTGGACTCTCACACTATTAACTAGATCCACTATGGACTGGACTCTCACACTATTAACTAGATCCACTATGGACTGGACTCTCACACTATTAACTAGATCCACTATGGACTGGACTCTCACACTATTAACTAGATCCACTATGGACTGGACTCTCACACTATTAACTAGATCCACTATGGACTGGACTCTAACACTATTAACTAGATCCACTATGGACTGGACTCTCACATTATTAACTAGATCCACTATGGACTGGACTCTAACACTATTAACTAGATCCACTATGGACTGGACTCTCACACTATTAACTAGATCCACTATGGACTGGACTCTAACACTATTAACTAGATCCACTATGGACTGGACTCTCACACTATTAACTAGATCCACTATGGACTGGACTCTCACACTATTAACTAGATCCACTATGGACTGGACTCTCACACTATTATGTTAGATCCACTATGGACTGGACTCTCACACTATTAACTAGATCCACTATGGACTGGACTCTCACTATTATGTTAGATCCACTATGGACTGGACTCTCACACTATTATGTTAGATCCACTATGGACTGGACTCTCACACTATTATGTTAGATCCACTATGGACTGGACTCTCACACTATTATGTTAGATCCACTATGGACTGGACTTTCACACTATTAACTAGATCCACTATGGACTGGACTCTCACACTATTAACCAGATCCACAATGGACTGGACTCTCACACTATTATATTAGATTCACTATGGACTGGACTCTCACACTATTATGTTAGATCCACTATGGACTGGACTCTCACACTATTATGTTAGATCCACTATGGACTGGACTCTCACACTATTATGTTAGATCCACTATGAACTGGACTCTCACACTATTAACTAGATCCACTCGACGTCCATTGCACCGGTCGCCCAGGGGGCGGTCCCCACATCTGCGGTCCCCACATCTGTGGTCCCCTCCAAGGTTTCTCATTGTATCCCATTGGGTTGAGTTTTTTCCTTGCCCTGATGTGGGATCTGAGCCGAGGATGTCGTTGTGGCTTGTGCAGCCCTTTGAGACACTCGTGATTAAGGGCTATATAAATAAACTTTGATTGATTGATTGAATATTTCACCCTTAGGTACAATGAGTAAAATATAATATATACGCTATGACACCGATTTTTTTTGTCTGACTTGAAGAAACTGAAAAGTATGAATATAATAAAAAGAAATTATAAATATTGAAGAATATTACAAAAGCATGATACATGTATACATAAAATAGAAAAAAAATACATACTGTATGCTCAAAGAATATGATAAACTATACAATAAATTAAAAATCACTTAAAAAAATCTCAAATATTATTTCCTTTTGGAGATTCAGATTAATATCAACCCATCCATTTTCTATACCACTTATCCTCATTAGGGTAAGCTGGATCCTATACAAGGGCAGGTCTTATTAATGCATATAAATATGTATAACAATATAACATACATCCATAAACCTGGATGCATATGCAAAAGTGCAATATATTTATCTGTACAGTAATCTATTTATTTATATCTGCACCTTATTGCTTTTTTATCCTGCACTACCATGAGCTAATGCAACGTAATTTCGTTCTTATCTGTACTGTAAAGTTCAAATTTGAATGACAATAAAAAGGAAGTCTAAGTCTAATTCTAAGTCTAAGTCTAAGTCTAAACAAATTAGCCTGTCAAGGCACTCGACCTATTTTCCCATCCGACCTTTGATCTCAACTCACATGTCAAAACCTATAGAATTCTTTCAGCCCCCCCTCTTTAAAAACAATAGGATTATATCTTTACAATAGAAGCAGATTGGCTGAAAAAGTCATAGTACTTGTTTGACCTTCAACCCCCGGCCACCTTTATCATAGAAAATCAATAGTCTATTCCCATGGCAACAAAATCTGCAGACGAGTGTGTGTCCTAGTTTTATCCTATCAATTCTATCGGACGACAAAAAAAGGAGTTGGGCATGTTTGTGTGATTGTCTTTAAATTTAGTGTACATCCTCCCTGACCTCTGCTGATGATGTTACTGTAAATGCACTCCGAGTGTCTGAATCATTTAACATCAGCCCAATCAATAGCAGCACGACTGTTCTTAATGGCTGCAGCAGTTAACACTAAAGACTAAAGAAACAGGAAGTGTTGGTCGT
Organism: Entelurus aequoreus; assembly: GCF_033978785.1. Classification (NCBI taxonomy): domain Eukaryota; kingdom Metazoa; phylum Chordata; class Actinopteri; order Syngnathiformes; family Syngnathidae; genus Entelurus; species Entelurus aequoreus. The sequence continues at coordinate 79,125,059 of NC_084740.1, forward strand.
ACTTCAGGAAGTGTTTGTTGTACTTCTACAAACACACACTTTCACTTTCTACTTGGTAATGCGGAAAGTTTGGTCTTTGTTTCATGACTGAGAGCAGAGCGTGTTAGCTGTGCCATGCTGCCATCACCTGGTCATTATTAGTACTGCATGATGGTTGTAAAATGACATTTTTAAGTCGTTTTTAATGACTTGCCCCGAAATATTTGAGTTTATTCATTTGGTGTTTTTTTTTAAACACATATAAGATTACTCAAAACAATGTAAATGTTACTAGGTCAGAGAATGTCAATGTGGCATCAAGGCGATCCTAATCATTTTTAGCCTTCAAAAGCAGGCAGTTTTCTTTAAATGCTATACTAATTAACCATTAACTCTGCTGTATGTATTTAATTTGTTCATAATGTGAAGGATAATAATTTTAAAGAGTTAATTTGTCAATAAACTCCCTTTCATATACCAGCTAGTGTCCTCTATGGTGATTGGTCCATCGGTACGATTGACATCTAATTTGACCAATCAGAGGCAACCATTGTCAGGAAAGGTTTTATAAAGATTGTATCAAGTGACGTCAAACCAGAGTTTTACTGACCGTTTTTGTTGTTTTTGCTAATTTCGAGTTAAACTACAAAATTAATGAACAGTACTGTATTTATCCACCACAAACCATGTTAATGTTTTTAGGGTAATGTTGGCAATGACGTTTTTGTATTTTGAACTTTGTTACCTCGGAAAGCATCAGGTAGGACACAAGCGCCAATGGCTGCTATGACGTAGCTTTTTAATTTTATTCTCTTTTACATGAAACTGTTTAGGACTTTTGTAGATGGAATTTGTATCTTTTTTGGGGTTGTTTTTTTAATTTGTGTTTGTGTGTGAGTGTTTTAAGAATGTTAATGAGTTTATCTGTCAATGATGCTAGCATGTGTGAAGCTAGCATGTCGATAGCACATTGTAATGGTTTGGGACCCCTATTAAGGCTAAAATATGTATTTAAACAGGTCAGTTATTTATATTAGAAAAGTTGCTATTTTGTGGATGTACTGTGCTGAGGTGCACTAATTTGACAGTTATCCTCATATTAAGCCACTGCTGTCTTGTAATGTAGTGCAGTGGCCTTCAACCTCTGGTCCGGGGTCCAATACCGGTCCGTGACACATTTGCTACCGGGCCGCAGAGAAACATTAACTAATTTATAAACGACTGCATTTTCTCCGACTTACTTTCGCCGGTCCGACGAGCAGTGTTGGGTTAGTTACTGAAAACCAGTAACTAGTAACAGTTATTAGTTACTTAATTTCAAAAGTAACTCAGTTAATAACTCAGTTACTTACACCAAAAAGTGATGCGTTACTGTGAAAAGTAACTATTTAGTTACTTATATATGTATATTTAAATTTTTTTAAGGCCCCATTAATGCCCTTTTAGCCTTCATTTCAGTACTGTTATTGCACTGGAGCAGGGGTCACCAACCTTTTTGAAACCAAGAGCTACTTTTTGGGTACTGATTAATGCAAAGGGCTACCAGTTTGATACACACTTAAATACGTTGTCAGAAATAGCCAATTTGCTCAATTTACCTTTAACTCTATGTTATTATTAATAATTAATGATATTTACACTTAATTGAACGGTTTAAAAGAGGAGAAAACACGAAAAAAATGACAATTAAAGTCTCTCTTAGAATTAAAAATGTTGGGCAAAGCGAGACCAGCTTGCTAGTAAATAAATACAATTTAAAAAATAGAGGCACCTCACTGGTAAGTGCTGCTTTTTGAGCTATTTTTAGAACAGGCCAGCGGGCTACTCATCTGGTCCTTACGGGCTACCTGGTGCCCGCGGGCACCGCGTTGGTGACGCCTGCACTGGAGAATAATACAATCTGTTGATCAACTTGACAGGCATTTGCATCACTGAACTCTGCTAAGCCATGTGGTCTACATACAACACACAAAGACAAAGATATGTTTCAAAGGGCCGATTTGTTTCAGGCCAGAACAAATTGACAAAACTATTTTAAATAGCTGCAACATAACATACATAAGTAACAAACAGCCTAATAACAACATAGCTGTAAACCAAGGAATGATAAATGATAAATGGGTTATACTTGTATAGCACTTTTCTACCGCTTTGACAGTATTTCCACATTCACCCATTCACACACACATTCACACACTGATGGCGGGAGCTGCCATACAAGGCGCTAACCAGCACCCATCAGGAGCAAGGGTGAAGTGTCTTGGGGCGTAATGTTGTAACAAATAATATTTCTATTAAATAGGCTTTACTTTGCATTTTAATTAACGTGGGATTATTTTTTGTATTTAGAAATAATAGTACCAACTTTTATTTATTTATTTATTTTTTCTCCAACATTTGTGGCACTGGCGTGGCGCCCCCTGATGGACGGCGCCCTTAGCATTTGCCTATGCCACGGGCCGGCCCTGCCTCATTGCATTGGCTTTAAAGGCCTACTGAAATGATTTTTTTTTATTTAAACGGGAATAGCAGATCCATTCTATGTGTCATACTTGATCATTTCGCGATATTGCCATATTTTTGCTGAAAGGATTTAGTAGAGAAAATCGACGATAAAGTTCGCAACTTTTGCTCGCTGATCAAAAAAAGCCTTGCCTGTAGCGGAAGTAGCGTGACGTCACAGGAGCTAGTATTCCTCACAATTCCCCATTGTTTACAATGGAGCGAGAGAGATTCGGACCGAGAAAGTGATGATTACCCCATTAATTTGAGCGAGGATGAAAGATTCGTAGATGAGGAACGTTGCAGTGAATGACTTGAGAGGCAGCGATGGACGTATCTTTTTTCGCTCTGACCGTAACTTAGGTACAAGCTGGCTCATTGGATTCCACACTCTCCTTTTTTTATTGTAGATCACAGATTTGTATTTTAAACCACCTCGGATACTATATCCTCTTGAAAATGAGAGTCGAGAACGCGAAATGGACATTCAGTGCCTTTTACATTGGCGAAATGCTTTAGCTACGAGCTAACGTGATAGCATCTTGCTTTAACTGCATATAGAAACAAAAGAAATAAACCCCTGACTCGTAGTATAGATAGAAAATCAACAATACTATTAAACCGTGGACATGTAAATACACGGTTGATGCTTTCCAGGCTGGCGAAGGTTAACAATGCTGTGCTAACGACGCCATTGAAGCTAACTTAGCAACCGGATTGCACAGAGCTATGCTAAAAACATTAGCTCTCCACCTACGCCAGCCAGCCCTCATTTGCTCATCAGCACCCGTGCTCACCTGCGTTCCAGCGATCGGCAGAAGGACGAAGGACTTCACCCGATGCGTTTGGCGGTCCGGAGACGTAGGAAGTCAAGGTGAAGTCGCCGGCTAGCGCGGCTAGCGCTCCAACAAAGTCCTCCTGGTTGTGTTGCTGTAGTCCGCTGCTAATACACTGATCCCACCTACAACTGTCTTCTTTGCAGCCTTCATTGTTCATTAAAAAAATTGCAAAAGATGTCCAGAATACTGTGGAATTATGAAATGAAAACAGAGCTTTTTGTATAGGATTCTACGGGGTACCATAACTTCCGTTACTCGGACTTCGTCACGCGCATACGTCATCATACCGCGATGTTTCAGCCGGATATTTCCAGGGAATTTTAAAATGTCACTTTATAAGTTAACCCGGCCGTATTGGCATGTGTTGCAATGTTAAGATTATACATTGATATATAAACTATCAGACTGCGTGGTCGCTAGTTGTGGCTTTCAGTAGGCCTTTAAATCAAAGTGTCCCGTTGTCCTTCAATTTTTTAGGACTAAATTGACAACCAATACCGCTGAAGAAGTACTAACAATGGCAAACCAACAGAGAACGCTCTTAATCTACATTATGGAAAGGAAGAACATGTTCTTTGGGCACACAATCTGTTTCAAACTCAACTCCTAGAAGGGAAAATGGGAGGGGAAAAGGAAAAGACCAAGGCGCAGACGGTGATAACATCACGACATGGAACAATAAATACGATCGGTACTGGAAAATAACAGCTCAAATCCGGTGCTGCTGGTGAACCATGACCTCCATCTTTCAGCGAGGGCTGAATAATGACGAAAGTGACTACCCCTGAAAATAGTTCCTTCAGCAATGACCATAACATTGTTTATTGTAAAGAAGACGACAAAGAAACATACGTATATATAGATTTCAATATGTTACATATGTTGATTGAACAAAAATATAAACGCAACACTTTTGTTTTTGCTCCCATTTTTCACGAGTTGAATGCAAAGATTTAAAACGTTACTTTACACACAAAATACCTATTCCTCTCAAATATTGTTCACATATCTGTCTAAATGTGTGTTAGCGAGCACTCCTTATTTGCCAAGATAATCCATCCCACCTCACAGGTGGCTCACTGATTAAACAGCATGATTATTGCACAGGTGTGCCTTAGACTGCTCACAATAAAAGGCGACCTTGAAATGTGCAGTTTTTCCACACAGCACAATGCCACAGATGTCGCAAGTTTTGAGGAAGCATTCAGTTGGCGTGCTGACTGCAGGAATGTCCACCAGAGCTGTTGCCTGGGAATTGAGTGTTCATTTCTCTATCATAAGCAGTCTCCAAAGGCGTTCAAAAAAATTGTAATTGGCACCTTCTACAACAGACCTGGCCCTTTGTGCGTCCCTGTCCGGCCCGTGTGAGGCAATACAACTGTGCTGCTTTTATTTTGAAAAGTGTTATTTAAGGGCGTGTGTCCGTGTGTAACCTGCGAGTGAAGGTGCACACGCAGCGACAAGTGATGCACGGTTTACACCCGAAACGCTAAAAAGAGAAAAGTTGATGAGTAATGGCGTGTTTTCAACAAGACATGGACTGCAAAGCAACGTTCCCTCTAAGGTGCGTGCCTGCGCAATTGCGCACTGCTCAAGCGTCCGCTGCGCGCAGCAAATATATGCCGCGCACCAAATCAAATCCCATCTGAATTCTAAACAAAATGAACACATTTATTCTGTGTAATTTTGCAATGCAACTTTGAGTGACAGTGACAACAAGCGGCCCTAACGGTGTTCGTCAACACCGTTCAATTGAACACCGTTCAATTATTGTAACGTCTATCGAGATGCTTCGAGGACAGGAATTATATCGATCACTTTATTGAGCAAAACTGTTTATATTCGGACATAACCACACCGAAAACATGAGTAAAACAATTCTATCTGGAAAAACTAGTCATTTTCTGCCGTACAAACCAGGCCAAAACCAACTTGTCATCTGTCACCAACACGCATACCACTCAACCACTGGTGCGTTTATGGCCACACAAAAAGTCGGACAACTCAAACACCACACAAAGTTACACTATGACTCCTCAGTCATACGTGTGCTTATTTTACTGTCATTTATTATTAATGTTAATTTATTTATATTAGTCATGGAATGCTGTTACACACACTATGTTGAAGTATTACTATTATTATTAATTATTATTATTATTATTATTATTATTTATCTTACGGTATATATCGGGTTGTTCATGCGGCCTCTGGTAAAAATTAATTGCCCACCCCTGTTCTACAAGCAAGGTATTACTGATATACCTTGCTCATAAGCTGGTATATCAGTATATATTAATGTATTAATAATAGAGATGTCCGATAATGGCTTTTTTGCCGATATCCGATATTGTCCAACTCTTAATTTCCGATTCCCACATCAAGCGATACCGATATATACAGTGGTGGAATGAACACATTATTATGCCTAATTTTGTTGTGATGCCCTGCTGGATGCATTAAACAATGTAACAAGGTTTTCCAAAATAAATCAACTCAAGTTATAGAAAAAAATGCCAACATGGCACTGCCATATTTATTATTGAAGTCACAAAGTGCATTATTTTTTTTAACATGCCTCAAAACAGCAGCTTGGAATTTGGGACATGCTCTCTCAGGGAGAGCATGAGGAGGTTGAGGTGGGCGGGGTTGGGGCGGGGCGGGGTTTTTAGTAGGGTGTATATTGTAGCATCCCGGAAGAGTTAGTGCTGCAAGGGGTTCTGGGTATTTGTTCTGTTGTGTCACGGTGCGGATGTTCTCCCGAAATGTGTTTGTCATTCTTGTTTGGTGTGGGTTCACAGTGTGGCGCATATTTGTAACAGTGTTCAAGTTGTTTATACGGCCACCCTCAGTGTGACCTGTATGGCTGTTGACCAAGTATGCCTTGCATTCACTTGTGTGTGTGAAAGGCCGTAGATATTATGTGACTGGGCCGGCACGCAAAAGCAGTGCCTTTAAGGCACGCCCCCAATATTGTTGTCTGGGTGGAAATCGGGAGAATGGTTGCCCCGGGAGATTTTCGGGAGGGGCACTGAAATTCGGGAGTGTCCCGGGAAAATCGGGAGGGTTGGCAAGTATGACTGGGAGACGCAACTGCTCTGTACTTCTCCCTACGTCCGTGTACCACTCTGTACAGCGGCGTTTTAAAATGTCATACATTTTACTTTTTGAAACCGATACCGATAATTTCCGATATTACTTTTTAAAGCATTTATCGGCCAATAATATCGGACATCTCTAATCAATAATGATCAAATGTACTATCTGAAGTTGTAACCAGACAACTCTATAATATTGTGTTTGTGAGGGCGAGCAGATAGCACCACATTAAACATGGGCGATACGGCCTAAAGTATACATTGCAGCCTCCTGTGGTAAGGATTTATATCACAATGTAATAGAATAATTTCCAAACAGGTTACAATTGCTAAAAATTAAGCTGCTGACTAATGCAGTAACATATTGTGTCGTTTCCTGTTGTAATATTGTCTCAAAACTATTATAAATCTACTTGCTAATTTACTGTTAATATCTGGTTACTTTCTGTCTACACTTTTGTTAAAATGTAAAAAGCACTTATTCTTCTGTTTGATACTTTACTTTTGTTTTGGGCAATACTACAATTTGAGAATCGATGTTTAGTTATACCACCTTAACATTTGACAACAAAACAACAACGGTATTAGTATAGTACCACGATACTAATGAATCATATTCGGTACTATACCGCCTCTGAAAAATACCGGTCCACCACGGTCCACCACGTCACGTCGTGTCATTGCTGGTTTTACGAGCAGACGAGCATGTTCGGCAGCGCACAATCACAGAGTACTTACAAGCAGACACAATGTGTAGACAGAAAAGGGAGAACGGACACATTTTGGCTTAAAAACTTACGATAAACGTGAAGTTATAAACCTGAAACACCCTCAGGAAGAGCTGCTTTAAGACATGGCTAGCTAGCTAGCGGCTAACGTCCAGCCGCAGTAGGCAGTGTTTTAGCTACTTCTAAATCACTAATCCTGGTCTCCATGGCGACAAATAAAGTAAGTTTCTTACAAGTAACATTATCACTGCAGGACGAGGAATAGCTAAACATGCTTCACTACACACCGTAGCTCACCGGCGTCACATTGTAAACAAACGCCATTGGTGGATCTAAACCTGACATCCACTGTAATGATACCAAGTACAGTAGCGTATCTAGTCAATACTACTATGATTACGTCGATATTTTTTGGCATCTTCTTTCGTTTTTAAAACAATTCATTTTATGTTTATAAAGTCAGTAAATATGTCCCTGGACACATGAGGACTTTGAATATGACCAATGTATGATCCTGTAACGACTTGGTATCGGATTGATACCCAAATTTGTGGTATCATCCAAAACTAATGTAAAGTATCAAACAATAGAAGAATAAGTGATTATTACATTTGAACAGAAGTGTAGATAGAACATGTTAAAAGAGAAAGTAAGCAGATATTAACAGTAAATGAACAAGTAGATTAATAATTCATTTTCTACCACTTGTCCTTAATAATGTGTACAAAATAATAGGTGTATAAATGACACAATATGTTACTGCATATGTCAGCAGCTAAATTAGGAGCCTTTGTTGGCTTACTTACTACTAAAAGACAAGTTGTCTTGTATGTTCACTATTTTATTTAAGGACACACTTGCAATAAGGAACATATGTTTAAAGTACCCTAAGATTTTTTGTTAAAATAAAGCCAATAATGCACTTTTTTGTGGTCCCCTTTATTTAGAAAAGTATCAAAGTACCGAAAAGTATCGAAATAATATTGGTACAGGTACCAAAATATTGGTATCGGGACAACACTAATACCTATATATACCTTTATATACCTGTATACATATATACCTATATATATATATATATATATATTTATATATATATATATATATACCTATACTGTATATACTTTTATATAACTATATACATATATACCTATACTGGCTCACCTGCACTGGCTTCCTGTGCACTTAAGATGCGACTTTAAGGTTTTACTACTTACGTATAAAATACTAAAAGGTCTAGCTCCATCTTAGTTGGCTGATTGTATTGTACCATAAGGACTGGACTCTCACGTTATCCATTGCACCGGTCACCCGGGAGGGGAGGGGGGTCCTTACAACTGCGGTCCCTTCCAAGGTTTCTCATTGTCCCCATTGGGTTGAGTTTTGTCTTGCCCTGACACAAACCATGTCGTTATGGTTTGTGCAGCCCTTTGGGGCACTTGTGATTAAAGGCTATATAAATACATTTTGATTGATTGATTGATCCAATCTTAAGTAGTTACAGGCACAGTATTGGTCATATCAAGGCTGATACTTAGACTATTTAAGAAAATTGAATGATTGCATTTTTGACCACAATTATAATCAAACAAAAACACAGGATGGCGGTGTAACAATATGAATGAAATATTTAAATTATGTCTTACAATTGGCTATGATTTACATCCTTCGGTTTTTGCACGTAAAGTCCTCCTGTGTCCAGAGACCTATTTCCCGAGTTTGTAAACAATAACAAAAAAAACCCAAAATAATTTCAATCTAACCTCTATGGCAGGGGTGCCCAAAAAACGGCCTGCCAACGTCCAAAGTCCGGCCCGCGGGAAGTCTAAAGGTTTTTTTGTAAATTATTATTTTTTTAAATCTGTCCTTTCTAATCCATTTTCTACTGCTTGTTACTCTCGGTGTCTCCTCATATTGTCTAAAAATTTATTTTCCCATAATAACGTGACATCATCGCGCTCGTGCCAAAGTGTTTTGACCCAATGCGGCCCCCAAGTCAAAAAGTTTGGGGACCCCTGCTCTACGGTATCGACCCAAAAATAATAATTATACTTTGTATCGTTACTGTCAATTTGCATCGATCTGCCCACCTATGTTTTTACGTTCAAGAGCTCCAGCTTGCTATTAGCTTATACTCCTAAAGTGTGTAGTGTAGCGGAGGCGATGATTGCTGACTTAAAACTGGCTTTGCACTGCGGAGGGACGTTAGCCGCTAGCGTTGAGAATGCGTTTGTTTTCCTGTTGCTGTCAAATTTGCAGACATAGCTCGAATGTGTCATTAACATCCATTCTTATCAGGATATAACAACAGTATTAAAAACTCTAACGTCCAGGTTGGAGCACAGGTCCGGTGGCCATGGATGAAGTGCTGGCTGTCCAGAGTCGGGACCCGGGGTGGACCGCTCGCCTGTGCATCAGTTGGGGACATCTCTGCGCTGCTGACCCGTCTCCGCTCGGGATGGTCTCCTGCTGGCCCCACTATGGACTGGACTCTCACTATTATGTTAGATCTACTATGGACTGGACTCTCACTATTATGTTAGATCTACTATGGACTGGACTCTCACTATTATGTTAGATCTACTATGGACTGGACTCTCACTATTATGTTAGATCCACTATGGACTAGACTTTCACAATATTATGTTAGATCCACTATGGACTGGACTCTCACTATTATGTTAGATCCACTATGGACTGGACTCTCACACTATTATGTTAGATCCACTATGGACTAGACTTTCACAATATGTTAGATCCACTATGGACTAGAATCTCACTATTATGTTGGATCCACTATGGACTGGACTCTCACTATTATGTTAGATCCACTATGGACTGGACTCTCACTATTATGTTAGATCCACTATGGACTGGACTCTCACACTATTATGTTAGATCCACTATGGACTAGACTTTCACAATATGTTAGATCCACTATGGACTAGAATCTCACTATTATGTTAGATCCACTATGGACTGGACTCTCACTATTATGTTAGATCCACTATGGACTGGACTCTCACAATATTATGTTTGATCCACTATGGACTAGACTTTCACAATATTATGTTAGATCCACTATGGACTGGACTCTCACTATTATGGTAGATCCACTATGGACTGGACTCTCACTATTAAGTTAGATCCACAATGGACTAGACTTTCACAATATTATGTTAGATCCACTATGGACTGGACTCTCACTATTATGTTAGATCCACTATGGACTGGACTTTCACAATATTATGTTAGATCCACTATGGACTGGACTCTCACTATTATGTTAGATCCACTATGGACTGGACCCTCACAATATTATGTTAGATCCACTATGGACTGGACTCTCACTCTTATGTTAGATCCACGATGGACTGGACTCACACTATTATGTTAGATCCACTATGGACTGGACTCTCACACTATTATGTTAGATCCACTATGGACTGGACTCTCACTATTATGTTAGATCCACTATGGACTGGACTCTCACACTATTATGTTAGATCCACTATGGACTGGACTCTCACTATTATGTTAGATCCACTATGGACTGGACTCTCACACTATTATGTTAGATCCACTATGGACTGGACTCTCACTATTATGTTAAATCCACTATGGACTGGACTCTCACACTATTATGTTAGATCCACTATGGACTAGACTTTCACAATATTATGTTAGATCCACTATGGACTGGACTCTCACTATTATGTTAGATCCACTATGGACTGGACTCTCTCACTATTATGTTAGATCCACTATGGACTGGACTCTCACTATTATGTTAGATCCACTATGGGCTAGACTTTCACAATATTATGTTAGATCCACTATGGACTGGACTCTCACTATTATGTTAGATCCACTATGGACTGGACTCTCACAATATTATGTTAGATCCACTATGGACTGGATTCTCACTATTATGTTAGATCCACTATGGACTAGACTTTCACAATATTATGTTAGATCCACTATGGACTGGACTCTCACTATTATGTTAGATCCACTATGGACTGGACTCTCACACTGTTATGTTAGATCCACTATGGACTGGACTCTCACACTATTATGTTAGATCCACTATGGACTGGACTTTCACAATATTATGCTAGACCCACTCGACGTCCCTTGCATCCGGTCTCCCCTAGAGAGGGGTGTGTCACCCACATCTGCGGTCCTCTCCAAGGTTTCTCATAGTCATTCTCATTGACATCCCACTGGGTTGTGAGTTTTTCCTTGCCCTTATGTGGGCTCTGTACCGAGGATGTCGTTGTGGCTTGTGCAGCCCTTTGAGACACTTGTGATTTAGGGCTATATAAATAAACATTGATTGATTGATTGATTGATGAACGTCGACTTTATATCGTGTATTGCATATATCTCGCTACCCTTTCCCGCATCTATCTGTAGCGGTCCAAATGTATCCGTGGCGAGCCACCGCAAATAAATGAATATGGCAAACACTGGGTAACACTTAGTTTGTGGCTGTATGAGAAGATTACTAAAACAAGCAGCTGATTTGCTCAATAAAAGTTTAATAGAAGCAGTAGCTTTTATAGAATTCTGTATAATTTACACCAGTTGTTTCTGTAAGTCTCTGTGTGATGACAAAGAAAAACATTACTGTAGGCTACGTTTTAATGATTGGGAGCCTAATTTGCACGAGCGTGCTCACTAACACCTTGTGTTGTTTTTGTGCAGAGACGCTCTAAAGTCTCCCAGGTGGGTACATCAGCTCGCCACACAGATGTTGTCACCCTGACGGCAGCGCTGCCACACCGCGAGTGTAAATTGCATCCAGGTAAATACAATAACTATTGCACCTTTTTACAAGATAAGCAGGCTAAGTTTTTTTAAACCATGGCGCTGGTCACGTTGCTCAAGGATCACAGGCTGCCCGTGTGCCTGCTCTTCCTCCTGACGCTGCGCAGGTAGTTCCTGTACAGCAGGGGTCACCAACCTTTTTGAAAGCAAGAGCTACTTCTTGGGTACTGATTAATGCGAAGGGCTACCAGTTTGATACACACTTAAATAAATTGCCAGAAATAGCCAATTTGCTCAATTTACCTTTAACTCTATGTTATTATTAATAATTAATGATATTTACACTTAATTGAACGGTTTAAAAGAGGAGAAAACGCGGAAAAAAATGACAATTAAATTTTGAAACATAGTTTGTCTTCAATTTCGACTCTTTAAAATTCAAAATTCAACCGAAAAAAAGAAGAGAAAAACTTTAAAAAATAATTTATGGAACATCATTAGTAATTTTTCCTGATTAAGATTAATTTTAGAATTTTGATGACATGTTTTAAGTAGGTTAAAATCCAATCTACACTTTGTTAGAATATATAACAAATTGGACCAAGCTATATTTCTAACAAAGACAAATGACTATTTTTTTCTAGATTTTCCAGAACAAATTTTTTTTTTTAAATTCAAAAGACTTTCAAATAAGATTTAAATTTGATTCTACAGATTTTCTGGATTTGCCAGAATAATTTTTTTGAATTTTAATCATAATGAGTTTGAAGAAATATTTCACAAATATTCTTCGTCGGAAAAACAGAAGCTAAAATGAAGAATTAAATTAAAATCTATTTATTATTCTTTACAATAAAAAATTTTTTTTTACTTGAACATTGATTTAAATTGTCAGGAAAGAAAAGGAAGGAATTTAAAAGGTAAAAAGGTATATGTGTTTAAAAACCATTTTTAAGGTTGTATTTTTTCTCTAAAATTGTCTTTCTGAAAGTTATAAGAAGCAAAGTAAAAAAATTAATGAATTTATTTAAACAAGTGAAGACCAAGTCTTTAAAATATTTTCTTGGATTTTCAAATTCTATTTGAGTTTTGTCTCTCTTAGAATTAAAAATGTCGGGCAAAGCGAGACCAGCTTGCTAGTAAATAAATAAAATTTAAAAAATAGAGGCAGCTCACTGGTAAGTGCTGCTATTTGAGCTATTTTTAGAACAGGCCAGCGGGCTACTCATCTGGTCCTTACGGGCTACCTGGTGCCCGCGGGCACCGCGTTGGTGACCCCTGCTGTACAGCATCACGCTGATCACCCTGTCCTGGAACTGCTTGGAGACGATGTAATACAGAATGACGTCCAGAACCGTGCTCAGGTTCATGAGGAACGTGGAGAACACGGCCCACGTCCAGAAGGCCTCGCCTTTGTCCATGCCCAGCAAGTGCAGCAACAAGCACACGTGGAACGGCACAAAACAAACCAAAACCTGCAGGATGAGCGTGATGATGATCTTGATGGACTTCCTCTTCACTTTGGGTTTCAGCTTGGAGGTGCGCCCGTGGATCAGGTTGTCCACGACCACCACGTAGCAACCAATCATGACGCAGATGGGCAGCAGGAAGAAGAAGGCCACGCGGGCGAAGTTGACGGAGTCTTGGCGTCGCAGGTAGATGACGTCCTGCATTTTGAAGCAGGTGGTGAAGTTGCTGTCGCGGTCGACCCCACCCGAGAAAAGCAAGGGGGCGGTCCCGCCCAGGGTCATTAGCCACGCCCCGGCACACGCTGCCACCGTCTTGGGCACGTTCCTCAGCTCCTTGCCGTGCTTGGGCTGCACAATGGCCATGTATCGGTCGGCGCTGATGAGAGTGAAGAGCCACATGGCGATGCACGGGTAGAAGACCGTGATGGCGGCGCTGATGCGGCAGAAAATATCGCCCAGGGGCCAGAAGTCCCAGTGGAGGTAGACCATCCGGAAGGGGAGAAGCAGGATGAAGGTGAGGTCCACCAGCGCCACGTTGGTCATGTAGACGGTGATGGTGCTCTTCTTCTTGGTGGTCAGGGCGAAAACCCATAAAGCGCTGAGGTTGACCATGAGGCCGCTGACGAAGATGAAGCAATAGAAGACCAGGCCAGCCGTGCGGTACTCATCCGGAAGCCGAGATGAGTTGGGAGGGAGTGTCAAGGTCATTGTAGCTCCAAATTCTGCAGAAAAAAACAGCAAAAAAGTGCGACACCAGGTAAGAAGTTTTTTTAATACTTAAAATGTCACAAAAAGTTTCAAACATTTTTTCTCAAATAGTTGCCTCCGCTTGAAAAGATGCCGTAACCCAATGAATCACCAAGTTCCTCCACTGGAGCAAATAAGCGCCCCACCTCAAATAAAAGCAGGTGGTTTGAATGTCGATATTACGATGCCATCGCAGTATCGGAATTGGCTTGATACTTGATACTTTAAATATATTGTTTATTTTTTACAAATATCTGTTTAGATTTTTTCTATTTTGCTAAAAACATAGAGGTAGATGAAATAAATAAATAAATATATATATGTATACCGTATTTTCCGCAGTATAAGGCGCACCGGATTATAAGGCGCACCGAATTATAAGGCGCACCTTCAATGAATGGCCTATTTTAAAACTTTGTTCATATATAAGGCGCACCGCATTATAAGGCGTATAGAATAGACGCTACAGTAGAGGCTGGGGTTTCGAGACCTGTTGTGGCTCAATATTGGTCCATATATAAGGCGCACCGGATTATAAGGCGCACGGTCAGCTTTTGAGAAAATTGTAGGTTTTTAGGTGCGCCTTATAGTGCGGAAAATACGGTATATATATATTTATCTATTTATTAATTTATATATATTTATATATAAAGAAAAAAAAAAAAAAATATATATATATATATATATATATATATATATATATATATTTACTTACTTCATCCACCTCTATGTTTTTAGCATCCATTTTGTCCCCGCGGCCCCGAGAAGGACAAGCGGTACAAAATGGATGGATGGCGATATAAATATATATATATATGGATGGATATATATACTGTATAAATATACAGTATATACATGTATACACACACACATATATATATATATATATATATATATATATATATATATATATATATATATATATATATATATATATATATATATATATATATATATATATATATATATATATATATATATATATATATATATATACAGGTATATATATATATATATATATATGTATATATATATATATATATATATATATATATATATATATGTATATATGTATATATATATATATATATATATATATATATATATATATATATATATATATATATATATATATATATATATATATATATATATATATGTATATATGTATATATGTATGTATATATGTCTTAATTAGATTATCCAAAAAAATAAATAGTGCTCGATACCGTGGTAGAGCGTAATATGTAAGTGTGGGAAAAATCACAAGACTATTTCATCTCTACAGGCCTGTTTCATTAAGGGGTTTCCCTCAATCATCAGGAGATTATATATATATATATATATATATGTATATCTATTTATGTATGTGTATGTATATACTATATATCTGTATATATATGTATATATTGGTGTAAAAAATAATCGTTACAAACTGATAACCAATTTTAACTTTAGAGATAAGGATACATCTTTTGCCGATCATCTGGATCGAACTGTATATGTTATGGATAGGTCCGGTTGGAAAGTGATATATAGGTTGCTTGTAGATCGACTATGAAATATGGCCGCTCTGATCTTGCGAGATTTCTGTGATGACGTAATACGGAAGTACCGTTCTTGTTTGCGACTGACAACGACAGAACAATGTGGGAGACAGCACTGAAAGAGTTTATAAAACAATACACCCCCGAATATTAAATCTAAAGTGTGGTTAACGTTTGGATTTTTAAAAAAAAATGGTCCGTTGGATAAAAGTATTGCCATTTGTAACGTTTGGAAAGCAGCGATAAAGTAGCGGCAGCACGACTAATGTCATCACCCACCTGTTGTGACAGCATGAAGACACTCAAACTGGTGACGAGGGAGCTAGGGATGCTAATGCTAGCAGAGCTACCAACTGGCAAGACAAAGACAGATTTGAAAGACTTCCAGCCCCAACTTAGCCACAACTCTGCGAGGTAATCATATCATTTATTACACTGTTCATTAGGGATGTATACTGAGTACCGGTATATTTTAGTACTGGTTTCTACTTGGGTCGGTCCTCCTGGACTGTGAAGATTCTGGACGAATGATACTGCTTTTGGTATTTTTTAATCCAGCTGATTGTCGTAATTATAACACGCTGTCACATTACAGGCATGTGATTTTTCCGTCTAAAGTCGGAATTCCGTCTTTTTTAATCTCGGGAAAAAAACTAATTATCTCCCGTTTTTCCGTTTTTTTTCCCGACCCTAAATCAAGATTCGAGACGTAGTTTATATTACGCCGTAGTTGATCGATATGTTCCTTGTGACCAATCAGGACATCTGTTATGAATGATGACGTTAATAACGTCATCATTCATAATGGTTACTACGGCCATTTTCCATATGTAAACGATGTCGGTTCTGGAGAGAAAGGACGCTTTACGAGTAAAAGAAATTAATAAACATGTCAAAAATAAGTTTCGATGGGACTGGATGGAAAGGGAAATCACTGATACTGTTGGGAAGAAGGAAGTTACGACTTTGTTCGGTGATTTTATTCGGAAAATCGATCGTCCCGGAAAGGTTTTGTGCACGTGGTGTCATGGTAATATTGACTATGGATCACGAAGTTTCAAGGCTTTGGAAGTACATGCAAAACGCCAAAAACATATGAAACAACTTGAAGCATGGAAAACCAACTTTTCACTAGCTGGTACTTTTGGATGTCAACCGAAAGTGAGCAAACCTTACGGACTTCATCCTTTGTTTACGTTTACATCGACAACTGCCGTAGACATCGAGAGGAAAGATCCACCCAAACAACCCACTTCAGTTGCAGACAGAGTTGTTAATAATGAGGTAAGCTAAAAAATATTTGCTTGCGAAATATGCATGTTTGTTTTAAATATTAACCAATTATTGCTTTGCGAAATATAAATGTTTTTTTCTAAAAATAAAAAGCCACGTGAAAATATATTATGAAATTACAGAAATTCAAAGAGTCGCATTATTGAATCCAGTTAACAATTTATTTGAAATAAATTTGCATATAATACTATTTTGTAATATTAAGTTCTTATGTAGTCTCTTGAAACTATTGTCAGTAGTGTAACAATCTTGAAAGTAAATATTTTCACATTTGTTTCATGCAATATGTCAGTGTCCTCACATTATTATTATTTACTATATTCAAATATGAGTAAACAATACTAAATATGTTTAATTATTTTCATAAATTTATATCCTATTTTGGCGAAAAGAATGAAATGTTTACATTTGGTATTTTGTTAAATACATTTGCAAGATAGCTCATGTTAGGGCTCTCCGAGAAAGCTAATGTGTGAAGTGAACTGAAGTAATGTGGTAATACTGTAAATAAAGTGTAGATAATAACACTGATCAATGTGACACCTGTGGATGTGAAATGAACACAAGATGTAAATATTAGTGACTAAATACTATTGGGACTGAACCATATACAGTCATTCATTAGGATAATTGGGTTATGTATGTTCTATTAATGATGTTTTCATGTCTTTAAACACTAAAATATTTTCTTCAAATGGTGCTGTCTTTGTTAATTTTAGCATGTTAAATTGGTGAAAAACCAGGAGCTTCGGGGGGCGTTGCCCCCCTTGTCCCCCCACCAGGGCACCGCCCTGGACCTGGCTGGACCTGGCTGGGGGCCTTCGTCCCCCACACGTCCGGACATTTTTTCAGTCTTTTTCATTGTGGTCAAATCACATGCCTGCATTAGGTTCAGGTGCCGCCGCATGCACATGACAAATCATCTTGTAATAATTACAAATTGGACGCAACATCACACAAAAGTTTGTAAGGCAACAATTCTTCTTCAAAAGAACTGCATTTTTTGGAATATTGCCGATCGTTCACAATCATTATGAAAGACAGACATGACGACGGATGTATTTTTTTAAGCATTCGAAATAATAAATAAATAAAGAATTTGAGCTTCTACAGCTGCTGTTTAGTTTACCTGGTGGCACTCAATTGTATCTTGCGCTCGTGTTACTGTGGCGTTATAACACCTCTACTTGATGCACAGCTTGCTTGCTTGTTTTCTCTGTATTTAATTATTGCTACCTGAGCAAGCAACAGTAAATACCTGGTGGCTTTTCCAAAAGTGTTTTGTTTACATCTTCTTTTCTGATGTAGGCACAAAAAGTTATTAGTTTTACTATTTGTTCATAATTATTACAGGAACCACTTGTTTTGTATGTGTATGTTTAAAAAATAAACATATGACATTGTTCATTAATATCGAATCACCATTTAAGGCAGAGCTGAACATCCCTAATAAATAAATAAATATATATATATATATATATATATATATATATATATATATATATATATATATATATATATATATATATATATATATATATATGGGCTGCAACTAACGATTATTTGGATAATCGATTAATCTGTCGATTATTAATCAGTCGATGAATCGATTGATAATCGGATAAAAGAGACAAACTACATTTCTGTCCTTTCCAGTATTTTATTGAAAAAACCCAGCATACTGGCACCATACTTATTTTGATTATTGTTTCTCAGCTGTTTGTACATGTTGCAGTTTATAAATAAAGGTTTATTTAAAAAAAAAAAAAAAAAAAAAAAAAAAAAAAAAAAAGCCTCTGCGCATAGCATAGATCCAACGAATCGATGACTAAATTAATCGGCAACTATTTTTATAATCGATTTAATCGATTAGTTGTTGCAGCCCTAATATATATATATATATATATATATATATATATATATATATATATATATATATATATATATATATATATATATATATATATATATATATATATATGTATATATATATATTAGTGCAGCTTCTCATTTCAATGCATTTTCTTTATATTCATGGCTATTTACATTGTAGATTGTCATTGAAGGCATCAAAACTATGACACCTGTGAAGTGAAAACCATTTCAGGTGACTACCTCTTGAAGCTCATCGAGAGAATGCCAAGAGTTTGCAAAACAGTAATCAGAGCAAAGGGTGGCTATTTTGAATAAACTAGAATATAAGAAATGTTTTCAGTTATTTCTAGGGATGATGTTTGATAAGAAATGATCGAGTTCGAGCCTATTATCGAATCCTCTTATCGAACCGATTCTTTATCTATTCTCTTATGGAGTCCAGATAGGTTGTTGTATGTGGAAAGAAACACACAATATTTGGTTTAACAAACCACTTCACATTCTCTACTGCTCGCTACTATAGTATTACCATATCTGAGTTATTGTGCAGAAATGTGGGGAAATAACTACAAATGTGCGCTACATTCGTTAACCGTGTTATCAATTAGACTGATACATAATGTTGGATATAGAGAACATACAAACACTTTATTTATTGAGTCAGAAATATTAAAGTTTGATGATTTGGTAAAATTGCAAACAGTTAAAATGATGTGGAATTAAATGATGGAATGGATGAAGTAAAGAAGTGAAACATTGTACTGATATGATCCACTTTAAGAGGTTGTTCAAATGAATAGTGCTTACAAAGTACAAAGAAGAAGAATTATTTCAACCTTATTGAAAATAAGATATTCTTCATCTCAGTATATTAATAATGACTGAATTAATTAATTACATATTACAAAACTGTTGTATATACTAATTCACAGATATTTTATTATAAAAAGGTCAGTAAATGATGTATATATTTGTAAACGCTATGAAGTGGGAAAGGGGTAGGATTAAATAAGCTTGACTTCTTCCTACTCCTGTAAAGTGAAATGATATGAAACTGTGATTTATTATGATGTGGTCGGATCATGTTTTGTTTAGTTATGTTCTGTTAGTTTTGGACTTCCTTAGTTGTTTTGTGCACTTCGGGGGTTTGTTTTAGTCACCATGGTTACTTATGATTTTCACCTGCCTTGTACGCGCACCTGTTGCTCATCAGAGACTCTATTCAAGCCTGCCTTTTCCGCTCACTCGTCGTGGCTTCATTGTTTGCATTTGCAACAGTTACGTTGGCATTCTGCTTTTCCAGCTCATGATTCCTGTGCTAAAGTTACCTTAGCTTCTAGTATTCCTGTGCTAAAGTTACCTTAGCTTCTAGTATTCCTGTGCTAAGTAAGTTTTTGCTTTAGCTTCTCGTGCGAACGGCACGCTTTCCTTTTGTTTCGTTCCAGTCTGTTGCAATGTGTATTGTTTATGAAAAATAAATCATCTCCTACCTGCACGCTTTCGTCCGGAGCCGTCAGTTTTGCGTCCCGGGAGAACGAACCGCAGCACGCTGCACCTCACCGGGACAAATGACTGAGCTACGTCACGTCATTTCTTGTGATGTCACACGGGGCATTTTGTCGGGACGGGATTCGTTCCCAGGGATTCGAATAAAGAACCAACTCTTTTTTTTACTATAGTGGTCTCGATAACGGGTACCGGTTCTCAAAAAGGGATTCGAGTCCGAGAACTCGGTTCTTTTCTTATCGAACAATCGGGAAAATCGGTTTCGAGCATCATCCCTAGTTATTTCACCTTTTTCTGTTAAGTACATAACTCCACATGTGTTTCGTTCATAGTTTTGATGCCTTCAGTGACAATCTACAATGTAAATAGTCATGAAAATAAAGAAAACCCATTGAATGAGAAGGTGTGTCCAAACTTTTGGCCTGTACTGTATATATATATATATTCTGTTTATTTTCACAAATATATTTTATTTGTTTTTATATATACAGTATATATATATGTATATACTGTGTATATATATATATATATATATATATATATATTAGGGCTGCAACAGCTAATCGATTGAATCGATTAAAATCGATTACCAAAATAGTTGGCGATTAATTTAGTCATCGATTCGTTGGAACTATGCTATGCGCATGCGCTTTTTTATTTTTTATTTTTTTGTAATTTTTTAAAAACATTTTTTGTTGTTGTTTTTTTTTGTTTTATAAACCTTTATTTATAAACTGCAACATTTACAAACAGCTGAGAAACAATAATCAAAATAAGTACAAAAACAGTACAAAACAGCGCCAGGGCGGCGGGGAGGCTACGTCTCATGAGGTGGCGTAAGCTAGCCAATGATGTGTCATGTGCAGCTCACGTGACCACGGCGTCTCCTTTGCTGGAAAAATTTGAAAAATGGCGCAGGAAAACACTACCGATAGTTTAGCAGAAAAACATCTTGAGGTTATTGCTTCAATGGAGAAAAGTGTACGACCTAAGTCGTCAAAAGTGTGGGAACACTTCACTTTAAAGACTTTAAAGAAGACCGTTTCCTGCAAAATGGCACGGAAGTACAACATTGCTTCAGAAGCACCTGAAAAGGAAACATGTTGGAGCCATGGATGAAGGGAAGAACTCACAGTACGTAACTTTTTAAGTCCATAGTGGCAACAAGCATTCATGAGTTCAGCTTTTTTGTGAGTAACGTTAAAGTTATGCCTTTGTTGCAACGCGGGGCTGATAATGTGTCTCCGGCACATTTGACTCCGTTTTGAGAGAGAAAACGCACGGTTACCAATTTCGAAATAAACGTAACGGACAGAAATATCTCAGGTTGGTTTCATAATGGATCAATGTAGCCGGGCTGATAAAGCTATATAAATATATTTAGATTTGAGTGACGCTTTAGTATAACTAAACGTTATGAAGGTGCTGGAATATTTCATGCTATTATTCAGAGGCAGCCTAAAATGAATCCTTTATTATTCACAACAGAAACGTGTACAATATCTGATTCAGTTCTGATGAGTTACATTTCTGTGTTATTATTGGTGTATGCTGCACCCCCAATGTCCACAACATGGTGCCAGTATGCTGGTTTTTTTCAATAAAATACTGGAAAGGATAGAAAAGTAGTTTGTCTCTTTTATCCGATTATTAATCGAAGTAATAATCGACAGATTAATCAATTATCAAATTAATCGTTAGTTGCAGCCCTAATATATATATGTATATACTGTGTATAGGGTGAGTGCTTCTACATACAAAATACCACAGGAAGACTTTTTTTTTAGCTCCAAGTGAAAGTGAAACCATTATTGAAATTAAAAACAAGCTGCTAAAAAGAGAAGAGTGGGTGACTACTGTACTTTTGAGCATCACATGGAAACCATGTGTCATTAACACATACAATGACACATTTCACCGCAACGAAGGAACCAACAGTGCAATTTAATTCTTCCGTTCATGTCTTTAATAGATTAAAACTAAACTGCGGACTATATGTACCACTTTTTATGATCTGAAAGATAGCTTAAATTGTTGTGTGGTGGAACAAACTGTGGAAGTGAGATTAGCACCACTGCACAACCTGATGGCCATTGAAGAGAAATCATGTGACCAAATCTGTTCACCATTATAAATATTGACTGTAATGTACTGTACTGAGGGAGATCAAATATGAGAAAACCTATCACATGACGCTAAGAAACATATTTAAGGACATAAAGGTTACATTTGGTGAACGAGAACACGACAAGGAAAGTAGGTATTATTTTAAGAAGGCATACGCACTTCCTCATCTCGACAGGTCACAAGTGGTCACAAAATGCTGCAACTTACCTCACAAATTCCACAATAAGCGCTCCTTTGCATCAGTGAACAGCCAGCAGTCAAAATAAGGAAGCGCGAGGCCCAGAGACGCCACTTCCTGTGTGAACACTTTCTCCGCCTGCGTGCGTGCTCGTACCGTCCGCCAAAACCCCCCCCTTGAAGAAAATGATGCGCAGTTCGAAGTGTGTGTGTGTGTGTGTGTGTGTGTGAGGGGGAGCGGCGTGGCGTCTTTGCCAGGCAGAGCGATGGCAGATTTAGGGCGAGTTATTGATTGGAAAAGTGGGGTCTGTCACAGCACATTAGCTCTCGGGGGAGTCATCCACAGCAGGTTTGCTCGCGAGAAGCATCTGCTGCAGGAGAGAAGTAATTAAAAACAGGATGTTGAGGCAGTTGCCGTATAAACAGGAAATAAGACGACCGTAATAGACACTTCATGGCGGTGCTGTGAAATGTTCTTTTTTTTTTACTGCAGTGGCCACTTAATGGATGCAGAGAGCGTAGCTTTTGAGGTGCGAGGCTCAAGGCCGGCATCAGCCCACATTGATGATGTATGTGACTAATTGTGATTAATTATGTGCTGGACATTGGCATCAAATAATCCTTCATTACTGATGTTTTTCATGCTTTTATACAAAATGTAGCCTATAATAATGACACACTTTGACAGTTATTTGACCCCCAAGTAGGGATGATGTTTGCTAAGAAATGATGGAGTTCGAGCCCATTATCGAATCCTATTTATTATTATCATTATTTATCTTATCGAACCAATTTCTTATTGATTTTCTTATCGAATCCAGATCGGTTGTTCTATATGGAAAAAAACACAATATTTGGTTTAGCAAAAGCTCACCTTATTTTATAAGAAAAAATAAATAAATAAATAAATATTGACTGTCGTTACCCCCCTAAAAAAATAAAATAAAATAAATAAATATTGACTGTTGTTACCCATGGTATGGTATTTTTTAATTTATTTTTGTCATAAAAAAATACAATCATGTGGGCTTACGGACTGTATCCCTGCAGACTGTATTGATCTATAAATATAGATCTAATATAATATATATATCATAATATAATATATATATTATAATATAATAATAATAATAATAATAATAATAATATTATATATATAATATATATAATATTATATATATATATATTATATATAATATATATATATATATATATATATATATATATATATATATATATATATATATATATATATATATATATATATATATATATATATATATATATATATATAATATATATAATATATATAATATAATAATAATATAATAATATAAATATAGATATAATGTAGGAACCAGAAATATTAATAACAGAAAGAAACAAACTTTTGTGCGAATGAGTGTGAATGGGGGAGGTTTTTTTTTGGGTTGGTGCACTAATTGTAAGTGTATCTTGTGTTTTTTATGTTGATTTAATAAAAAAAATAAAATAAATAAAAACAATTATTTTTTTATTTCTTGTGCGGCCCGGTACCAATCGATCCACGGACCGGTACTGGTGGTTGGGGACCACTGGTGTAGGCTACAAGATAACGTTAACGTTATCAGACACATACAAAAAGGCTAACGTTAACGTTACCGTTAGCCACTGACTATGCTTAGGTAACGTTAGTCTAGCTAACATTACTGCAATCCTGGATTGACATACGAGGTAACGTTATTTTAGCCTAAAGGCTACGAGTGAGCAGATATGGAAATTAACCAGCAACAGTTAACGTTAGTTACTCACCAGCACTATCACCGGAATTGGCGCTGCAGGTTGAAGAGGGGCGTGCTTCGTCGCTGCTTCTCCACGACACCTTTCTCTAACCTTCAGGTTATGTGCAGCCTGAACATGTTTCAACATGCTTGTTGTACTTCCTCCCCTTACATGAGAGCGAAGCCTGGCAATAATTGCAGATAGCCGTTTCCTCGTCGTATTTTTTTGTAATATGAAGCCATGCCTTGAGGCGTTTCTTTTCGGTCCATTGTTGTTGCTGCTTTCTGTATCTGCCGCCGAATGACTGAGCTATGTCATTTCCTGGGACGTGCCACAGGACATTTCCTGTGGGAAGGGATTCGTTCCCAGGGATTCGAATAAAGAACCAACTCTTTCTCTTTACTATAGTGGCCTCGATAACGGGAACCGGTTCTCAAAAAGGGATTCGAGTCCATGGAATCGTTTCTTTTCTTATCGAACAACCGGGAGAACCGGTTTCGAACATCATCCCTACCCCCAAGTCAGTTTTTCTGTTGGAACTATCAGAAATGGAGTTTGTGTGTTCCGGAGCCAAACTGTGCCCATAATAAAACCTTTTAACTTGAGAGTCGGTGTTTTAAAGGCGAATGCACTTTTTCTGGAATTTTGCCTATCGTTCACGATCATTGTGATGACAGATGTCCATCCATCCATCCATATTTTACCGCTTGTCTCTCTCTGGGAGGTGCTGGAGCCTATCCCAGCTGCATTCGGGCGGAAAAAGGGGTACACCCTGGACAAGTCACCACCTCATCGCAGGGCCAACACAGACAGACCGACAACGGTTCACATTCACATTCACTGTATATTTTAATGCATTCTATTAGGGGTGTAACGGTACACAAACATTTTGGTTCGGTACGTACCTCGGTTTAGAGGTCACGGTTCGGTTCATTTTCGGTACAGTAAGAAAACAACAAAATATACATATTTTGGTTATTTATTTACCAAATTTGTAAACAATGGCTTTATCCTTTTAACATTGGGAACACTATAATAATCCTGCCCACGTTAATCCACATTAAATTGCCTCAAGTTGTTGCTCAGATTAAATAAAATCACAAAACTTTTCCTCTACATATAAAAAGTGCAACATTAAACAGTTTCAAGTCAACTCATTATGCTTAATTTATTACAGCATTTGGGAAGCCTGTAGTTGATTTTTATTATGTAAATGTTATATTTTTTTATCAACATGTGATAGCAGGGACCCTGCCATTCAAAACTAGGCTGCTCCATTACTAATGATTAATGTAACTATAGCTGAAAAAATAGTACAATAGCAATAGGAGAGACTATTCATCCCTGAACACCATGGAGTTCATGTAGGCTTAATGATGCACTTACATTATTATATCAACTATCAGAGACAGAAACTCTTCATTTAACATAATGTCCTTTTTTACTGCTTCAACACAGCTCTATCAACACAGAAAAAGGTAAAGTGAAATAACAGACAGACAGGGCTTTGCTGTCCGTAACACACACACATGCACACACACGCACACACACACACACACCGCAAAATGAGCTAACGTTACGCTAAAAGCTAATTAGCCTTCACCTCAAGCCAGGACTGCGAGCGAGCTGAAGCTGCCGTTTATGTTTCTAGACCAGTGGTTCTTAACCTGGGTTCGATCAAACCCTAGGGGTTCGGTGAGTCGGCCTCAGGGAGGTCAAAACACACCCGACTCATCGTGTAAATAAAAACTTCTCCCTACCGGCGTTTTACGGATACGGCAACAGCAGAAGTCAGACTGATTTGCAGGCGTGTTGTTTGTTGTGAGTTTATGCACTGTGTTGGTTTTGTTGTTTGAACAAGGTGATGTTCATGCACGCTTCATTTTGTGCACCAGTAAAAAAAACATGGTAACACTTTAGTATGGGGAACATATTCACCATTAATTAGTTGCTTATTAACATGCAAATTAGTAACATATTGGCTCTTAACTAGTCATTATTAAGTACTTATTAATGCCTTATTCGGCATGGCCTTATTATAACCCTAACCCTCTAACCCTGACCCTAAC
The DNA here is from genome assembly GCF_033978785.1 of Entelurus aequoreus. Lineage (NCBI taxonomy): Eukaryota > Metazoa > Chordata > Actinopteri > Syngnathiformes > Syngnathidae > Entelurus > Entelurus aequoreus. Next base: position 79,151,549 of record NC_084740.1, read on the forward strand.
CCTCTAACTCGAACCCTAACTCTAACCAAATAACTCTAAATTAAGTTTTTGATACTTAGAATATGTTCCCCTAGTGTCCAAAAAACTCTAAATTAAGTATGTGTTACTTAGAATATGTTCCCCATACTAAAGTGTTACCCAAAACATACAACTTTGTCTTGAATTTGGAAAAAAACATTTTATTTTTCACTAAAGAAGGGTTCGGTGAATGCGCATATGAAACTGGTGGGGTTCGGTACCTCCAACAAGGTTAAGAACCACTGTTCTAGAAGGTCAACGGGCTCATAGTGATGTTACTAGTAGTTGACTGGGAGGTGTTTATTATAATTTGGGGAGAGTCCGCAGCCTGATGCTTACCTGCTAAACGCTAAGCACTGACTACATGCACTTTGAATACGCACTGCTGATTGGCTGTTACTGCTCTGAATACGCACTGCTGATTGGCTGTTACCGCTCTGTTTGTAACCAATCAGATGGTTGTGTGGGTGGGACAATGCTGGGTGCTGTGTAGAGTACTGACAGACATGCAGAAGGAAGCGGAGCAGCTTGTTAAGACTTTAGCTTAGGCGGCTATTTAATATGTTTGTGTGGAAACTCGTTCGGTACACCTCCGAACCGAACCGAAACCCCCGTACCGAAACGGTTCAATACAAATACACGTACCGTTACACCCCTACATTCTATATATTACATGAATGCGATCAAAAGTCTGCTTACAATGGAACCTATAGAGCCGTTCTATTCGTGCCAAAAGACGACCACATTTGGTACCCATCCCTACTTAGAATAGTCGATTATTCGACCTTTTCAACTTTGTAGTCGAATCGTCGAAGATTAATATCCCCCCTCCTCCCTCTGTGTGAAGAAGGCATGATGAGTACCCAAGGCCTCTCCCTCCCAGGTACAGCGGGTGTGCCGGGACACAAAAACAAAACCCATAATTGAAGGATTGACAAGAGATGTATTAATAATAACCACAGTAAAATTCCCAGTGGTTAGTGTTTATGTTTTAAATACATTTTTTTCCCGGAAAAACCGTGATTGATATCTGCTCTTTGATAATCTCTCACACCGACTAGAAAATGCTAGCATGAATACAAGAGACATTAATGTCTTTCCCCATTTAAAACACAACACACCCTAATCTAAACTTGTACAAACACATTACTGTCGGAGCAATCGAGATATATATATATATATATATATATATATATATATATATATATATATATATATATATATATATATATATATATATATATATATATATATATATATATATATATATATATATATATAGGGACAAGTGGTAGAAAATGGATGGAATAAATCAATCAAGGTTTACTTGTATAGCACCTTACAACAACACAATGATGCCCAGGGTGCTGTACAGGACAAACAAGTTAAAAACAAGTAATAACAGGGTAAAAAGAAAAAAAAAGCATGGATGTTAAAACAGTTTAAAAAAACCTCTAATCTAAAAAACGTTATGAGGACTGTGTGTTAAAAATAAAGCCAGTTTGAACTCTCACTCGGAGGAATATGACACGGACTGAGCTGTCTACAATAGGAAGTGGACTCACGTGATGTCACATAAACCGGAAATGAAACACATTTAAACACTAAAATTGTCTTTATTATTAAAAAAATGCATTCTACAAGTTTTAAAAACGATTAAATTATTATTTTTAAATTGTTTATTTTTTTTATTATTTAAATAGTATAGTCATTTAAAAAAATGTCAGTGTGTACTTTTGAGGACATTCAACGATGCCGCAATAATAATGATAACCGTGATAGTTTTGGTCACAAAAACCATGATAAGAAATTTTCATATCGACTATGGACAAAATTATTAAAATCCTAGACCAGGGGTCACCAACGCGGTGCCCGCGGGCACCAGGTAGCCCGTAAGGACCAGATGAGTAGCCCGCTGGCCTGTTCTAAAAATAGCTCAAATAGCAGCACTTACCAGTGAGCTGCGTCTATTTTTTAAATTTGATTTATTTACTAGCAAGCTGGTCTCGCTTTGCCCGACATTTTTAATTCTAAGAGAGACAAAACTCAAATAGAATTTGAAAATCCAAGAAAATATTTTAAAGACATGGTCTTCACTTGTTTGAATAAATTCATTAATTTTTTTACTTTGCTTCTTATAACTTTCAGAAAGACAATTTTAGAGAAAAAAAAAAACCTTAAAAATGATTTTAGGATTTTTAAACACATATACTTTTTTACCTTTTAAATTCCTTCCTCTTCTTTCCTGACAATTTAAATCAATGTTCAAGTAAAAAAAAAAGTTCTATTGTAAAGAATAATAAATAAATTTTAATTTAATTCTTCATTTTAGCTTCTGTTTTTTCGACGAAGAATATTTGTGAAATATTTCTTCAAACTTATTATGATTAAAATTTAAAAAAAATATTCTGGTAAATCTAGAAAATCTGTAGAATCAAATTTAAACCTTATTTCAAAGTATTTTGAATTTCTTTTAAAATTTTTGTTCTGGAAAATCTAGAAGAAATAATGATTTGTCTTTGTTAGAAATATAGCTTGGTCCAATTTGTTATATATTCTAACAAAGTGCAGATTGGATTTTAACCTATTTAAAACATGTCATCAAAATTCTAAAATTAATCTTAATCAGGAAAAATGACTAATGATGTTCCATAAATTATTTTTTAAATTTTTTCAAAAAGATTTGAATTAGCTAGTTTTTCTCTTCTTTTTTTCGGTTGAATTTTGAATTTTAAAGAGTCGAAATTGAAGATAAACTATGTTTCAAAATGTAATTGTCATTTTTTTCGTGTTTTCTCCTCTTTTAAACCATTCAATTAAGTGTAAATACCATTAATTATTAATAATAACATAGAGTTAAAGGTAAATTGAGCAAATTGGCTATTTCTGGCAATTTATTTAAGTGTGTATCAAACTGGTAGCCCTTCGCATTAATCACTACCCAAGAAGTAGCTCTTGCTTTCAAAAAGGTTGGTGACCCCTGTCCTAGACCCAGTAAAAGGAAATTAATGTATTTAAAAAAAAAACAATAAGACATGTTCAAAACCCTAATTATGGTAGATTGCTATCAAGCATGCAAGTCAACTTGCATAAAAATCTCTCTCATCTCCTTTATTGTCATTCCTCATAATTATACAAGCAAATAAAAAAGTTAATTTCTTTGTGGAAGCAAAACATGTTCTCGATTGTAATTTTGAGAGATTTCAACCTGGAATTAAATCCATCCTACTTTTTAACATTCTAAAGACTTAACGGTTGTACAAGTGTAAAACGAAGTTAACGTCTTGTCAAAAACAATACGACATGTTCATGTACCTAATTATGTGGAATTTCTATCTAGAATGCAAGTCAACTTGCAGATCTCATAAACACTATATTGCCAAAAGTATTTGGTCAGCCATCCAAATGATGAGAATCAGGTGTCCTAATCACTTGGCCCGGCCACAGGTGTTTAAAATCAAGCACTTAGGCATGGAGACTGTTTCTACAAACATTTGTGAAAGAATGGGCCGCTCTCAGTGATTTCCAGCGTGGAACTGTCACAGGATGCCACCTGTGCACCAAATCCAGTCGTGAAATTTCCTCGCTCCTAAATATTCCAAAGTCAACTTTATTATAAGAAAAGTGAAGAGTTTGGGAACAACAGCAACTCAGCCAGGAAGTGGTAGGCCACGTAAACTGACAGAGAGGGGTCAGTGGATGCTGAAGCGCATAGTGCAAAGACTTTCTGCACAGTCAGTTGCTACAGAGCTCCAAACTTCATGTGACCTTCCAATTAGCCCACGTACAGTACGCAGAGAGCTTCATGGCATGGGTTTCCATGGCCGGGCAGCTGTATCTAAACCATACATCACCAAGTCCAATGCAAAGCGTGGGATGCAGTGGTGTAAAGCATGTCGCCACTGGACTCTAGAGCAGTGGAGACGCCTTCTGTGGCAATCTGATGGACCAGTCTGGGTTTGGAGGTTGCCAGGAGAACGCTACATTTCGGACTGCATTGTGCCGAGTGTGAAATTTGGTGGAGGAGGAATTATGGTGTGGCGTTGTTTTTTAGGAGTTGGGCTTGGCCCCTTAGTTCCAAGGAGCTTTGAATGCTCCAGGATACCAAAACATTTTGGACAATTCCATGCTCCCAACCTTGTTGGAACAGTTTGGTGCATGGACATGACTGTGCACCAGTGCACAAAGCAAGGTCCATAAAGACATGGATGACAGAGTCTGGTGTGGATGAACTTGACTGGCCTGCACAGAGTCCTGACCTGAACCCGACAGAACACCTTTGGGATGAATTAGAACGGAGACTGAGAGCCAGGCCTTCTCCACCAACATCAGTGTGTGACCTCACCAATGCCCTTTTGGAAGAATGGTGGAAAATTCCTATAAACACAACCTTGTGGACAGCCTTCCCAGAAGAGTTGAAGCTGTAATAGCTGCAAAAGGTGTCATATTGAACCCTATTGGTTAGGAATGGGATGCCACTTCAAGTTCATATGTGAGTCAAGGCAGGTGGCCAAATACTTTTGTCAATATATATGTCAATACTCGTTTTTTCATTCTTGATAGCTATAAAAGTAAAAAGATGTTAACCTCTTTGTAAAGAATTCAATAAGACGTGTTCAAGATCTTAAGTTTGGCAGACCTCTACCTGGAAATGAGTAAAAAGTATAAAAAGGAAACCTTTGTAAAAAAAAAACTGAGACATGTTTAAGACCCTAAAATTGGGACATTTCTACTTGGAAGACATGTCAACTTCCTTCTCACTTTTAAACATTCTTAATTGCTATACTTGTGTCAACCTTTTGAGGAAGCGCAGTACTTCCTCCATCTTCGGATACACAGATGTGTCGCACGCAAATTGTTTTAAAAACCACAGCTTAGTTTCAATATCTAGCACAGTTGTTATTTATATGGAAGCGGGTTCATTCTTATTCCTAATTATCTATCGGCGTGTCCTCTCAATGAGTCTTAAAAAGCCTCCGAGCAGATGGTACTTTGTGTTCACTGCAATATGTTGTTATGACAACAGCCTGTCTGCAATGGTGTGTTTTTTTGGCATCCCTTTGATACTTGTCATGTGCTTGCTTTTAGTAAGTCTTCCATGCCATAAATAATCATTTATTGTTGCACTTATAAACTGCACTATATATGCGTGTATAAGTGCTTTATGGGTTTGTCAAGGTCTCACTTTGTGTCACTCCTCCACTTAAACTAATAAAATACATGTGTATAAATATTTTATTGTGTCTGCAAGTCAATAATTACACTTTAAGCTTCTACTGGCAAACCTCTGTTAAACTGGTGTATGCCGCCCTCTAGAGGTTGAAATTAATCACTGCAGTGAAACCAACCTTCTAAATTGAATAGCGTCTGTACAATAATTTTAATGTATATGTATTTGTACATTAATTTCAATTTATATGTATTAAGCACAATTTTTGAGGGATATTTTATTTTTTGCATCAAAATATATTTATAATGTAACATAAATCACCACATACAAAGTAAAACAATACAATAATATGATTAGTAATACATACAAATAATACAAATTAATATTTTTTTTAAAATACTGTATGATTTTTCATAAAATCAATGAAGCAACTTTCATTGGATCCAGAAAAAAATAGTTTTTTTTAATTTAATATACTTTAATGTATTGATATTTACAAATATTTTCAGGAATTCAAAATAAAACTCCATACTGTAATTACGTGGAATACATAAAAATAAAAATAAATGTGGTATATTGGAAAAATAAAAATAGTTGTAAGTGTAAAAATAACTTAAAAATAATAATAATAACATTAATTACAATTGAATTGCATTTCACACTGATCGGAGTAATTAGGAATTAATTTATTTTATTGCAGAAAACATATATTTTCTGAAATTCCAAATTAAAATAAACATTCCCTCTGAACACTTAAACATTTAAAATGTCATATGTCTTATAAATTAATCTAAAAAAAACATTTTACACTTTAGAAAGCAGTACTGTACATGCATGATGCGTTCATTTCCTTTAGAACCGGAGAATGTGTATGCATTAGCTATAACAATGCATGGACATTTGCGTGCTTGCCAATAGGAAAGTTTAGACTCTTGAAAGGTCAACAAGTAAAAGTAAAGCCGTTCACCCTGCATTGTAATATACACTTTGTTTACCTGCCTGTCAGAACCAGACAACCTTGGCCCCTAAGGAGTGCTACTGGCGTTGAAAGAACACATCCTGTATACTGGCAGGAAAACACTAGAATATCCCTCAGCAGTCATCAGGGCTTTTGTGTCCTTGACCGAGGCACACAACTCCTAAAATCGTACCCTGGAGGGCCCAGCTGTGATTTCCCTCCACTTCTGTGCATGTTTATGGCACATGAATGTCTCCTGAGCCTTTTTATGTCAACTTAAACAGCCACAAACTTCTATCGGTCATAGGACTTACGCACGTGTTTGTATCGTATCATTCATTTCATAGGGAAACCGCAATTTTGTCACACTGGAATGAGGTAACCAACTTGTTGGTCAATACAACAGCTCTGTCATGTGACCTACTTGACCTTTTTTTCCACTTTTGCGGAAGCTTTGATTCGCCAAAACAACTGTGTATAAAAGTGTTTATAATATGTAACTGCTTGAAGTCGGAACAAATAAAGAAAAACATATTCTATAGCTACCATGGGCATTCCAGATTGGATACCTTTGATATAAGTTGGGGTCTACACTGTAGACTATCTGCCAATAAAACAAGAAAATTTGGCTTGTCAAGACTCCAAAACAAGTAAAATTAGCTAAATTCAATGAACCCAAAAATAGCTTAAAATAAGTATATTCTCACTAATAACAAGTGCACTTTTCTTGGTAGAAAAAAAAGAGACCTTTTTGCTGAAAATGTTGAGAAATATTCTTAAATGAAGTAAATGCTAGTGCCATTATCTTGACATGATGATACGCGCTCGGCATTACATTTCTTGAAACCAGCAAACTTATACTAAAAACTAATTTATTGTTCTTAATGGAAAGGCAACAAGGCAAGCGCTTGTTACTCTCGGGGTCTCCTAGCCGCTCAGGCAAATCATATGGTCTAAAAATGCATTTTTCCATGGATAACATGACATCATCGCGCCAAGTGCGTGCTCTTTCAGTCAATTAGTGCGCATATATACAGCCCGGGCCCCGGCCAAAATTGTGATTTTGAAGAATTTACCTGAATGTGCATGAACTATTTCTGTTCAAAATGGTTAGAAATGTCACATGTTAAATGTTTAAATATTAACTGTCAGTTTACTGTACAGTGCCAACTGTACTACTATATGAGTACGTGTTTTCTTAGACTAGACTTAGACTTAGACTTCCTTTTTATTGTCATTCAAATTTGAACTTTACAGCACAGATAAGAACGAAATTTCGTTACATAAACTCATGGTGGTGCAGGATAAAAAAAGCAATAAGGTGTATATATAAATAAATAAATACATTCTATTGTTTCATTGAAAATAAAACAGCAAAGTCAATTTGGCTGTCATCTGTTTTAATTATGAGACAAAGTCATGATTTTTTTTCATACCTGAAATAAGAAATTATTACTTTAAGAAAGTAGTTATATACTTGTGAGTGTTGATGACACAGCTTTGCAACAGTTGACATTCTAGTTTCAAGCATGTTTTACTCAATATAGCTCATCAAATCTCAGCTACAAGCTGTAATATCTTACTGAGATCATTTCAATCAATCAATCAATGTTTATTTATATAGCCCTAAATCACAAGTGTCTCAAAGGGCTGTACAAGCCACAACGACATCCTCGGTACAGAGCCCACATACGGGCAAGGAAAACTCACCCCAGTGGGACGTCAATGTGAATGACTATGAGAAACCTTGGAGAGGACCGCATATGTGGGTAACCCCACCATTTAGGACCAAAACCCTTAAAGCAAGTAAAACACTCTAACATAAAATCTGCTTAATGAGAAGAATGATCTTATCAGACAGAAAATAAGCAAATATCACCCTTATTTGACATATTTCATCTTACTTAGATTTCAGTTTTTGCAGTGTATGGCGCAAAAATATGACATTGACCATAGACATTGAATCTTTTTGGTATATCGTCTTGAGAAGCAGCGTCCTCTGCAGTGGACTTATATTGGTATATATGTATATATATATATATATATATATATATATATATATATATATATATATATATATATATATATATATATATATATATATATATATATATGTATGTGTGGGAAAAAAATCACAAGGCTATTTCATCTCTACAGGCCTGTTTCATGAGGGGTTTCCTCAATCCTGAGGATTGAGGAAACCCCTCATGAAACAGGCCTGTAGAGATGAAATAGCCTTGTGATTTTTTCCCACACATACATATTACGCTCTACCACGGTATCGAGCACTATTTTTTGGATAATCTAATTAAGACATATATATATATATATATATATATATATATATATATATATATATATATATATATATATATATATATATATATATATATATATATACTTGTGTGTATACAGTATATATATATTCGGATGTGATTTTTTTTTTGTGCACCCCTACTGCTTCAGTATTTTGGAATGACTATTGTTCATAATCAAATGTGCAATTATTTTTTCAACATCTCTATCTCAACCATTTTTTGGGGTAAATACTGTACTACAGTAGTACAGTACAGGCATTAGACATTTGTCCCTGGTAGTTTTTGGAAGATCGGTTCTAAAAAAACATCTAGCCAACTGACCTATCAAATGTTATACTTGGGTATCTTAAACATATTTGCTTATATAAATTCTACAAAATACATTTGGAAACTTGAAACAAACTTACCAACAAACTCATAAAATGTCATCGTGGACATGACCGGTTGGTTGACTGTCTATTTATTCTCAGTTCACGTCAACAAAATGAAATGTTCTGCTGTAGATGTGATCTAACGGCTTACAGGAAAATTAAACTAACCACTTTCACTCTCAGAAAACAAATGCTAAACAAAAAATGAAACATAATAAAAACAAACATGGCTGTAAATAATGACTACCGTAATCTCCGGACTATAAGCCGCACCTGACTATAAGCCGCACCAGCTAAATTTAGGGGAAAATACAGATTGCTCCATATATAAGCCGCACCCGACTATAAGCCGCAGGGTTTTGATGTGTAATTAGCGTAGTATATAGGGGTTCCTGCTACCACGGAGGGGATTGTCGGGACAGAGATGACTGTTTGGGAACGCAAAGCGTCCCATTTATTAACAATAAATCTTTCAATCATTCAATCAAACTTTCACATCTTTGACATGGCGAGCAGCATTCGTGCAGAGTACAAATAATACAACGGTGCAAATTAATACAAAGTGCTCACCTGTACGTTATCAAAATAACCAGCCTACCGGTATATGAAAAGTCAGTCTTTAATCATTGTGTCATCGTCTTCCTCCTGCGTACTAAAACCACCGAAATCCTCTTCGTCGGTGTCGGAGAAGAACAGGCCGTAAATAAGCCGCACCCTTGTATAAGCCGCAGGGACCAGAACGAGGGGGAAAAGTAGCGGCTTATAGTCCGGAAATTACGGTATACAGATTAGGATAGTTTTGGATCGAATTTAGTTTTAAAATGCAAACTTTTCTCACTTCGGGGTTATAAAAAACAACAAGGACGCAGAAGAGCCACTTAGAACAACACTGGCATGGAAGCAGAAGTTCAGAACATTCGTTTATAGTCTTTATTTATTGCTAACTTTACATTCAACATATAATATTCCTATTTACAGTATTCATTTTTGGTAAAAAACAAAAAAAATAAGCTTCACCCCTTGTTTCGGCAGGTGCTTGACAGCCTGTAAATGTCAAACCAGCATAGATTTATTACAAGTGACTTCTGACAGTTGAAGCAAAACATTCATATTGTGAAGTAGTAGCAGGAGAAGAAGTTCACAGCCTGGTGATGGACAATGTTCATCCACACTTAATTAATTAATTGTTTCACGAGGAAGTTCAAACCACAGAAGTTGTCAGTCAGGGAACATTCTGACCCAACATTTTGACACACTTGTTGTCAATGAGAGCATATCGTCCCACTGAAAGGTCTTGCCTGGATCCTTTCAACTTTTCTGGCTTCTCATTTACACATACTGCTGCGATCTCCTCTCCATCAGCATCTCGCTGGCCGAGCTCGAAGCGCAACCGTTGAGCTGGATCTTGTTGCCGTCGATAATGTCCTTGGAGGAGCCTTCGGGCGACGTTCTGACGGCGCTGGAGACCGACATACTGGTCTCCAGCTTGAGGAGCTTCAGGAGCTTCGTCTTGTAGCCTTTGCAGGCAAAGAAATAGACAAACGGGTCCAGGCAGGAGTTGAAGTTCATGAGAATCACTGTGATGTGCAGGGACACCTGGAAGGCGGTTAGGTCGGCGCAGTCCGGGTCGTGCGCCAACTTGCGGACCATGTACTGCAGGATGTTGATGTGATAGGGGCTGTAGCAGACCACGAAGACAAGGGACACGCAGCAGATGACGCCGATGGCCTTGCGGCTTCGGCCTAATTTTTCTGTCAGGTGGTTGGCCTTGGCCGTGGAGTGGAGTTTGAAGCCCAGGATGGAGTAGCACACCAGGATAGTGATCATTGGGAGAATGTAACCCAGGAAGACGGCGCCAATGAGGATGGTAGCGATATTGTCTACCTTCTCAAAATTGGGGTATTCCATGCAGGTGATGAAGTCGCCTGGTTCTTTGTTGGTCATTGGCATGCCAAGGAGCGGGAGGGTCTGCGCCAGGACCAGCAGCCAGACTAGGCCGCAAATGTAGCGCACGTTGCGAACATTGCGCAGCCGGCCGAAGCGCAGCGGCAAGACGACGGCGATGAAGCGGTCGACGCTCAGGCAGGTCATGAAGTTGACGCCGGCATAAGTGTTTATGTAGAAGATGAGGCCCGAGATCTTGCACACGACCTCGCCAAGGGGCCAGTGGAAGCCGAGCGCGTAGTAGGTGATCCTCACAGGAAGCGACAGCGTGAAGAGGATGTCAGAAATCACCAGGTTGAGCGAGTACAGAGTGGTGGAGTTCATCTTCTTCAGGTTGGGACGGATGACGTGCAAAGCCAAGGCGTTGCCCAGCAGGCCAACCAAGAAGATGACGGTGTAGATGATGGGCATGAGGACCCGGGCGTAGCTCCTGTGCTCGTACAGGGTGTTGCAGCTGGAGCCGTTGTTGGCAAGCGTAGCTTCATGTATCTCGGGGGAAGCTGTAGATCCCATCTTGATGTTCCGGTTCTTGAAACAGAAAGAGGATGGTTTCAGTTGAACGCGACAAGCCACGTGTTTTGTACCCTTTTGCTTTTTTAAAACCACAAGAGAGAAACCCATGATTTGTGATGACGCACCTTGCAAGGAGGAAGTTATCGCTCCTTTCCACCCAACATTCAATTTGAGTGCTGTTGCTTCCTGAAAGACTGGACTATGCTGTGCAAATGTCATACGTTAGAACTTGTTTAGCTGTTTTACAAAGCTATTTTGTACAATAAATGAATAAATAGTATAAAGGAGGAGGTTTGGAAAAATGGAAAACTCAAGTACAAATACAAAAATGTCGAGCTCTGAAAAAGTCCAATCCATTTTTAGTATCATTCCGACCTTTTCAAAACAATCTAAAATAATACTGCATGTTTTTCACAATGCTTTGTGCACTTAAAAAAGGATAGGCATAGAGATGTCCGATAATGGCTTTTTTACCGATATTCCGATATTGTCCAACTCTTCATTACCAATACCGATATCAACCGACACCGATACATACAGTGGTGGAATGAACACATTATTATGCCTAATTTTGTTGTGATGCCCCGCTGGATGCATTAAACAATGTAACAAGGTTTTCCAAAATAAATCAACTCAAGTTATGGAGAAAAAAATGCCAACATGGCACTGCCATATTTATTATTGAAGTCACAAAGTGCATTATTTTTTTTAACATGCCTCAAAACAATAACAGTGCAATACTTTTTCATAACATGGTCACTACTGCCTAGTTTCTCTTCTTATATTCTTATTTTACTGTTATATTTTTATTCTAATTGTTGCTTTTTATTTTTATTCTTATTGTAATATTTTTCTTTTCTGTTTCCATTCATACCCCCATTATTTACTTTTTACTTTTTAAATTCGATCTCAATTCTGTACATTGCTGCTGGAATTTTAATTTTCCTGAGGGAACTCTCCTGAAGGAATCAATAAAGTACTATCTATCTATCTATCTATCTATCTATCTATCTATCTATCTATCTATCTATCTATCTATCTATCTATCTATCTATCTATCTATCTATCTATCTATCTATCTATCTATCTATCTATCTATCTATCTATCTATCTATCTATCTATCTATCTATCTATCTATCTATCTATCTATCTATCTATCTATCTATCTATCTATCTATCTATCTATCTATCCAAACAGCAGCTTGGAATTTGGGACATGCTCTCCGTGAGAGAGACTATGAGGAGGTTGAGGTGGGCGGGGTTGGGGTGGGTGGGGGTAGGGGAGTTAGTACTGCAAGGGATTCTGGGTATTTGTTCGGTTGTGTTACGGTGCGGATGTTCTCCCGAAATGTGTTTGTCATTCTTGTTTGGTGTGGGTTCACAGTGTGGCGCATATTTGTAACAGTGTTAAACTTGTTTATACGGCTACCCTCAGTGTGACCTGTATGGCTGTTGACCAAGTATGCTTTGCATTCACTTGTGTGTGTGAAAAGCCGTAGATATTATGTGACTGGGCCGGCACGCAAAAGCAATGCCTTTTAAGGTTTATTGGCGCTCTGTACTTCTCCCTACGTCCGTGTACACAGCGGCGTTTTAAAACGTCATACATTTTACTTTTAGAAACCGATACCGATAATTATGAAACTGATACCGATAATTTCCGATATTACATTTTAAAGCATTTATCGACATCCCTAGATAGGCATAAAAATGGATAAATTAATCAACAGTTCTGCCCGTTGATTGATCATTAATCGCATCCGGAAGCAGTTGAGGCCAAACGGAGTGCACTACTCAACTGAAACCAGCGTAGGCGCTGTTGAGTTAGCCTCGCCGTTTGTTTAGTTGTTCAAATATTTGTAGTAAATTGTCGTGGTGATGACCGTACACCCCACTCTTTGTATGACAATAGTTTTGCAAAATATTTTAGCCAAAAGTAATTGTGTACCGTCTCGATTACCGTACGGCAGTTTGGACCTCTGCGGGCGCGTGCTTTATCGGTATCATGCAGGATCATTTCATCCATTAATCCTGACTTCCTCATTTTGATTAGAATACAAATCAGCACAAATTGTTTTATCCGGTTTTGTTTTGTAGGTTAAAGTGTTTTATATATTTTTGCTGCTGAGTCAATGTTCCTGATAAATTGTAATTTAGTATTATTTATTGAGTTTATTTAACTTAACTTTTCAGTATCAAATGGTTCAGGTCGGTCAAAAAATGTTTGTAGTTAATTTACCGTATTTTTCGGACCATAAGTCGAAGTTTTTTTCCATAGTTTGGCCGGGGGTGCGACTTATACTCAGGAGCGACTTATGTGTGAAATGATTAACACATCTCTAATATTATTGATGTCATTGACGTAAGAGACTAGACGTATAAGATTTCATGGGATTTAGCGATTAGGAGTGACAGGTTGTTTGGTAAACGTATAGCATGTTCTATATGTTATAGTTATTTGAATGACTCTTACCATAATATGTTACGTTAACATACCAGTTGGTTATTTATGCCTCATATAACGTACACTTATTCAGCCTGTTGTTCACTATTCTTGATTTATTTGAAATTGCCTTTCAAATGTCTATTCTTGGTGTTGGCTTTTATCAAATACATTTCCCCCAAAAATGCGACTTATACTCCAGTGCCACTTATATATGTTTTTTTCCTTCTTTATTATGCATTTTTGGCCGGTGCGACTTAAACTCCGGAGTGACTTATACTCCGAAAAATACGGTAATAATTGGTCAGAGTGAAAAAGTGCACTTTTTAAAAAATAGTTGTATCATTATTAGCAAAATGTTGTCATTTTATTACACAAACGTTTTAGAGAAATGCAAGAGAAGTCTGCTTTCAAGGAAAAATTACGTGAACATTTTTAATCGAGATTAAGGCGAGAGTTGAGTTGGATCACCAAAAAAATTGAAAATAATTAAAAAACTTGAATTTAAGTTGTAGAATGATGTGTAAAAATTAAAATTTTTGCAGGAATAAAGTCATAAGTTTAACCCTTTACATTTTTTGCGGGTAACTGTAGTATTTTTAGGTCAATTCCACAAGAAAAAAGTCATAATTTTTTGACACAAATATGTAATGTAAAGTTGTAATAAAGGAAAACCGTATTTTTTGGATTATAAATCGCAGTTTCTTTCATAGTGACTTATACTCTGGAGCGATTTATGTGTGAAATGATTAACACATTAGCGTAAAATATCAAATAATATTATTTAGAAGCGAAACAGAGGAAGAAGATTTCATGGGATTTAGCGATTAGGAGTGACAGATTGTTTGGTAAACGTATAGCATGTTCTATATGTTATAGTTATTTGAATGACTCTTACCATAATATGTTACGTTAACATACCAGTTGGTTATTTATGCCTCATATAACGTACACTTATTCAGCCTGTTGTTCACTATTCTTTATTTAATTTAAATTGCCTTTCAAATGTCTATTCTTGCTGTTGGCTTTTATCAAATACATTTCTCCCAAAAATGCGACTTATACTCCAGTGCGACTTATATATGTTTTTTTCCTTCTTTATTATGCATTTTCGGCCGGTGCGACTTATACTCCGAAAAATGCGGTACTTGTTTTTTTTATTGTTGTTTTTTCAGGCAAATTGATGCACTTTAAATCTTTTCTGTTACAGACTTAAAAACAATGTTAATAAAGTTACTCTGTACTGTAAGTTGATGTATATTTATTTATTTTTTTCTTTTTAAGTTTTATTTTATGTTAATAAGGACACAATGTTATGCAGAGGTGCACTTGCAAGCAATTTTATAGACAAATTATATTGTTTTTGTAGCGCCGTTGAGTGGGGTATGGGGGGCACAAAATATTTTCTTCTTCCTAATTAAGAAGGAGTGCCGTACTGCCAAACGATGTGCGTAACAAACTAGTCAATTTGCCGGGGTCGAGTGCGCAAACCAAGAAACCCACACATAGATGACTTAGTTTCTTCACTTTATTTTTGCTATTGCATACGACTGCAAAATAAGCAATCATAGGGTCAATGTAAGTTCCAAGTGTCAGCACTTTGATGAAGGTGAATTAAAAAAAAAACGTGTAGCAAAGTACAAAGGTGGCATTCAATTAAAGCAAAAGTGATGTTAAATGTTAATTCATCCATTACATTTGTCATTTGCTGTGTATGTATTTC
This sequence comes from Entelurus aequoreus, assembly GCF_033978785.1. Lineage (NCBI taxonomy): Eukaryota > Metazoa > Chordata > Actinopteri > Syngnathiformes > Syngnathidae > Entelurus > Entelurus aequoreus. The sequence continues at coordinate 79,167,008 of NC_084740.1, forward strand.
ACATAGTTGTCTGTAAGTAAAAGTAGTTCTAAATAAAAATGCGTTTTGTGTTAAATTTTTTAGGTGTTTGGAACGTGTTATTTGGATTCACATTATTTCTTATGGGGGAAAAATGCTTTGGTTTTTGTACGATTTGGTCTCAGTCTGACTAATGCTAGGTTCACACCAACGGCGCTTTGACGGCGCTTTAAAGCGGCATGCAAAGCGGCGTTATAGCGTAACAAAGCGTGATTAAAGCGTGAGGGTCCTAATGGATGGTGGGAAAGCTTGTAGTGAAGCGGGACATGCGGCAAGTCCGCCAAAAAATTTTAAACGGTTTAAAAAAATTCTGCGCTCTGTCAAGAATGGAATAAAACGCCGAGAGCGTATCAAAGCGTGACAAAGCCTGACAAAGCTCAGCAAAATTTGACTAAAAGCGTAGGAAAGCTTAACAGATCTTGGTTCAAAGCGTGGACCCCTACAAATAGGAAGTGACTGTGATATTGACTAGTGACATTGAAACTTTTATGTAAAACCAACACAGGATTACAAATCCATTCTCTTTTGCATCATTGCCTTTTTTATACGATGATCATTGTTTCTGTACTTCTGTTAGAGTTTGCTGTTTGATGTTGCAGTTTGACATTACTGTCTATCATTTTTCTGTATGAAAATGTTAATAATAAAGACAATATGTTACGTTTTATAAAAGAAATGCCTTTAATTAATTTCAACTAGCATAAGAAATGAAAGATAGATATTTATTAAGATGAAGAAAATAAAAGAAATGAAGATATAAAACATAATATAACGGAAAAAAAAGATAAATTAAAAAAATAAATGAATATAAAAAATGGGTGGATAAAACAAATGCCTTTTAATATTTTCAACTAGCATGAAAGATAGATATTTATTAAGATGACAAAATAAAAGAAATGAAGATATGAAACATAATATAACGAAAAAAAAAGAGAAATTTAAAAAATAAATGAATATAAAAAATGGGTGGATAAAACAAATGCCTTTTAATATTTTCAACTAGCATGAAAGATAGATATTTATTAAGATGACAAAAATAAAAGAAATGAAGATATAAAACATAATATAACGGGAAAAAAAAGAGAAATTGAAAAAATTAATGAATATAAAAAATGGGTGGAAAAACAGTATACTGAGTTTTTCAAAAATGTTTTCTTATTTTTGTTGTAACAATGCACAACAGAGCTTGATAATCGTGTCAGAGCCTGATTTAAAGCGTCAGGATCGCATCAAAGCATAATAAAGTTCAATAAAGCGTAATAAAACGTAATAAAACGTGATTTAAAGCGTATCAAAGAGGGATCAAAGCGTGAGTAACGGTAAGAAAGCAGCAACTAATTCGTATCAGAGCGTATCAGAGTGTATCAAAGCATAACATGACTTCAGAGATCGGGATATTCGTGGAAAAATTGACAAAAATGTTGGCGCTTTGCTCGCCGCTTGAAAGCGCGGCAAGCGCCGTTGGTGTGAACCAGGCATTAGTGGAACAGATTACTAATGAAAAGTGAGGTACCGCAGTATGTGCAAAAAAGGAGATTATCTGCCAACCCAAATAATCAATACAGTAACAAAACACGTTTTTATTACATGATTGAAAAAAAACATTATTTAAACATTTTCAGAAATCCATCCACGATTAAAGCACCTCATTACCGTGTGAACACATTCATACATGCTTGTGTTAGTTGACGTCGACCTCGTTCAGAGTGTACCTTTTGCAACTTTTGTCACGTTTTCGTCCACTGAACTCCAAAGGAAGGTTGCGGGCAATAGCGGGCAACCTTTGACGCGCCAGAATGTCATGTTGGCGCGCAAAAACACTTGTTATGAGAAGGTGGCTGTGCACATGAGGAAGTGGGCGCCCACTCTGGGTGTGTGGCTCTTGGACATGTACTGGCAAATCCCCTTGATGTCTTCTAACAAAATGTGCAGCCATGGTCAACAAAATATATGTATTTATAAGTAATGGTACAACGGCTGGGATAAGCTCCAGCACCCCTCGCGACCCCGTAAGGGACAAGCGGTAGAAAATGGATGGATGGATGGTAAAACGGCTGTAAACCACCATAATGGTCAATGTTTAACAGTTGTCATTCTGGTACATTGTATATGAGGATGTGGATTGATTGGATAACGGGTTTGCACTGTAAAGTGTTGTGAGTGTCTAAAAAAGTGCTATATAAATGTAATCCATTATTATTGTTATTAGTTTGTTAAACCAGCTAAATATACATTGAATCAACACAAAGGCTAGAAAGTTACCTCAGATTTGTGTGGTCTGGAGTGTGCGTCGGCGTCCACCGCACATGGCACCGCACTTCAAACCCAACCAGGCAGCTCCACTTTCGTGTGTGGGAGCTGGAGCCCACATGCACAAATACAACATCTGCTGATTCGCGACCAGTGACCATGGTGACAAAATATCCTGTTGTAAGCACAGCACGCCCACTCACCCCCACGCCACACCCCGCTTCCACCATCCACTACACCCTCCGTCCATCCTCACATTTGCACTTCCCCTTGTTTAGATGTCAGCTAAGACGAATTACTGTGCCGACACCTCCCGATCACTAAGCTAGTTTGTCAAACAGAATTCAACAAAATGATAACCATTGGTACAAGGAAGTGGTTACAGCTGTGCCACGGTCACATTCATGACTCAAATCCTCCTTTTTCACCGTCAACTATTCACTTTCTGATCTGTACAAAACAGGGCTGAGGAATATTATGTACTTCATATCGTGTTTTTCATATTTTTAGCTCCTCACGTTATGAGTGGCAGTAGTTAGTTAAAAAACAACAACATACCGTATTTTTCGGACTATAAGTCCGGTATACGGTATATGTTTAGTGTGTCCTGTCTCGTTATGCTTTTTTGTGCTTCTTTGTATTAGCATGGTGAATTAATAAATATTGTAACTTTTTTTTTTTTTACAATATAATCTAGATTGTCTTAATGTCGTAATATGGATTTATATATACACTACCGTTCAAAAGTTTGGGGTCACATTGAAATGTCCTTATTTTTGAAGGAAAAGCACTGTACTTTTCAATGAAGATAACTTTAAACTAGTCTTAACTTGAAAGAAATACACTCTATACATTGCTAATGTGCTAAATGACTATTCTAGCTGCAAATGTCTGCTTTTTGGTGCAATATCTACATAGGTGTATAAAGGCCCATTTCCAGCAACTATCACTCCAGTGTTCTAATGGTACAATGTGTTTGCTCATTGGCTCAGAAGGCTAATTGATAATTAGAAAACCCTTGTGCAATCATGTTCACACATCTGAAAACACTTTAGCTCGTTACAGAAGCTACAAAACTGACCTTCCTTTGAGCAGATTGAGTTTCTGGAGCATCACATTTGTGGGGTCAATTAAACGCTCAAAATGGCCAGAAAAAGAGAACTTTCATCTGAAACTCGACAGTCTATTCTTGTTCTTAGAAATGAAGGCTATTCCACTAAATTGTTTGGGTGACCCCAAACTTTTGAACGGTAGTGTATATATATATATATATATATATATATATATATATATATATATATATATATATATATATATATATATATATATATATATATATATATATATTTGTGTATAAATGTGTATGTGTATATATGCGTGTGTGTGTGTGTATATATACTGTATACAAAACCCAAAACCAGTGAAGTTGGCACGTTGTGTAAATGGTAAATAAAAACAGAATACAATGATTTGCAAATCCTTTTCAACTTATATTCAATTGAATAGACAGCAAAGACAACATATTTCATGTTCTAACTGAGAAACTTCATTTTTTTTTGCAAATAATCATTAACTTACAATTTAATGGCAGCAACACATTGCAAAAAAGTTGTCATAGGGGCATTTTTACCACTGTGTTACATGGCCTTTCCTTTTAACAACACTCAGTAAAGGTTTGGGAACTGAGGAGACACATTTTTGAAGTGGAATTCTTTCCCATTCTTGCTTGATGTACAGCTTAAGTTGTTCAACAGTCCGGGGGTCTCCGTTGTGCTATTTTAGGCTTCATAATGCACCACACATTTTCAATGGGAGACAGGTCAGGACTACAGGCAGGCCAGTCTAGTACCTGCACTCTTTTACTATGAAGCCACGCTGTTGTAAAACGTGGCTTGGCATTGTCTTGCTGAAATAAGCAGGGGCGTCCATGATAACGTTACTTGGAAGCAACATATGTTGCTCCAAAACATCATTAATGGTGCCGTCATAGATGTGTAACTTACCCAAAAGATGTAGCGACCAACTGTAGTTACTGACAGTGGTTTTATGAAGTGTTCCTGAGCCCATGTGGTGATATCCTTTACACACTGATGTCGCTTTTTGATGCAGTACCGCCTGAGGATCGAAGGTCACGGGTATTCAATGTTGGTTTTCAGCTTCGGTGCTTACGTGCAGTGATTTCTCTAGATTCTCTGAACCTTTTGATGATATTACGGACCGTGGATGGTGAAATCCCTAAATTCCTTGCAAAAACTTGTTGAGAAATGTTGTTCTTAAACTGTTGGACAATTTGCGCACGCATTTGTTGACAAAGTGGTGACCCTCACCCCATCCTTGTTTGTGAATGACTGAGCATTTCATGGAAGCTGCTTTTATACCCAATCATGGCACCCACCTGTTCCCAATTAGCCTGTTCACCTGTGGGATCTTCCAAATAAGTGTTTGATGAGCATTCCTCAACTTTCTCAGTCTTTTTTGCCACTTGTGCCAGCTTTTTTGAAACATGTGGCAGGCATCAAATTCCAAATGAGGTAATATTAGCAAAAAATAACAAAGTTTTCCAGTTCGAACGTTAAGTATCTTGTCTTTGCAGTCTATTCAATTGCATATAAGTTGAAAAGGATTTGCAAATCATTGTATTCTGTTTTTATTTACCATTTACACAACGTGCCATCTTCACTGGTATTGGGTTTTGTACTTCCTATAGTTCAAGACTTACGGTAATTTGAAAACAGCAATGCACATCATAATGGCGGCTAAAGTTTATATGTTAATGGTCGAAATAATGTTTTTGAAAACGTCCGGCTGTCCGGATTGAAAATCTGAACAGGCCGTATTTTGCCCAGATCTGTGATAAGAGTATATGTTAGATCTACCAGTACAAATGGAATGCACCAAATGTACACTTAGATGGGCAGATCAATACAAATATCCACAGTAATGATAAATGATATGGTTGATACTATAATGGTTAGATCGATATTTTTTAATCTTCCAAAAATCTTTTTGTCATTTTTGTTATTGTTTACAAACTCAAGAAATAAGTCCCTGGACACAAGAGGGCTTTAAGGGTAAAAACAAAAGGATTTGAATCAGAGCCAACAGTAGGATTTGATATTGTTACATCCTGTGATTTTGTCTACCGTATTTTTCAGAGTATAAATCGCTCCGGAGTATAAGTCGCACCTGCCGAAAATGCATAATAAAGAAGGAAAAAAACATATATAAGTCGCACTGGAGTATTAGTCGCATTTTTGGGGGAAATGTATTTGATAAAAGCCAACAGCAAGAATAGACATTTGAAAGGCAATTGAAAATGTCTAAAGAATAGTGAACAACAGGCTGAATAAGTGTACGTTATATGAGGCATAAATAACCAACTGGTATGTTAACGTAACATATTATGGTAAGAGTCATTCAAATAACTATAACATATAGAACATGCTATACGTTTACCAAACAATCTGTCACTCCTAATCGCTAAATCCCATGAAATCTTATACGTCTAGTCTCTTACGTCAATGACATCAATAATATTATTTGATATTTTACGCTAATGTGCTAATCATTTCACACATAAGTCGCTCCTGAGTATAAGTCGCACCCCCGGCCAAACTATGAAAAAAACTGCGACTTATAGTCCGAAAAAGACGGTAGCCACTTGTCACACATCAATCAGTGCTGTTGATCATCTTGGTGAACTTATTGGATCTATCTCAACAAACACTCTACAAAATTCACTTCATTCATTACCTCTTCCGGGAGGTTAAGTTTTCGCTGGGGTTTGTCTGTCATTTAGCGTGTTAGTTAGCGACATATATCAGCAAGTGATTAGATTACCGATTTTCCGTCCGGATTCAGAATTACTTTCAAAGTTAAACTTGTAAAAACTGGGTTTTAGGGCCTGGCAGAGGTGTGCGCTCTACGAGAACAAATCAATAACCAATGATATGTCAGTCGTCTTACTTTGTTGTGCCAAAGCTTACTAGATGTTACCAGGAGGCAGAGTCAGGTGTGGATGTACAGTAATGTACAACAAAAATAACCCGGACCTGTTGTTGATACATTGTGATTTTGGCATCTGGTGATCACTTCCGCTCTTTCAGATAGTTTCAGTTGATTTTCATTTGTAACCACAGGATGTTACACGTTGGCACACACACACACACATACACACACACATACACACTAACGTACACACACACATTCGCACATATTGTGATGCCCAAACATGGAAATCTGCACGCATTTTGTGGTAGTGGATTAGGTCTTCTTACCGGATACACAGATTTTGCTATAGTAAATGTTTGTTTGGTAGTAGAAGTATCCTGTACTCAGTTGATTCTATATGAGGTACTTTTGCACAATTTAAGTTAACGTTGTCCCTCCGTCAGTCGCTCAACCCCTCTACTTGGATTTCTATCTATACTCTGTCACTCTACCTCAACCCAACCGATTGAGACAAATGGCCGCCCAATGGCCCCCTGGATTCTTTCTGTTTAAGGTTTCAAGTGTTCCTCGGGCCTCCGTCGCTACGTGTTTGCTCATGTTGGCTTTAGTTGGTTTTCTTTTTCGTATGAGGAGTGTCGTTCTCAGCCTGTTCCGTGGTGTAAAGTGAGATAACGTCTGTTTTGACTTATTTATGTTTGATAATTCATTGATAAGGTATTGTGATTGTAGAAAGAAAAAATAGAAGCAGCTTTTAGTATAAGGCAATGCAGTTCGAACCTCCGACAAAATACCGATAGAGCAATACACTGCAAAAAGTCAGTGTTCAAAAACAAGAAAAAAAAGTACAAAAATGAGGGGTATTTTATTTGAACTAAGCAAAATTATCTGCCAATAGAACAAGAAAATTTGGCTTGTCAAGACTTTCCAAAACAAGTAAAATTAGCTAACCTCAATGAACCCAAAAATACCTTAAAATAAGTATATTCTCACTAATAACAACTGTACTACTATATGAGTATGTATTTTCTATTGTTTCATTGAAAATAAAACAGCAAAGTCCATTTGGCTGTCATCTGTTTTAATTATGAGACACAATTGTGTCAAAGTCATGATTTATTTTTTCATGCTTGAAATAAGAAATGATTACTTTAAAAAAGTAGTTTTATACTTGTGAGTGTTGATGACACAACAGTTGATATTCTAGGAAACAAGCATGTTTTACTCAATATAGGTCATCAAATCTCAGCAACAAGCTGTAATATCTTACTGAGATAGTTTAGGACCAAAAACCTTAAAACAAGTAAAACACTCTAACATAAAATCTTATGTATGGCCGCGCAAGTCCCGGGATGCCCAAAATGTCCATAACACACCCAGCCGAGTCCCACGGGGAAGGGAATGTGGGGGGGAATAAAAGTTGGAAAAGTCATCAAAAGTCCCAAAAATGTTCAAAATACCTACCCAGGTTCGAGTCTCACAAGTCCCGCCGCCGGCCGGGATGCCCCAAAATGTCCAAAACGCGCCCAGCAAAGTCCCACGGGAAGGCGGGGAGAAAAGTGAGAAAAGTCGGTAAAATGTTCAAAAATCACACCCGGGTTCGAGTGCCACAAGTCTTAAGACTTGTGGCACTCCATGTGGGACTCGAACCCGGGTAGGTATTTTGAAAATTTTTGGGACTTTTGCCGACTTTTCCAACTTTTATCCCCCCTCCCCGTAGGACTCGGTTGGGTGTGTTATGGACATTTTGGGCATCCCGGGACTTGTGGGACTCGAACCTGGGTAGGTATTTTGAACATTTTTGGGGACTTTTGACGACTTTGCTCACTTTTCTCCCCCACCTCCCGTGGGACCTTGCTGGGTCCGTTTTGGACATTTTTTACATCCTGGGACTTGTGCGGCCGGCGGCGGGACTCGTGGGACTGGAATTTTGGACAAAATTGTGACTTTTGTCCATTTTTGCCGCTTTTTTCCCTCTTCTTCCCCACCTTCCTGTGCACCATTTCTGGGTGTGTTTTGCACATTTGGACAAAAATAGTTTCAAGCATGTTTTACTCAATATAGGTCATCAAATCTCAGCAACAAGCTGTAATATCTTACTGAGATCATTTAGGACCAAAACACTTAAAACAAGTAAAACACTCTAACATAAAATCTGCTTAGTGAGAAGAATTATCTTATCAGACAGAAAATAAGCAAGTATCACCCTTATTTGAGATATTTCATCTTACTTAGATTTCACTTTTTGCAGTGTACTGTATATCACTTTGTATGTGCAAAATAATCATATACATTTAAAGGTCGGTTATGTATCACTATAAAGCAGGGGTCACCCACGCGGTGCCCGCGGGCACCAGGTAGCCCGTAAGGACCAGATGAGTAGCCCGCTGGCCTGTTCTAAAAATAGCTCAAATAGCAGCACTTACCAGTGAGCTGCCTCTATTTTTTAAATTGGATTTATTTACTAGCAAGCTGGTCTCGCTTTGCCCGACATTTTTAATTCTAAGAGAGACAAAACTCAAATAAAATTTGAAAATCCAAGAAAATATTTTAAAGACTTGGTCTTCACTTGTTTAAATAAATTCATTAATTTTTTTACTTTGCTTCTTATAACTTTCAGAAAGACAATTTTAGAGAAAAAAATACAACCTTAAAAATTATTTTAGGATTTTTAAACACATATACCTTTTTACCTTTTAAATTCCTTCCTCTTCTTTCCTGACAATGTAAATCAATGTTTAAGTAATTTTTTATTTTTTTTGTAAAGAATAATAAATACATTTTAATTGAATTCTTCATTTTAGCTTCTGTTTTTTCGATGAAGAATATTTGTGAAATATTTCTTCAAACTTATTATGATTAAAATTCAAAAAAATTATTCCGGCAAATCTAGAAAATCTGTAGAATCAAATTTAAATCTTATTTCAAAGTCTTTTGAATTTCTTTTAAAAAATTTGTTCTGGAAAATCTGGAAGAAATAATTATTTGTCTTTGTTAAAAATATAGCTTGGTCCAATTTGTTATATATTCTAACAAAGTGTATATTGGATTTTAACTTATTTAAAACATGTCATCAAAATTCTAAAATTAATCTTAATCAGGAAAAATTAGTAATGATGTTCCATAAATTCTTTTTTTAATTTTTTCAAAAAGATTCGAATTAGCTAGTTTTTCTCTTCTTTTTTTTCGGTTGAATTTTGAATTTTAAAGAGTCGAAATTGAAGATAAACTATGTTTCAAAATTTAATTGTCATTTTTTTCGTGTTTTCTCCTCTTTTAAACCGTTCAATTAAGTGTAAATATCATTAATTATTAATAATAACAGAGTTAAAGGTAAATTGAGCAAATTGGCTATTTCTGGCAATTTATTTAAGTGTGCATCAAACTGGTAGCCTTTCGCATTAATCAGTACCCAAGAAGTAGCTCTTGGTTTCAAAAAGGTTGGTGACCCCTGCTTTAAAGTGATGACGATGTACTGTCATGATTGCTGCAAATATTATATCGTTATCACAGGGGGCTGCGATATACTGTTTATTGGGGTATATATTTTAGGCCTTACCGCCCATCTTTACTGTTCGTAGGGTGTAGGGAAGTGTTCTTAGTAACTGTCCAGCAGAAATCAAGATAACGCAGCATGGTACCATTCGGGGGAAATGGGCGGGATTGTTTTGCTAGCGCCAATGAATGCAGCCGTCACATTCTCGCTGCTAATGAACCACAACCGCCGTTTGTTCAAAAACAAGTCCGGCGGCGAGGCAGAGGAAGCTCTCCGACTTCCTCATGGCCGTCGACGTGTGGCCGTGACTCAACGGGGGCCTCCGACAGTCGTGCCCCTCGCTGACAGGCCCACACAAGGCCCGCCGTGCCTATTTGGCCGCTATTTTTAGACAACAATGCCCAAGGAAAAAGTTGCCAAATAAGTTCTCACACCACTCCTTTCTGGAAGAGTAGCTTTGTGTTTTGAGCGAGCTACGAGTTATGATGCGGGTGATGATTTGGTGACAGTTGGCATCAGTGCACTGCACATCCTTGAAAGGAAGTTGTGTGTTGAAATGTTCGTCAGTGCACTGCAAAAAGTCAGTGTTCAAAAACAAGGGGAAAAAAATACAAGAATTAGGGGTATTTTATTTGAACTAAGCAAAATTATCTGCCAATAGAACAAGAAAATTTGGCTTGTCAAGACTTTCCAAAACAAGTAAAATTAAAGCTTCAAGCAGCGTTGGTCGGGTCCGCATTTTGGCTGGTGCTAGTCCTAGGTGTCCCAATACTTTTGTCCAGTGGTAGTCCTGAGTGAGACCTACATAGAGGTTTTTGTTTCATGTCTCTACGATATTCGTACTGGGAGTTTGAGGAAGTTGTGTCTGTGTTTTTTCCCTAGGTGCTGCGGCACAGTGGTTGTTTTCTTTGAAGGCTCGTAGAATCAAAACGGTAGCACTAAACGAAACGCCGTCGGCAACTTTTAATCAGAAGGGTTCAATCTCTCTCCTGTAGTAGTTTGAAGCCGAAACGACAAACGCGCTCGGAGGAGATAACGTTTGATGTTTGGTGACCGGTTTTAACAAAAATGTTGTTTTGAGGGAGGGATTGCAAACTTCCTGTTGATTTTTGCTGAAGGATGTCAAACTATGAAATGTAGGTCTAGGTGAGACCTACATAGAGGTATTTGTTTCATGTCTCTAAGACGTTCCTACCGGAAGTTACAAGCAGTTTTGTCTGAGTTTTCCTCTGAGGAGCAGTTTTGCGCAATTTTGAGGTTTGGGGTTCGGTTTTTTTTTTAGATCGCAATTTCCACCAGTCCCGATGTGTGTAAAAAGTTTAGTGAGTTTTGAAGTATTTGAAGAGGGTCAAATTACAGCTCAAAAATAAAAAATGAGTGTTTTTAGTCATTTTTTGTCTTGAAGGGGAAATTGCCAACTTCCTGTTGATTTTTTTTTATTGTAATTTTGAAGAATTTATCTGAATGTGCATGAACTATTTCTGTTCAAAATTGTTTGAAATGTCACATCTTAAATGTTTAAATATTAACTGTCAGTTTACTGTACTGTGCCAACTGTACTACTATATGAGTACGTGTTTTCTATTGTTTCATCGGAAATAAAACAGCAAAGTCCATTCGGCTGTCATCCGTTTTAATTATGAGACACAATTGTGTCAAAGTCATGATTTTTTTATTTCATGCTTGAAATAAGAAATTCTTACTTTGAAAAAGTAGTTTTCTACTTGTGAGTGTTGATGACACAACAGTTGATATTCTAGTTTCAAGCATGTTTTACTCAATATAGCTCATCACATCTCAGCAACAAGCTGTAATATCTTACTGACATCATTTAGGACCAAAACACTTAAAACAAGTAAAACACTCTAACATCAAATCTGCTTAGAGAGAAGAATGATCTTATCAGACAGAAAATAAGCAAATATCACCCTTATTTGACATATTTCATCTTACTTAGATTTCAGTTTTTACAATGTGCAACTTTCAACCGATG
>NC_084740.1:79183712-79421212 GCF_033978785.1 Entelurus aequoreus
ACCAAAACTGATCAAGTATGTTGCTGTATGTATACTTTTGACCCAGCACATTTGCTCACATTTTCAGTAGAGCCATAATAAATTCATAAAAGAACCAAACTTCATGAATGTTTTTTTTGTGACAAACAAAAACAGTAAAAGCAATAAAGGCAGCAGAGTGAAACAATGCTAAGATAAAAATAACAAAGCCCTCTACGATTGTCAATGTCTGACACATAGGCAAGTTGTTGTTATTGCCAACGGTTCCATAGTCTGGCCAAAAATCTGACACATCTGCGTAAAGCGTTAGTCAGATCATTAATCAGGTTGTTTTCTGACTCAGCTGCCCTACGCGTTATCGCATGCGTCAGATGACGTAAAGTTGCAGAGCTGACAGACATTTGGCTTGCACTGGAGCTCCTCAGCCACAGCCTCATGTTGTTATTGTAAGCCACTATGAGCTTTCCAATCCTGCCTTGTGTATACCGACACCACAGGTGGGCAGTATACAGAGGTGTGCAATACGCTCTACAAAGTGTGATCTGCACAGATACTGAGCACAATCTAAACTATTTGCTTGAGCATAGGCAGAACTTCCAACGCTGCCTGTCGATATCACCAGACAGGTCATTTGCACCAGTATGACTAATATTTACTTCACACACACACACTAAGTGCATGGCCAGAGAGATACAAGTCAGGGAAGGCTGACAGTTTGTCTTCTTTACTTCTATCATTCCGCTCTATTTAGCCTTGTATATGATTTCCAAATCAGAACCATACTGTGTGCACGTGCTCAGAAGCTGTTAAAAACCAGCACTACTGTATATGGGCTAATAATGACCACATCATTGATTGAAACTTTTATTACCGTAATTTCCGGACTATAAGCCGCACCTGACTATAAGCCGCACCAGCTAAATTTAGGGGAAAATACAGATTGCTCCATATATAAGCCGCACCCGACTATAAGCCGCAGGGTTTTGATGTGTAATTAGCGTAGTATATAGGGGTTCCTGCTACCACGGAGGGGATTGTCGGGACAGAGATGACTGTTTGGGAACGCAAAGCGTCCCATTTATTAACAATAAATCTTTCAATCATTCAATCCAACTTTCACATCTTTGACATGGCGAACAGCATTCGTGCAGAGTACAAATAATACAACGGTGCAAAGTAATACAAAGTGCTCGCCTGTACGTTATCAAAATAACCAGCCTACCGGTATATGAAAAGTCAGTCTTTAATCATTGTGTCATCGTCTTCCTCCTGCGTACTAAAACCACCGAAATCCTCTTCGTCGGTGTCGGAGAAGAACAGGCCGTAAATAAGCCGCACCGTTGTATAAGCCGCAGGGACCAGAACGAGGGGAAAAAGTAGCGGCTTGTAGTCCGGAAATTACGGTAGTAGATTGCACAGTACAGTACATATTCCGTACAATTGACCACTAAACGGTAACACCCCAATAACTTTTTCAACTTGTTTAAGTCGGGGTCCACGTTAATCAATTTATGGTACAAATATATACTATCATCATAATACAGTCATCACACAAGTTAATCATCAGAGTACCGTATTTTTCGGACTATAAGTCGCAGTTTTTTTTCATAGTTTGGCCGGGGGTGCGACTTATACTCAGGAGTAGGGATGATACTCGAAACCAATTTTCCAGGTTGTTCGATAAGAAAACAACCGAGTCCTCTGACTCGAATCCCTTTTTGAGAACCGGTACCCGTTATCGAGACCACTATAGTAAAGAAAAAGAGTTGGTTCTTTATTCGAATCCCTGGGAACGAATCCCGTCCCGACCAGGTATGCCCCGTGGGACATCACAATAAATGACGTCACGTAGCTCAGTCATTAGGCGCAGATAGCGAAAGCAGGAAAACAATGGACGGGAAAAAGCGCTCCAAGGTGTAATAAAGTTCAAAACAAAAGCTATAATCCAATGAATAACTTTACTGAGAGATTTGAGCAGGGTACAAACACATGACCAACACTTTTACGACCAACCGGAAACATAGCAACCAGGCTAGCAACGCACCTCCTTTACAGCAGCTGTCGCAACGTTCTTAAAGCAACCGCAGCACATACATATATATACAACACATCTCCCTTTTTTAACTTTGGTTTTTCTTTCCTTGTAAACAAAACAAAATCACACTGTATTTGTGTTGTCTGTCTAATTATAAATAATGCAGACGAGGCGTGTTGGCTGAGTTCTTGACGTTTACTTTCACAGCGTGCTCATAACCTCATTCTTAGCTGCCGGGTGGCGACATGCAACAACACTTTTCGGGGCTACCGTGCATGCTCGTCACTCCCGTTGCATGCTGGGTAGTGTAGTTATTATATTCCCTAGCTCATAACATCACATCTTTCCCCCTATAAAGAAATAATGTTAACTCAATAAAGTGTATTTCTTTTTTTAGCTTTAACTTTTCATTTTTTAGCATTGTAACCACATTTGCAAACAATTTTTCTCTTCATAGGATTTTCTTTCAATAAAGAAATAAAGTGCAAAAAATGTCAAAGCATCATAACAAACAGTTATGTCAAGTTCTGCAGGTTCAGCTGAGTCCTGTTGAGCCTTTTCCTGAGTAATCGCTGTAGTTACTATGTTCCAATAGCAGCAGAAGTGCACTTTTTGGAGAGCTGTATTATTTTCAGTTTTGTGCCCAAGGGACTGATTTTATTTAACACTATATTATTATTTATACACCTATAGTGATCACAGAGACAGATTGTTTTTGTGTTACTGTATATATTTGTTCTTTTGAAAAATCTCACTTAATATACTTTGGGTAACAACAGTCAATATTTTTTTTTTTTTTTTAGGGGGGTAACAGTCAATATTTATTTATTTATTAGATTTTATTTTTTTCTTATATAATAAAAGTGAGCTTTTGTTAAACCAAATATTGTGTGTGTTTTTTCCATATACAACAACCTATCTGGAGAATCGATAAGGAATCTGTTCTATAAGAGGATTCGATAATAGGCTCGAACTCGATCATTTCTTATCAAACATCATCCCTACTCAGGAGCGACTTATGTGTGAAATGATTAACACATTAGCGTAAAATATCAAATAATATTATTGATGTCATTCACGTAAGAGACTAGACGTATAAGATTTCATGGGATTTAGCGATTAGGAGTGACAGATTGTTTGGTAAACGTATAGCATGTTCTATATGTTATAGTTATTTGAATGACTCTTACCATAATATGTTACGTTAACATACCAGTTGGTTATTTATGCCTAATATAACGTACACTTATTCAGCCTGTTGTTCACTATTCTTTAGACATTTGAAATTGCCTTTCAAATGTCTATTCTTGGTGTTGGCTTTTATCAAATACATTTCCCCCAAAACATGCGACTTATACTCCAGTGCGACTTATATATGTTTTTTTTCTTTCTTTATTATGCATTTTCGGCCGGTGCGACTTATACTCCAGTGCGACTTATAGTCCGAAAAATACGGTGTATAAAGTACATTGAATTATTTACATTATTTACAATCCGGGGGGTGGGATGAGGAGGGTTTGGTTGATATCAGCACTTCAGTCATCAACAATTGGATCATCAGAGAAATGGTAGGTCTGACTTGGTAGGATATGTACAGCGAGCAGAGAACATAGTGAGTTCAGATAGCATAAGAACAAGTATATATACATTAGAAATACATTTTATTATTTACATTTGGTTATTTACAATCCGGGGAGGTGGGATGTGGAAGGGGGAGGGTGTGCCTGGAGGTGTTGTTTTAGTGCGGTTTTGAAGGAGGATAGAGATGCCCTTTCTTTTACACCTGTTGGGAGTGCATTCCACATTGATGTGGCATAGAAAGAGAATGAGTTAAGACCTTTGTTAGTTCGGAATCTGGGTTTAACGTGGTTAGTGGAGCTCCCCCTGGTGTTGTGGTTATGGCGGTCATTTACGTTAAGGAAGTAGTTTGACATGTACTTCGGTATCAGGGAGGTGTAGCGGATTTTATAGACTAGGCTCAGTGCAAGTTGTTTTACTCTGTCCTCCACCCTGAGCCAGCCCACTTTGGAGAAGTTGGTAGGAGTGAGGTGTGATCTGGGGTGGAGGTCTAGAAGTAATCTGACTAGCTTGTTCTGGGATGTTCGGAGTCTAGATTTGAGGGTTTTGGAGGTGCTAGGGTACCAGGAGGTGCATGCGTAATCATCTGCATACATGAAGTGATTGATCACTACGTCACCTATCCTGCGTCACCAAACACCATTTTTCAGGAACAGTCAATAAAGTGTAACTGCACTTTTTTTGGGAATTTCATTCACAATACTGGTGTGTGAAGAGTGGATGGTGAGGTCGACAGGCAGATCTTCAGTAATGCGGACGCTGTATCGATCCGTTGTGGTGAAGAAGGAGCTGAGCCGGAGGGCAAAGCTCTCAATGTACCGGGCGATCTACGTTCCCATCCTCACCTATGGTCATGAGCTTTGGGTTATGACCGGAAGGACAAGATCACGGGTACAAGCGGCCCAAATGTGGTGGGTCGCTCCCTTAGAGATAGGGTGAGAAGCTCTGCCATCCGGGAGGAACTCAGAGTAAAGCCGCTGCTCCTCCACATGGAGAGGAGCCAGATGAGGTGGTTCGGGCATCTGGTCAGGATGCCACCCGAACGCCTCCCTAGGGAGGTGTTTAGGGCACGTCCGACCGGTAGGAGGCCACGGGGAAGACCCAGGACACGTTGGGAAGACTATGTCTCCCGGCTGGCCTGGGAACGCCTCGGGATCATCCGGGAGGAGCTGGACCAAGTGGCTGGGGAGAGGGAAGTCTGGGCTTCCCTGCTTAGGCTGCTGCCCCCGCGACCCGACCTCGGATAAGCGGAAGAAAATGGATGGATGGATGGAATACTGGTGTGTTTTTCTTTTTCTTTTTTTATATGCATTTTAATTTGTAAATAAACACTAGAAAAAGTCAGCTAACAATGGAAGTAAGGGGGTCCTTTAATCATGGCGTCTATCCTGCCTTTAAAGAGCTCTAAAAAACCTCCAGCAACGGTTTATAAATAATTTAAAAAAGTAAAAATGTAATTTAGTAACAGACACATTCATAATACCATGTAATATTTACGTATTTTGCTCATTTTAAAGGCCTACTGAAATGATTTTTTTTTATTTAAACGGGAATAGCAGATCCATTCTGTGTGTCATACTTGATCATTTCGCGATATTGCCATATTTTTGCTGAAAGGATTTAGTAGAGAAAATCGACGATAAAGTTCGCAACTTTTGCTCGCTGATAAAAAAAAAGCCTTGCCTGTAGCGGAAGTAGCGTGACGTCACAGGAGCTAGTATTCCTCACATTTCCCCGTTGTTTACAATGGAGCGAGAGAGATTCGGACCGAGAAAGTGATGATTACCCCATTAATTTGAGCGAGGATGAAAGATTCGTAGATGAGGAACGTTACAGGGAAGGACTTGAGAGGCAGTGATGGACGTATCTTTTTTCGCTCTGACCGTAACTTAGGTACAAGCTGGCTCATTGGATTCCACACTCTCTCCTTTTTTTATTGTGGATCACGGATTTGTATTTTAAACCACCTGGGATACTATATCCTCTTGAAAATGAGAGTCGAGAACGCAAAATGGACATTTAAAGTGACTTTTATCTCCACGACAATACATCGGTGACACACTTAGCTACTGAGCTAACGTGATAGCATCGTTCTCAAATGAAGATAGAAACAAAAGAAATAAACCCCTGACTGGAAGGATAGACAGAAGATCAACAATACTATTAAACCATGGACATGTAACTACACGGCTAAAAATTCTCAGCCTGGTAAGGCTTAACAATGCTGTTGCTAACGACGCTAAGGCTAATTTAGCAACTTAGCAACCGGACCTCACAGAACTATGATAAAAACATTAGCGCTCCACCTACGCCAGCCAGCCCTCATCTGCTCATCAACACCCGTGCTCACCTGCGTTCCAGCGATCGACGGCATGACGAAGGACTTCATCCGTGGGTTTGGCGGCAAGCATCGGCTAGGCGTAGTAAGTAGTCCTTGTTGTGTTGCTGTAAGTATTGTACTTAGCCGCTAAGACACCGATCGATCCCACCTACAACGTTCTTCTTTGCAGCCTCCATTGTTCATTAAATAAATTGCAAAAGATTCACCAACACAGATGTCCAGAATACTGTGGAGTTTTGTCGAAGAAAACAAGAGGTTTTTATATCGGGTCAGATGGGGTCCAACCACTTCCGTGGATTTTGTGACGTCACGCGCATAAATCATATCCAAAGGAGTTTTTCAACCGGAAGTGTGGCGGGAATTTTAAAATGTCACTTTATAAGTTAACCCGGCCGTATTGGCATGTGTTGCAATGTTAAGATTTCATCATTGATATATAAACTATCAGACTGCGTGGTCGCTAGTAGTGGCTTTCAGTAGGCCTTTAAGCATACGGCGGCACATTAACTTTACAAATGCTCGCCAAATTCACTATTTCATTGAACAACTACTAATCATGGCAGACTTTGTGAGCGACAACAACAATTACTTTGGGACAAATGATGATCCAGAACCTTATATTTTTGCGCCTGAACAAAAGCAACACGTTTTAGGAGCCGAGTGACAAGCAGAGCCATAAGTAGCAATATTTTTGTGTATTTCTTGCCATCTACGGGTCTAAGTTGAGTGTCAAAGTTGACCAACTTCTCTGTTTGTGGCTAAAACTTTCTACTATACAATTGAGAGGTATGGTTTATAATATAGAATGAACTTTTACCTGCTAAGAGGCGATGCAGCAGCTCACCGGCCCAATATGTCAATAGCTGCATAAACTGGTTAGCTCTCTGTGATCACGGCACGGCTTAAAGTAGTTCCTCAGCGTCTTTACCATGAATTGATTTACGTGGACCCCGACTTAAAAAAGTTGAAAAACTTATTGGGGTGTTACCATTTCGTGGTCAATTGTACGGAATATGTACTGTACTGTGCAATCTACTAATAAAAGATATTGCTTATACTTTGTTATTATTCAGGTCACATGACGTAAATGGAGTATTGTTAGCAGTTTTTGGATGTTTTTTGATGGCTGTATGGGTACAATAGGGTACTTATATTAGTTGCATTGTTAGCCACCTCATATTTGCTCTATATTACAAATTAGAATGTATTAAAAATGTGTGTTCTTGTTTATTGTGAATGATTGGCACAATTCCAAAAAAGTGCAGTTCCCCTTTAAGGCCAATATACATATATTCCATATACATTGCATTGTTTCAGCATTTGTTTACTATTATATTATTCTCTAGTTCCACTTTTCTCTTTGGACTACATTTAAGAGGCAGTGTTGGAGAAACAGTGCCCCCCTCTGGGCAGGCAGCGGTGTTGCAGCATTGGTGGTGTCAATGTTCCTACTGTACACACATTACACTGGCAGCAGGAAGCAGCCTGCATTACCACAAGGAGGCACAAGAGGGCAGCAATACACAGATGTTTGCATTTATATTTACACTGTCAAGCTCATTTGTTTGTGTGCATTGCAATGCCAACACTTGAAGTGTGCCCAGACTGGGACCACTTTAATTGGTACACCTGCACAAATAAGATGGAAAGGAAAATTGAGGACACTGCCTACTTTAATTCAAACATGCAACACTGGCTACGGCAGCACACACACACGCACACACACACACACACACACACACAGATTGTATTTCTTACCTTCTTGAGGCCTCCCAATGATGCCTACCTCTTTAGGACCACCCTTTCTAGATATATAAAGATTTGTATTTCCAACATTAATAATATATACAGTACATATTAATATAAAAAAGCTTATTGTGAAAAATGAGTTTGAATTTCACAAGAAAAACTTAGAATTTTAGCAGTGTTATAATAAAAGTCTAGGGATGTCCGATAATGGCTTTTTGCCGATATCCGATATGCCGATATTGTCCAACTCTTTAATTACCGATACCGATATCAACCGATACCGATATCAACCGATATATACAGTTGTGGAATTAACACATTAGTATGCCTAATTTGGACAACCAGGTATGGTGAAGATAAGGTACTTTTTAAAAAAATGAATCAAATAAAATAAGATAAATAAATTAAAAACATTTTCTTGAATAAAAAAGAAAGTAAAACAATATAAAAACAGTTACATAGAAACTAGTAATTAATGAAAATTTGTAAAATTAACTGTTAAAAGGTTAGTACTATTAGTGGAGCAGCAGCACGCACAATCATGTGTGCTTACGGACTGTATCCCTTGCAGACTGTATTGATATATATTGATATATAATGTAGGAAGCAGAATATTAATAACAGAAAGAAACAACCCTTTTGTGTGAATGAGTGTAAATGGGGGAGGGAGGTTTTTTGCCTTGGTGCACTAATTGTAAGTGTATCTTGTGTTTTTTATGTGGATTTAATAAAAAAAACAAACAAAAAAAAAACGATACTGATAATTAAAAAAAACGATACCGATAATTCACGATATTACATTTTAACGCATTTATCGGCCGATAATATCGGCAGACCGATATTATCGGACATCTCTATAAAAGTCGTAATTTTACTCAACGCAAGTCAAAATTTTCCAAGAAAAACTGAACATTTGTTGGCAATATTATAATAACAATCGGAATTTCACTTGGCAAAATTATGACAAGTCATAATTTGACAAAAAAAAATGACACTATTTTCCAAGTACAACAAAAAAAAATTGGCAATATTGTGATAATATTGAGCATTTTATATGACAAATGTCACCATTTTTGCTTTAAAAATGTAATCATTTTTCATAAAAAAACTAATAATTTTGCATAAAGTAAGAATTTGACGAGAAAATATTGCAATATTACAGAAACAGAAAGAATATGAGAAATTGTTCCCAATTGTATAAGAAAAAAGTCGACACATTGTGAGAAAAAGACTGCTTTTAGTTTATTTATTTATTTTTGTTTGTAATTGGTTTTTAATCTTCATTATTTACGACAAGTTATTACAGTATGTCTCTATATAAATTTATTTTTATTTGTATTAACTTTGGCCAAAGGGGGCACATTCCAATTTCTTACACACACTTATTACATATGTTGGCCAAAGGGGGAGCACACGGTCAATTTGAAAAATCCCTCCCTTTTGGGACCACCCTCATTTTGATAGATGTCACCAGCAGGGGGTGCAAATGAGACATTCTCTATTAGATGCAATGTTATTGGGACCATGATTTATGTCATCACTTGTTCACACCTCCTCATATGGAAGATACTTTTCCTTGGTGATGTCTCAAAAAGGGTAGAAATACAAGAACACACACATGTATATCAAGTAGG
This sequence comes from Entelurus aequoreus, assembly GCF_033978785.1. Lineage (NCBI taxonomy): Eukaryota > Metazoa > Chordata > Actinopteri > Syngnathiformes > Syngnathidae > Entelurus > Entelurus aequoreus. Next base: position 79,193,029 of record NC_084740.1, read on the forward strand.
GAAGAACAGGGGTGCATGAACAGAGCATGAGGAAATGGTGATGGCATTGACTTCAAAGCGCCCACACAACTCACATACAGCAGTATTATACAGAGAACTGGTACTGAAACCCGACTATCTTAAACTTATGTGCACACATAAATACACGTAATATCCACTTTAATAAGGAATATCAATCCATATGGAACAAGAAATGCTTTAATCTTGAAGAAATGCGACCAAAAATGATGATTGTGGCGTCTTAGCTGTCGCTGCTGCTGTTCTCAGTTGTGGTCTTGGCTAAAGCGAGGGTGGTGCTGGTAGGCGTGGAGCCGCACAGGCGCTCCCTAAACAGGTTCATCACTCGCTTCTTGTATGTCCTAATGGCAAAAAAGTAGAGGACCGGGTCCAGGCAGCAGTTGAAGTTCATGAGCAAGACTGTAATCTGCAATGGAATCATTGTTATGTTATCATCATAATTATTGTCAGTCATGCCACAAACTTCAGGGCTTATGCAGATCCCAACAGGTACCAGAAGGTAAGAAAAGTTGGTTTTGCGTAATATTGCGAAACAAAACGCCAGGTAATATGAATAAGCGGTAGAAAATGGATGGATGGATGGATGGATACACACACCATAATAATACTCGTATGTTTAAAGGCCTACTGAAAGCCACTACTAGCGACCACGCAGTCTGATAGTTTATATATCAATGATGAAATCTTAACATTGCAACAGATGCCAATACGGCCGGGTTAACTTATAAAGTGACATTTAAAACTTCCCGGGAAATATCCAGCTGAAACGTCGCGGTATGACGACGTATGCGCGTGACGAAGTCAGTTAAACGGAAGTTATGGTACCCCGTAGAATCCTATACAAAAAACTCTGTTTTCATTTCATAATTCCACAGTATTCTGGACATCTTTTGCAATTTGTTTAATGAACAATGAAGGCTGCAAAGAAGACAGTTGTAGGTGGGATCGGTGTATTAGCAGCGGACTACAGCAACACAACCAGGAGGACTTTGTTGGAGCGCTAGCCGCGCTAGCCGCCGACCTCACCTTGACTTCCTACGTCTCCGGGCCGCCAAACGCATCGGGTGAACTCCTTCGTCCTTCTGCCGATCGCTGGAACGCAGGTGAGCACGGGTGTTGATGAGTAGATGAGGGCTGGCTGGCGTAGGTGGAGAGCTAATGTTTTTAGCATAGCTCTGTGAGGTCCCGTTGCTAAGTTGCTAAGTTAGCTTCAATGGCGTCATTAGCACAGCATTGTTAACCTTCGCCAGCCTGGAAAGCATTAACCGTGTAGTTACATGTCCACGGTTTAATAGTATTGTTGATTTTCTAGCTATCCTTCCAGTCAGGGGTTTATTTTTTTTGTTTCTATATGCAGTTAAAGCACGATGCTATCACGTTAGCTCGTAGCTAAAGCATTTCGCCGATGTATTGTGGAGATAAAAGGCACTGAATGTCCATTTCGCGTTCTCGACTCTCATTTTCAAGAGGATATAGTATCCCAGGTGGTTTAAAATACAAATCCGTGATCCACAATAGAAAAAGGAGAGTGTGGACTCCAATGAGCCAGCTTGTACCTAAGTTACGGTCAGAGCGAAAAAAGATACGTCCTGCACTGCACTGTAGTCCTTCACTCTCACTTTCCTCATCCACGAATCTTTCATCCTCGCTCAAATTAATGGGGTAATCGTCACTTTCTCGGTCCGAATCTCTCTCGCTCCATTGTAAACAACGGGGAATTGTGAGGAATACTAGCTCCTGTGACGTCACGCTACTTCCGCTACAGGCAAGGCTTTTTTTTATCAGCGAGCAAAAGTTGCGAACTTTATCATCGATTTTCTCTACTAAATCCTTTCAGCAAAAATATGGCAATATCGCGAAATGATCAAGTATGACACATAGAATGGATCTGCTATCCCCGTTTTTAATGCGCCGACAATCCATCAAGCGGTGCGGCTTCATAGCTTACCGAAGTCGTACTAAAAACATGTTGACAGGTTTTTGTGCGCCGCGTGTAATGTTCTATATTCTCAATGGAACATCTAAAGTTGTGGATGTTGTTTACTGCCATTTTATTGCAGTCTATATGTATCTCTTATGTATGACTGCCATCTACTGGTCACACTTATCATTACACCATGTACCGAACAAAATCGCTTCGAGTTCGTTGTGGCTTGTGCAGCCCTTTGAGACACTCGCGATTTAGGGCTTTATAAGTAAACATTGATTGATTGATTGATAAGCACAACTACAATTATTCCTTACATTAGGCGCACCGGGTTATAAGGCGCACTGTCCATTTTTGAGAAAATTAAAGGGTTTTAAGTGCGCCTTATAGTATGAAAAATACGGTACTGTTAATTCACACTACATTTGCTGACTACTTACAGTAGGGAAGGGAGTCCTATGGTCCCATTCCTAGGTGGATCTCGCGTGAGAGGAAGGGGTGGGGGATTAATCATTTTGCAATGCAGTCTGCTAAAAATGATGGAAAGCGCCACTCTGCATAGCAAGTCGCGCTGTGGTTGGAAATGCCACAAAACACATTTGTAAGATATTCAGCACTGTACTGCCGTCTGGCAGCTAAAGTTGATAATGTGCCCTCCAGGGCTTCACGTTTCATGTGTCAGGTAAACCGCGATGAATAGGCCCATATAATTCCCCTCCCTACTGTGAAAATATATTTAAAGGCCTACTGAAAGCCACTACTAGCGACCACGCAGTCTGATAGTTTATATATATCAATGATGAAATCTTAACATTGCAACACATGCCAATACGGCCGGGTTAGATTAGTAAAGTGCAATTTTAAATTTCCCGCGAAATATCCCGCTGAAAACGTCTCGGTGTGATGACGTTTGCGCGTGACGTCACGGGTTGTAGCGGACATTTTGGGACAGCATTGCGGCCAGCTATTAAGTCGTCTGTTTTCATCACCAAAATTCCACAGTTTTCTGGACATCTGTGTTGGTGAATCTTTTGCAATTTGTTTAATGAACAATGGAGATAGCAAAGAAGAAAGCTGTAGGTGGGAAGCGGTGTATTAGCGGCCGGCTGCAGCAACACAAACACGTAGCGGCTACGTCGTAGCCGGTGTTTCATTGTTTACATTCCCGAACGATGACAGTCAAGCTTTACCATTGGCCTGTGGGGAACTGGGACAACAGAGACTCTTACCAGGAGGACTTTGAGTTGGATACGCATGCTTGTGGAGAACTGGGACAACAGAGACTCTTACCAGGAGGACTTTGAGTTGGATACGTGCTACCGTGAGTACGCAGCTGTGGCTTCCAAATATTTGATTGCTTGCCCGTACGTGCGTGCCGCTATGTGCATGTCACGTACGTCACTTTGGGGAAATATATGTGCTGTATGAACTTTGCGGAGGTGAACGGTACTTTGGGCTGTGGGATTGAGTGTGTTGTGCGGGTGTTTGATGTGTATTGGCGGGTTATATGGACGGGAGGGGGGAGGTGTTTGTTATGCGGGATTAATTAGTGGCATATTAAATATAAGCCTGGTTGTGTTGTGGCTAATAGAGTATATATATGTCTTGTGTTTATTTACTGTTGTAGTCATTCCCAGCTGAATATCAGGTCCCACCCGCCTCTCACAGCATCTTCCCTATCTGAATCGCTTCCACTGCCCTCTAGTCCTTCACTCTCACTTTCCTCATCCACGAATCTTTCATCCTCGCTCAAATTAATGGGGAAATTGTTGCTTTCTCGGTCCGAATCTCTCTCGCTGCTTGTGGCCATGATTGAAAACAATGTGCAGATGTGAGGAGCTCCACAACCTGTGACGTCACGCTACTTCCGCTACAGGCAAGACTTTTTTTATCAGCGACCAAAATTTGCGAACTTTATCGTCGATGTTCTCGACTAAATCCTTTCAGCAAAAATATGGCAATATCGCGAAATGATCAAGTATGACATAGAATGGATCTGCTATCCCCGTTTAAATAAGAAAATCTCATTTCAGTAGGCCTTTAAGTACGTTTTAAAAACATCTGTCTTCCTTCATTACCTGTGAGTAGACCCTGAAGTCTGTTTGTTCCTCACAGCTGACCTCATGGTGCATCTTCCTGCACATGAACTGTATCACGCTAAGGTGGTAAGGGCAGAAGCAGGCGATAAATGTCAGGAGGATGAGAAGAATGATAGCGTTGGCTCTGTGGTTCCTCTTTGACGGGCTTGTGGAGTTACGTCCGGCCGCCACCCGCAGCTTTGTGTGGATCCTGGCATAGGAGACCAAGATGGCGACAAGGGGACAACAGAAGGAGACAACACAGCCCAGAAGTATGAAGTGTGGCTTCCACTGGGAGCCGTCCACGTCGATATACTCCATGCATGTCCACCTGTCGCCGTGGTGCTGCAGCTTGTTGTAGAAAAGCAGAGGAGCTACTTGCACCGACACCACAGCCCAAACCAAGCAGCAGATCCAGCGGACCACTTTGACCTGCCGCAGACAGAGCATCCGCTGAGGGTGCACTACGGCCAGGTAGCGGTCCAGACTCATGCAGGTCATGAAGCCAATTCCTACAGTTTGTCCAAAAAGATGAGGCTTAATGTTAATATCTCATTAATAATAAAGTGACTTGATAGAGTTATTAGTGGAGATGTCCGATAATATCAGTCTGCCGATATTATTGGCCGATAAATGCGTTAAAATGTAATATCGGAAATTATCGGTATCGTTTTTTTTATTATCAGTATCGTTTTTTTTATTTTTTTTTATTTTTTTATTTTTATTTTATTAAATCCACATAAAAAACACAAGATACACTTACAATTAGTGCACCAACCCAAAAAACCTCCCTCCCCCATTTACACTCATTCACACAAAAGGGTTGTTTCTTTCTGTTATTAATATTCTGCTTCCTACATTATATATCAATATATATCAATACAGTCTGCAAGGGATACAGTCCGTAAGCACACATGATTGTGCGTGCTGCTGCTCCACTAATAGTACTAACCTTTAACACTTAATTTTACAAATTTTCATTAATTACTAGTTTCTATGTAACTGTTTTTATATTGTTTTACTTTCTTTTTTATTCAAGAAAATGTTTTTAATTTATTTATCTTATTTTATTTGATTCATTTTTTAAAAAAGTACCTTATCTTCACCATACCTGGTTGTCCAAATTAGGCATGATAATGTGTTAATTCCACGACTGTATATATCGGTATCGGTTGATATCAGTATCGGTAATTAAAGAGTTGGACAATATCGGCATATCGGATATCGGCAAAAAGCCATTATCGGACATCCCTAGTTATTAGTCAGGGATTTGTACAAACTCAAACAGAAAATGGTCTTTGTTAAACTACTGTCAAAATTTAGAAGCACAACTGTCTGACATGTAGTTACAGTATAAAATAAGGACAACTACTGACTGATTAATCTTGACTAACTGGTATAAACTAGCCAACTAATACCTACAAACTAAACTACTACCTCAAACAAACCATCTCGCTTACTCTAAACATCCAACTCACCAAATCCATCAAACGACTATCTTAGAACAAATGCAGAAGCTGACTAGAACAGATGAACCGACCAAATTACTAACCCAAACAAACTATCCAACTTGAACAAACTAAACAACAAAGTCAAACTAACATTGAACTCAAACAAATGACCTAGCCAACTTACGTGGACAAAAAAAAAATCCAAAACGCGAACAAACAAACTCGCCCAATAAATAGCAAAATGACTAACGCTATTAAACAAAAGATTCGTCCAAATTACTACAAGTAGACCAACTAACTTAAACTATCTAACTTGAACAAACAGTAACAACCAACTAACTCAAACAAACCATCTAACTTGAACAAACAGTAATAACCAACCATCTAAATTAAACAAACAGTAATAACCAACTAACTCGAACAAACCATCTAACTTGAACAAACGGTAATAACCAACCATCTAACTTGAACAAACAGTAATAACCAACAATCCAACTTGAACAAACAGTAATAACCAACTAACTTGAACAAGCCATCTAACTTGAACAAACGGTAATAACCAACCATCTAACTTGAACAAACAGTAATAACCAACAATCCAACTTGAACAAACAGTAATAACCAACTAACTCGAACAAACCATCTAACTTGAACAAACAGTAATAACCAACAATCCAACTTGAACAAACAGTAATAACCAACAATCCAACTTGAACAAACAGTAATAACCAAAAATCCAACTTGAACAAACAGTAATAACCAACTAACTTGAACAAGCCATCTAACTTGAACAAACGGTAATAACCAACCATCTAACTTGAACAAACAGTAATAACCAACCATCTAACTTGAACAAAAACAGTAATAACCAACTAACTTGAACAAGCCATCTAACTTGAACAAACGGTAATAACCAACCATCTAACTTGAACAAACAGTAATAACCAACAATCCAATTTGAACAAACAGTAATAACCCAGTAGCTCAAACAAACCATTTAACTTGAACAAACAGTAATAACCAGTCAACTTGAGCAAACAGTAATAACCAACCAACTAACTTGAACAAATAATAATCACCAATTAACTCGAACAAACCATCTAACTTGAACAAACAGTAATAACCAACCATCTAACTTGAACAAAAACAGTAGTAACTAACAATCTAACTTGAACAAACAGTAATAACCAACTAACTCAAACAAACCATCTAACTTGAACAAACAGTAATAACCAACTATCTAACTTGAACAAACAGTAATAACCAACCATCTAACTTGAACAAAAACAGTAATAACTAACAATCTAACTTGAAAAAACAGTAATAACCAACTAACTCGAACAAACCATCTAACTTGAACAAACACGGTTCAACATCTTATTGACTGCCTGCACGACATCAAAGCCTGGCTTTCAGCTAACTTCCTGAGCCTAAATGAAGACAAAACAGAAGTTATGTTGTTCGGTCCAAGTCGCTCTCCCTCCCCCAACGTTGACCTCGGCACTCTGACCCCGTATCTCAGCGACTGTGTCACAAACTTGGGGGTAAAGTTCGACACAGATTTTAAATTCGAAAAACAAATCAGCAGCGTCGTTCAAAAAAGCTTTTATCAATTACGCCAAATAGCGAAAGTGAAAGCGCTTCTATCAGGACATGATCTCGAGAAATTAATCCACGCCTTTATCTCGACTCGTTTAGACTACTGCAATGCCCTGTATGTAGGCATTAGCCAGGCCTGCAGCTCGTGCAGAACTCTGCTGCTCGTCTGCTAACACAGACCCGCAGACGTGAGCACATCACCCCTATATTAGCGTCCCTTCACTGGCTCCCTGTGCGTTACCCAATCAATTTTAAACTCCTTTTATTTGTTTTTAAATGTCTAAACAACCTCGCGCCAACATATCTCTCTGACCTCCTTCAGCCTTACTGCCCCACCCGATCCCTAAGATCAGCCGATCAGCTGCTACTGACGGTCCCTGACACAAGGCTGAAGCTTAGAGGTGACAGAGCTTTCGCCGCTGCTGCTCCCAAGCTCTGGAACGACCTACCTCTGAGTGTTAGACAAGCCTCCTCTCTTCCTGTTTTTAAATCTCTCTTAAAAACATACTTTTATTCCATGGCTTTTAACACTGAGTGATACCCATCCTGCAACGGCACCCCATAATACACCTGCTGTCAACCTGTTTTTATGTTTTATTTATTTTATTTATTTATTTTTTATCGTGTTCTGTTTGTGTTGTGTTGTGTTTGCTCGGTTCTCGTATTATCTTTTAACCTGCCAGCACTTTGGCTACCCCTGTGGTAAATTTTAAATGTGCTTTATAAATAAAGTTGATTTGATTTGATTTTGATTTGAACTTGAACAAACAGTAATAACCAACAATCTAACCTGAACAAACCATCTAACTTAAACAAACAGTAATAGCCAACTAACTCGAACAAACCATCTAACTTGAACAAATAGTAATAACCAACCATCTAACTTGAACAAACAGTAATAACAACTAACTCGGACAAACCATTTAACTTGAACAAACAGTAACAACCAACTATAAATAAACATTGATTGATTGATTGACTAACTCCAACAAACCATCTAACTTGAACAAACAGTAATAACCAACAATCTAACTTGAACAAACAGTACTAACCAACTAACTTAAACAAACCATCTAACTTGAACAAACAGTAATAACCAACAATCTAACCTGAACAAACCATCTAACTTAAACAAACAGTAATAGCCAACTAACTCGAACAAACCATCTAACTTGAACAAATAGTAATAACCAACCAACTAACTTGAACAAATAGTAATAACCAACCATCTAACTTGAACAAACAGTAATAACCAACCATCTAACTTGAACAAACAGTAATAACCAACAATCTAACTTGAACAAACAGTAATAACAACTAACTCGAACAAACCATTTAACTTGAACAAACAGTAACAACCAACTAACTCAAACAAACCATCTAACTTGAACAAACAGTAATAACCAACAATCTAACTTGAACAAACAGTACTAACCAACTAACTTAAACAAACCATCTAACTTGAACAAACAGTAATAACCAACAATCTAACCCGAACAAACCATCTAACTTAAACAAACAGTAATAGCCAACTAACTCGAACAAACCATCTAACTTGAACAAACAGTAATAACCAACCATCTAACTTGAACAAACAGTAATAACCAACAATCTAATTTGAACAAACAGTAATAACAACTAACTCAAACAAACCATCTAACTTGAACAAACAGTAATAACCAACAATCTAACTTGAACAAACAGTACTAACCAACTAACTTAAACAAACCATCTAACTTGAACAAACAGTAATAACCAACAATCTAACCCGAACAAACCATCTAACTTAAACAAACAGTAATAGCCAACTAACTCGAACAAACCATCTAACTTGAACAAACAGTAATAACCAACAATCTAATTTGAACAAACAGTAATAACAACTAACTCAAACAAACCATCTAACTTGAACAAACAGTAATAACCAACAATCTAACTTGAACAAACAGTACTAACCAACTAACTTAAACAAACCATCTAACTTGAACAAACAGTAATAACCAACAATCTAACCCGAACAAACCATCTAACTTAAACAAACAGTAATAGCCAACTAACTCGAACAAACCATCTAACTTGAACAAACAGTAATAACCAACAATCTAATTTGAACAAACAGTAATAACAACTAACTCAAACAAACCATCTAACTTGAACAAACAGTATTAACCAACAATCTAACTTGAACAAACAGTACTAACCAACTAACTTAAACAAACCATCTAACTTGAACAAACAGTAATAACCAACAATCTAACCTGAACAAACCATCTAACTTAAACAAACAGTAATAGCCAACTAACTCGAACAAACCATCTAACTTGAACAAATAGTAATAACCAACCAACTAACTTGAACAAATAGTAATAACCAACCATCTAACTTGAACAAACAGTAATAACCAACAATCTAACTTGAACAAACAGTAATAACCAACAATCTAACTTGAACAAACAGTAATAACAACTAACTCGGACAAACCATTTAACTTGAACAAACAGTAACAACCAACTAACTCAAACAAACCATTTAACTTGAACAAACAGTAATAACCAACAATCTAAGTTGAACAAACAGTACTAACCAACTAACTTAAACAAACCATCTAACTTGAACAAACAGTAATAACCAACTAACTTAAACAATCCATCTAACTTGAACAAACAGTACTAACCAACTAACATAAACAAACCATCTAACTTGAACAAACAGTACTAACCAACTAACTTAAACAAACCATCTAACTTGAACAAACAGTACTAACCAACTAAGTGAAATGAACCATCTAAGTGGAACAATCAAAGCAACCATGAAACCCTGACTGATCAGGGTGCGTCTTTTACCTGCATAAGTGTTGGCAAAGAAAAGGAGAGCGCTCATCCTGCAGAGAAAGTCTCCAAAGGGCCAATTGAAGTCCAGGATGTAGTAGATGATCCTGCCGGGCAGCGCCAGCGTTAAGAGGATGTCTGACAAGGCCAGGTTGAGCAGGTAGACGGCGGTGGAGTTGAACTTCTCCCGCCTCTGGCAGATCACCAAGAGGACCAAAGTGTTGCCACACACGCTGATGAGGAATACCAGCGAGTAGAAGACGGGGAAGAGGATCTCGGTAGCTTGCTGGTTGACAAACACGTCACAGCTGCTCCGGTTGGGAGAGTCCAGGGTGGTGTTGTTAGCAGCCATGGCACCTGAAGGATCACTGATCAATTACTCTTTCTGTTGCTTTGTGTGCTTCCCCTAAGTACATATAGAGTGGTAATACTTGGAAGTACTTGGAAGCCCACCTCTGCCTTTGTGATGCACAGTGTACCGCAAATATGTAAATAACTTGACATCGCTGGTTTTACGACTGCGTGACACAAACTATGCACAGTATTCTTTGAATTACCACCAACTCAATGTCATGCTATTTAGTAGTCTGCTTAAAGGCCTACTGAAATGAATTGTTTTTATTTAAACGGGAATAGCAGATCCATTCTATGTGTCATACTTGATCATTTCGCGATATTGCCATATTTTCGCTGAAAGGATTTAGTAGAGAACATCGACGATAAAGTTTGCAACTTTTGGTCGCTGATAAAAAAAAAGCCTTGCCTGTACCGGAAGTAGCGTGACGTCGCAGGTTGAAAGGCTCCTCACATTTCCCCGTTGTTTACACCAGCAGCGAGAGCGATTCGGACCGAGAAAGCGACGATTACCCCATTAATTTGAGCGAGGATGAAAGATTCGTGGATGAGGAAAGTGAGAGTGAATGACTCGAGTGCAGTGCAGGATGTATCTTTTTTGGCTCTGACCGTAACTTAGGTACAAGCTGGCTCATTGAATTCCCCACTTTCTCCTTTTTCTATTGTGGATCACGGATTTGTATTTTAAACCACCTGGGATACTATATCCTCTTGAAAATGAGAGTCGAGAACGCGAAATGGACATTCACAGTGACTTTTATCTCCACGACAATACATCGGTGAAGCACTTTAGCTACGGAGCTAACGTGATAGCATCGTGCTTAAATGCAGATAGAAACCAAATAAATAAGCCCCTGACTGGAAGGATAGACAGCAGATCAACAATACTACTATCAGGAGACACCGAACCAAACACTGGACCTGTAACTGCACGGTTAATGCTGTGCCGCCTGTCGAAGCCTAGCAATGCTGTTGCTAACGACGCCATTGAAGCTAACTCAGCTTCGGGACCTCGTCAGAGCTATGCTAAAAACATTAGCGCTCCACCTACGCCAGCCCTCATCTGCTCATCAACACCCGTGCTCACCTGCGTTCCAGCGATCGACGGCGCGACGAAGGACTTCACCCGATCATCGATGCGGTCGGCGGCTAGCGTCGGATAGCGCGTCTGCTATCCAAGTCAAAGTCCTCCTGGTTGTGTTGCTGCAGCCAGCCGCTAATACACCGATCCCCACCTACAGCTTTCTTCTTTGCAGTCTCCATTGTTCATTAAACAAATTGCAAAAGATTCACCAACACAGATGTCCAGAATACTGTGGAATTTTGCGATGAAAACAGAACTTTTTGTATTGGATTCAATGTGTCCGAATACTTCCGTTTCAACGATTGACGTCACGCGCATACGTCATCATACATAGACGTTTTCAACCGGAAGTTTAGCGGGAAATTTAAAATGTCACTTTATAAGTTAACCCGGCCGTATTGGCATGTGTTGCAATGTTAAGATTTCATCATTGATATATAAACTATCAGACTGCGTGGTCGCTAGTAGTGGCTTTCAGTAGGCCTTTAATGTTAACTTTGAAGTCTCAAGCCTGTTCCTTCTTTTGCGGTTACTAGGGGTGTAACGGTACACAAACATTTCGGTTCGGTGCATTGTTTACACAACGTGCGTTACGCTACTTAATATGTCCATGTGGAAACTCGTTCGGTACACCTCCGAACCGAACCGGAACCCCCGTACCAAAACGGTTCAATACAAATACATGTACCGTTACACCCCTAGCTGTATGTTTACTTTTACCCCTTCAGATTTGCTCACATTTTCAGTAGACTCATAATAAATTCATAAAAGAAGCAAACTTCATGAATGTTTTTTGTGAGCAACAAGTATGTGCTCCAATCACTACATCACAAAAAAATAAGAGTTGTAGAAATGATTAGGAACTCAAGACAGCCATGACAGGATGTTCTTTACAAGTGTATGTAACTTTTGAACACGACTGTATGCCATGCCTCCGCAGTTGTTTTTTGGGATTCATGCAGATCCCAAATACACACCTGCAGGTGCCAATAGGTAAGACAAGTTGGTTGTTAGGGCGCCTTTAAAGGCCTACTGAAAGCCACTACTAGCGACCACGCAGTCTGATAGTTTATATATCAATGATGAAATCTTAACATTGCAACACATGCCAATACGGCCGGGTTAGATTAGTAAAGTGACATTTTAAATTTCCCGCGAAATATCCTGCTCAAAACGTCTTGGTATGATGACGTCTGCGCGTGACGTCACGGATTGTAGCGGACATTTTGGGACAGCATTGTGGCCAGCTATGAAGTCGTCTGTTTTCATCGCAAAATTCCACAGTATTGTGGACATCTGTGTTGGTGAATCTTTTGCAATTTGTTTAATGAACAATGAAGACAGCAAAGAAGAAAGCTGTAGGTGGGAAGCGGTGTATTAGCGGCCGGCTGCAGCAACACAAACACGTAGCCGGTGTTTCATTGTTTACATTCCCGAAATATGACAGTCGAGCTTTACCATTGGCCTGTGGAGAACTGAGACAACAGAGACTCTTACCAGGAGGACTTTGAGTTGGATACGCGCTACCGTGAGTACGCAGCTGCGGCTTCCAGACATTTGATCGCTTGCCCGTACGTGCGTGCCGCTATGTACATGTCACGTACGTAACTTTGGGGATTTTGGGGAAATATATGTGCTGTATGAACTTTGCGGAGGTGAACGGTACTTTGGGCTGTGGGATTGAGTGTGTTGTGCGGGTGTTTGATTTGTATTGGCGGGTTATATGGACGGGAGGGGGGAGGTGTTTGTTATGCGGGATTAATTTGTGGCATATTAAATATAAGCCTGGTTGTGTTGTGGCTAATAGAGTATATATATGTTTTGTGTTTATTTCATACTTGCCAACCCTCCCGTTTTTAGCGGGAGACTCCCGGTATTCAGCGCCTCTCCCGAAATTTTCTCCCGACAACCTCCCGGTATTCAGCCGGAGCTGGAGGCCACGCCCCCTCCAGCTCAATGCGGACCTGAGTGAGTGTGGACAGCCTGTTCTCACGTCCGCTTTCCCACAATATAAACAGCTTGCCTGCCCAATGACGTCATAACATCTACGGCTTTTAGAGATAGAGAGTAGAGTGCACAACTGCGCACACAACAAGGAGACGAAGCAGAAGAACGAGGAAGTTACAGACCTGGCGACGCCGTCGACGAGCAAGATGAAGAAATACGCTTGCAAGTTCCAAAACGAATGGAAACAAGAATTTAAAGTTCATCCAGGACAGTTCGAAGGGGAAGGGGTATGTAATTATGTTGCCTGTAAATATGTAGAACAGACTTCTCCATTGAACACGAAATGATATACTCATTCATGAACGGAGAAGTTAAACAGGACAATGCTGCCATCTACTGGATATCCTCCGGGACACTGAAATTCAAGTATTTATTTTATTTATATGTATAATAATATATATATATATATATATATATATATATATATATATATATATATATATATATATATATATATATATATATATATATATATATATATATATATATATATATATATATATATATAGCTAGAATTCACTGAAAGTCAAGTATTTCATATATATATATATATATATATATATATATATATATATATATATATATATATATATATATATATATATATATATATATATATATATATATATATATGTGTGTGAAATACTTGAGTTGGTGAATTCTAGCTGTAAATATACTCTCCTCTTAACCACACCCTTAACCACGCCCCAACCACGCCCCCCGCCCCAACCACGCCCCCCCAACCACGCCGCCCCCCACCTCCCGATATCGGAGGTCTCAGGGTTGGCAAGTATGGTTTATTTACTGTTGTAGTCATTCCCAGCTGAATATCAGGTCCCACCCGCCTCTCACAGCATCTTCCCTATCTGAATCGCTTCCACTGCCCTCTAATCCATCACTCTCACTTTCCTCATCCACGAATCTTTCATCCTCGCTCAAATTAATGGGGAAATCTTTGCTTCCTCGGTCTGAATCGCTCTCGCTGCTGGTGGCCATGATTGTAAACAATGTCCAGATGTGAGGAGCTCCACAACCTGTGACGTCACGCTACTTCCGCTACAGGCAAGGCTTTTTTATCAGCGACCAAAAGTTGCAGACTTTATCGTCGATGTTCTCGACTAAATCCTTTCAGCAAAAATATGGCAATATCGCGAAATGATCAAGTATGACACATAGAATGGATCTGCTATTCCCGTTTAAATAAGAAAATCTCATTTCAGTAGGCCTCTAAGCAGTACTCCACAGACCTTTCCCAAAGTTTGGTGGTGCAGTTTTGTGAAGAAGACACAAACGTGGCCTCCCTGGGCGAGGTAACGTGACTACTCCGGCTTGACCGGGTAAACAGAGAGCAGAAATAGCACGTGTGATGTTTTATGGCCCGCAACGCCCTAATCCGAATAGACGGCCTCCGGATCGGCGAAAGGTCACGCACATTGTCAGCAGTCAAGTGTGGTTACCGCACTGCTCGCTGAGGTCACAATGGCGAGCATGGTGTCATGGACACAGTCACCTGCAGGTTAGCAACCTGCTGGGCTACATGCTCCATTCATTTGGTAAAGCACAGTTGAAGTCCTAAATGGAGGTTTCTAGAAGTGCTATGTCCTCACCTAATGGCGGAGGCGCGTCTCTCTCTGGCCTGATGGGTGCGTTGACGTGAAAGGTCCCGGGAAATTGAAAGTGACGACCCAGCGTGGAACGAGTACGAGTCACATCTCACAAATGTGACCTTTTTCTGCCCGCCAAGTCAGGGGTGGGCTTCCACGCTGGAGGGTGGCTGAGGTCAGGAGGGGTGAACCCAAGTGATTGGAAGACAATGATACAATGGTCACCAGGAAAAGAACACCTCCAGAGGGCACATCGCTTTAGCGGTGGTGGACGACCAGTGCGGTGTGTGGCTGGAACCCAACTGGGGTTGACTTGTGGCGCCCGCAACATTGTGGAGGCGCCAGCAGGGGTCCACAAACGGTGCATTGGTAAATTGTGGATGTTTTTTTTTCTTTGCTGCCAAACCGCGTCGCGTTTGAAGCCACCAGTGATGTCACTTTGTTGCAGAAGGACACCATAGCGAAGTTTGCTTGCAAGAAAATTACTCAACAGTATTTTATATCAACGCTATTTACAGTCGTGGTGAAAAGTGTACATACCCTTGTGAAGGACGTAATGTCATGGCTGTCTTGAGTTTACAGTACCGTATTTTTCGGACTATAAGTCGCAGTTTTTTTCCTAGTTTGGCCGGTGTTGCGACTTATACTCAGGAGCGACTTATGTGTGAAATGATGAACACATTAGCGTAAAATATCAAATAATATTATTTATCTCATTCACGTAAGAGACTAGACGTGTAAGATTTTTTTTTTTTTTTTTTCAAGGAAATATGATATTTATTGTCATTCTTTCTTTTTTTTTTTTTTTTTCATTTTATTTTTATTGACATCCAGCATCAGACATTCCTATCCATTACATCATATTCACATACATCTTATATCTGTTTTCTGCCCTAAATGTCCAAATGTTTTTTGTTTATATCCCAACCATACCACCCACCACCCCCCCAAAAAAGAAAGTAACAGCAAAAAAACGACAACAAAGTAATATCTACAAATACAACAATTAAATAAACAAAAAATAAATGACAATACATTAATAATAATAATAATCAGAAATAAAATAATTAAAAAATATATATAAACAGATACATATATATATATACATGTACACACACATACACATATAAATACATACATACCTGTACACATATAGGGAGTAATCCTTTTTTTTTTTTTTTTGAGCAGTACAATCACTAATTCGAAAAATTAAAGTAATTGACATAATTGACCCAGTTTTCCCAGTATGAAGTAAATTTTTCCAATTTATAATTAATAAAGGCAGTTATCTTCTCCATTTTATATATGTCCATTGTGATTTCCATCCATTGCTTCAAAGTTGGGCTCTCCTGGGATATCCATTTCCAAATAATGGTCTTTTTACAGGCCACCAGTAGGATGTTCATTAAGTGTTTATCTTTCTTCCGCCAGTCCTGAGGTACATGTCCAAAAAAACAAAGTTTTACTTTCAAGGGGTATTTCACTTTTGAAAATATCCTGTAGAGTTTGTTGTATCTCTTTCCAGTAGTCCTTTATGGTGGAGCAGTCCCAGAAAACATGGTGGTGGTTTGCATTTGAGTTCCCACAGTTTCTCCAACAGGCAGAGGAGTTGTTATCATAGTGACACTTCTGAGAAGGTGGAATAAAAAATCGGATCAAACTTTTCCAGCCAAACTCTCTCCACTTGGGTGAGCTGGTACAAGTCCATTGATATTTCCATATTATTGTCCATTCTTCCTCAGATATAGTTATCCCTCCTTCCTTCTCCCATTTAATTCTAATATATGAAGTTGAATATGATTTCATATTCAACAGACCCTTATACAAGCATGAAATACTTTTATCAATAGTTTCTGAATTGTAGGCTTTTGTAAACAATTCAATCAAACATATACTCGTCTTTGTGACACTTTTCACCTTCATATTAACAAAATGTCGCAACTGCAAATATCGATAGAAGTCTTGGTTTTCTAATATATATGTCCTTTTAATAGTTTCAAAACTATGCATTTTTTCATCTTTCATTACACTACATAAAGCTGTTATACCCTTAGATATCCAGTCCTTAAATCTTGAGTCTAATTTATTAGGTGTAAACTCTGTATCATAGGCACACCATTTAAGAACTGCAATATCACTCTGGAGTTTGTATTCCTTTATAATCATTTTCCACACTTTAAGGGTCCATTTCACCCATGGGTTATCAGTGTTATTTATGTGGGTCTGTAAATTGCTATCCGCCAGGATTGCTTGTATGGGGATGGAGGGCATTTCTTCTTCAATAATTGTCCATTGAGCAATGTATGACGGGTTGCACCAGCATATCACTGCTCTCATCTGGGCTGCAAAATAATCATCTCGGAGGCAAGGTAAACCCCTACGTATAAGATTTCATGGGATTTAGCGATTAGGAGTGACAGATTGTTTGGTAAACGTATAGCATGTTCTATATGTTATAGTTATTTGAATGACTCTTACCATAATATGTTACGTTAACATAGCAGTTGGTTATTTATGCCTCATATAACGTACACTTATTCAGCCTGTTGTTCACTATTCTTGATTTATTTTAAATTGCCTTTCAAATGTCTATTCTTGGTGTTGGCTTTTATCAAATACATTTCCCCCAAAAAAATGCGACTTATACTCCAGTGCGACTTATATATGTTTTTTTCCTTCTTTATCATGCATTTTCGGCCGGTGCGACTTGTACTCCGGAGCGACTTATACTCCGAAAAATTCAGTAATTTCTACAACTCTTATTTTTTTGTGATAGAGTGATTGGAGCACATACTTGTGTCATTAGACTCGGGTTACAAACGCGACAATGGGAAAGTCAAAGGAACTCAGCACAGATCTGAAAAAACTAATCATTGACTTGAACAAGTCAGGAAAGTCACTTGGAGCCATTTCAAAGCAGCTTCAGGTCCCAAGAGCAACTGTGCAGACATTTGTTTGTAAGTATAAAGTGCATGGCACAGTTTTGTCACTGCCACGATCAGGAAGAAAACTCTAGCTATCACCTGCTGCTGAGAGAAAATTGGTCAGGATGATCAAGAGTCAACCGAGAACTACCAAAAAGCAGGTCTGCAATGAATTGGAAGCTGCTGGAACACATGTGTCAGTGTCCACAGTCAAGCTGGTTTTGCATCGCCATGGACTGAGAAGCTACCATGCAAGAAGGAAGCCCTTGCTCCAGAAGCCACACCTTAAGGCTCGTCTAAAGTTTGCTGCTGATCACATGGACAAAGATGAGACCTTCTGGAGGAAAGTTCGGTGGTCGGATGAAACAAAAATTAAGCTGTTTGGCCACAATATTTAGCAATATGTTTGGAGGAGAAAAGGTGAGGCCTTTAATCCCAGGAACACAATTCCTACCGTCAAGCATGGTGGTGGTAGTATTATGCTCTGGGCCTGTTTTGCTGCCAATGGAACTGGTGCTTTACAGAGAGTAAATGGGACAATGAAAAAGGAGGATTACCTCCAAATTCTTCAGGACAAACTAAAATCATCAGCCCGGAGGTTGGGTCTTGGGCGCAGTTGGGTGATCCAACAGGACAATGACCCCAAACACACGTCAAAAGTGGTAAAGGAATGGCTAAATCAGACTAGAATGAAGGTTTTAGAATGGCCTTCCCAAAGTCCTGACTTAAACGTGTGGACAATGCTGAAGAAACAAGTCCATGTCAGAAAACCAACACATTTAGCTGAACTGCACCAATTTTGTCAAGAGGAGTGGTCAACAATTCAAGCAGAAGCTTGTGGATGGCTACCAAAAGCACCTTATTGCAGGTAAACTTGCCAAGGGACATGTAAGCAAATATTAACATTGCTGTATGTATACTTTTGACCCTCACATTTTCAGTAGAGCCATAATAAATTCATAAAAGAAGCAAACTTCATGAATGTTTTTTGTGAGCAACAAGTATGTGCTCCAATCACTACATCACAAAAAAAATAAGAGTTGTAGAACTGATTGGAATCTTAATACAGCCATGACAGGATGTTCTTTACAAGTGTATGTACACTTTTGACCACCACTGTATATACCACATTTTTCACATTGTGGTATATCCTCGTTCTTGAATATTTCAACGTTAAATGCATGACGGTGCACATCACAGCATCTGCAGGGCAGACGTGGCATCTGTAAAGCTGAAGGTTATAGGAGTAGAGACCAGTTTTTTTCTCCCAATCTGGGACCGAGCGTTGTGGAAATAAATACCAGACATTTGAGAAGTCAAGTGACAAAGCTCTTCAGGGAATGATGGAGGTGTAATACAGACTCAAATACCCGATTTGAAATCATAATGTAAACGGTCATTATTAAAAACATTTTTTAATGTACATCAAGGGTGTCAAACTCATTTTAGATGGGGGGCCACATGGAGGAAAATCTACTCCCAAAGACAACTTGAGATTGTTTTCTTTGTTTAAAAATAGAACAAGAACATTCTGAAAATGTACAAATCATAATGTTGTTGTTTTTTTTTAGACTTACATGTTGCGGTTAATAGTATTCTATCTTTATTTGTCGTTATTTATATTTTCTGAATAAATTATGTCATAATGTTCATCAGTCAACTCATTGGTGTTCATTTTCAATCTATCAAGACAAAACAATAATATCAAAATCAAATTGCAGGACGTTATTTATGTAGTTTGATCATTTTCCTCCACTGGTGTACTAACATCATGTGCTTTATTTTGTACACATCATTTACAAAGATACAAAGAATTGCTATTGCGACATCTAGTGGTTGATGATGATGATCCGGCCCTCAGGACGTACGTTTGACACCTCTGAGGTAGCATATTTATATTTTTCATATTATTAGAGGAGAGATGCATGTGTATGAGGGGCCGTTAGGGACATTATTCACAATTACCTCTTACATACACTACTGAAACACTCTTATACACACTACTGAAACACTCTTATACACACTACTGAAACACTCTTATACACACTACTGAAATGCTCTTACATAAACAACTAAAATGTTTTTCTCTCACACACACTACTGAAACACTCTTATACACACTACTGAAACACTCTTATACACACTACTGAAACACTCTTATACACACTACTGAAATGCTCTTACATAAACAACTAAAATGTTTTTCTCTCACACACACTACTGAAACACTCTTATACACACTACTGAAACACTCTTATACACACTACTGAAATGCTCTCACATAAACAACTAAAATGTTTTTCTCTCCCACACACTACTGAAACACTCTTATACACACTACTGAAATGCTCTTACATAAACAACTAAAATGTTTTTCTCTCACACACACTACTGAAACACTCTTATACACACTACTGAAACACTCTTATACACACTACTGAAACACTCTTATACACACTACTGAAATGCTCTCACATAAACAACTGAAATATTTTTCACACACACACACACTACTGAAACAATCTTATACACACCACTGAAATGCTCTTACATAAACAACTAAAATGTTTTTCTCTCACACACACTACTGAAACACTCTTATACACACTACTGAAATGCTCTCACATAAACAACTGAAATATTTTTCTCACACACACTATTGAAACACTCTTATACACACTACTGAAATGCTCTTACATAAACAACTAAAATGTTTTTCTCTCACACACACTACTGAAACACTCTTATACACACTATTGAAACACTCTTATACACACTACTGAAATGCTCTTACATAAACAACTAAAATGTTTTTCTCTCACACACACTACTGAAACACTCTTATACACACTATTGAAACACTCTTATACACACTACTGAAATGCTCTTACATAAACAACTAAAATGTTTTTCTCTCACACACACTACTGAAACACTCTTATACACACTACTGAAATGCTCTTACATAAACAACTAAAATGTTTTTCTCTCACACACACTACTGAAACACTCTTATACACACTACTGAAACACTCTTATACACACTCCTGAAACACTCTTATACACACTACTGGATTGCTCTCACATAAACAACTGAAATATTTTTCACACACACACACTACTGAAACAATCTTATACACACCACTGAAATGCTCTTACATAAACAACTAAAATGTTTTTCTCTCACACACACTACTGAAACACTCTTATACACACTACTGAAACAATCTTATACACACCACTGAAATGCTCTTGCATAAACAACTAAAATGTTTTTCTCTCACACACACTACTGAAACACTCTTATACACACTACTGAAATGCTCTCACATAAACAACTCAAATGTTTTTCTCTCCCACACACTACTGAAACACTCTTATACACACTACTGAAACACTCTTATACACACTACTGAAATGCTCTTACATAAACAACTAAAATGTTTTTCTCTCACACACACTACTGAAACACTCTTATACACACTATTGAAACACTCTTATACACACTACTGAAATGCTCTCACATAAACAACTGAAATATTTTTCACACACACACACTACTGAAACAATCTTATACACACCACTGAAATGCTCTTACATCCATCCATCCATCTTCAACCGCTTATCCGGAATCGGGTCGCGGGGACAGCAGCTCCAGCAAAGACCCCCAGACTTCCCTCTCCAGAGCAACATTTGCGACTTCCTCCTGGGGAATTCCGAAGCGTTCCCAGGCCAGAGAGGAGATGTAATCCCCCCATCTGGTCCTTGGCCTGCCGCGGGGCCTCCTCCCAGTGGGACGTGCAACGAGGACCTCCCTAGGGAGACGCTCGTGAGGCATCCGCACGAGATGCCCGAACCACCTAAGCTGGCTCCTTTCCAAGCGAAGGAGCAGCGGCTCTACTCCGAGTCTCTCTCGGGTGACTGCACTTCTCACCCTATCTCTAAGGGAGATGCCAGCC
The DNA here is from genome assembly GCF_033978785.1 of Entelurus aequoreus. NCBI lineage: Eukaryota > Metazoa > Chordata > Actinopteri > Syngnathiformes > Syngnathidae > Entelurus > Entelurus aequoreus. The sequence continues at coordinate 79,214,862 of NC_084740.1, forward strand.
ACCCTTCTGAGGAAACTCATTTCGGCCGCTTGTAGCCGCGATCTTATTCTTTCGGTCATTACCCACACTTCATGACCATAGGTGAGAGTAGGAATGTAGATAGCTCGGTAGACCGAGAGCTTTGCCTTCTGGCTCAGCTCCCGTTTCGTCACAACAGTGCGGCAGAGAGACTGCAATACTGCCCCAGCTGCTCCGATTCTCCGGCTGATTTCCTTCTCCATCTTTCCCTCACTCGTGAACAAGACCCCGAGATACTTAAACTCCTCCACCTGGGACAGAGTCCTGTCCCCTACCCGGACTGTACAAACCATCGGTTTCCTGCTGAGAACCATGGCCTCAGATTTGGAGATGCTGATCCTCATTCCAGCCGCTGAACACTCGGCTGCGAACCGATCCAGTGAGAGCTGAAGGTCACGAACCGAAGGTGCCATCAGGACCACATCATCTGCAAACAGCAGTGATGCAACCTTTAGCCCCCCGAGACGTATACCCTCTCCGCCATGGCCACGACTCCGCCTAGAAATCCTGTCCATGAAAATCACAAACAGGATAGGTGACAGAGCGCAGCCCTGGCGGAGACCAACCCCCACTGGAAACGGATCCGACTTACATCCAAGCACCCGGACACAACTCTCGCTTTGGTTGTACAGAGATTGGATGGCCCTCAGCAGGGTTCCCCTCACTCCGTACTCCCTCAGCACCTCCCACAAGATCTCCCGAGGGACGCGGTCATACGCCTTCTCCAAATCCACAAAACACATGTAGACTGGATAGGCATACTCCCAGGCCCTCTCCAGGATTCCCGCAAGCGTAAAGAGTTGGTCAGTTGTTCCACGACCAGGACGGAATCCACATTGCTCCTCTTGAATCTGAGGTTCGACTATCGGCCGGACCCTCCTTTCCAGTACCTTGGCGTAAACTTTCCCAGGGAGGCTGAGTAGTGTGATACCCCTGTAATTAGCACACACCCTCTGGTCCCCCTTTTTGAAAAGGGGAACCACCACCCCAGTCTGCCACTCCCTCGGCACTGTCCCAGACTTCCACGCAATGTTGAAAAGGCGTATCAACCAAGACAGCCCATCAACACCCAGAGCCTTCAGCATTTCTGGACGGATCTCGTCAACCCCCGGAGCTTTGCCACCGTGGAGTTGTCTAACTACCTCAGTGACTTCACTCCGAGAGATCGACGTCGATCCCCCATCATCCTCAGGCCCTGCTCCTATCAGGGAGGGTGTGTCTGATGTAGTTGGGTTCAGGAGTTCCTCAAAGTGCTCTTTCCAACGCCCCACGACTTCCTCACTTGAAGTCAGCAAAGTCCCATCCTTGCCGTACACAGCTTGGATGGTTCCCTGCTTCCCCCTCCTGAGGTGCCGTATGGTCTTCCAGAACAGCTTTGGTGCCGCCCGATAGTCCTTCTCCATGGATTCCCCGAACTGCTCCCACACACTCTGCTTAGCCTCGTCCACAGCCACGGCCGCTGCCCTTCGGGCCCGTCGGTACCTTGCAACTGCCTCCGGAGTCCCCTGGGATAACATACCCCGGTAGGACTCCTTCTTCAGTCGGACGGCTTCCCTGACCACCACTGTCCACCAGGGTGTTCGAGGGTTACCGCCCCTTGAGGCACCTAAGACCTTCTGGCCACAGCTCGCATCTGCAGCTTTAGCAATAGAGGCTTTGAACATTGCCCATTCCTGTTCAATGTCCCCAACCTCCACAGGGATGGCAGAGAAGTCCCGCCGGAGGTGGGAGTTGAAGTCCTTCCGGACAGAGGACTCCTCCAAACGTTCCCAGTTCACCCGCACTACACGCTTGGGTTTGCCAGGTCTGTCCAGAGGTTTCCCCCGCCATCTAACCCAACTCACCACCAGATGGTGATCAGTTGACAGTTCAGCCCCTCTCTTCACCCGAGTGTCCAAAACATACGGCCTCAGATCAGCTGATACGATTACAAAATCGATCATTGATCTTTGGCCTAGGGTGCTCTGGTACCAGGTACACCTATGAGCATCCTTATGCTTGAACATGGTGTTTGTTATCGCAAGTCCGTGACTAGCACAGAAGTCCAGTAACAATCCACCACTCAGGTTCAGATCAGGGAGACCGTTCCTCCCAATCACGCCAGTCCAAGTATCACTGTCATTGCCCACGTGCGCGTTGAAGTCCCCCAGCAAGACTATGGAATCCCCTACCGGCGCCCCATACAGGACCCCATGCAAGGTATCCAAGAAGGCTGAATACTCTGAACTCCTGTTTGGTGCGTATGCACAAACAACAGTCAGAGTTTTCCCCCCTCCAACCCTAAGGCGAAGGGAGGCGACCCTCTTGTCCACTGGGGTGAACTCCAACGTACAGGCACTCAGCCGGGGACTCGTGAGTATCCCCACACCCGCCTGTGCCCTCACACCCTGAGCAACTCCAGAAGTGAACAAGGTCCATCCCTTGTCCAGGAGTGTGGTTTCAGAGCCCTTGCTATGCGTAGAGGTAAGCCCCACCAGATCCAACCGGTAGCGCTCCACCTCTCGCACCAGCTCAGGCTCCTTCCCCACCAGCGTAGAGACGTTCCACGTCCCGAAAGTCAGCCTCTGCTGCCCCGAATTGGTCCGTCCGGAGCCTCCACTTTCACCACCATCCACTTGGCAGCGCACCCGACCCCACTGGTTCCGACCGCGGGTGGTGGGCCCACGTGGCAGAGAAGATGGTGTGTCCACGTAGCTTCTTCGGGCTGTGCCCGGCCACCAGGCGCTCGCTGACGAGCCCTACCTCCGGGCCTAGCTCCGGAGGAGGGCCCCGGGCTTCCTCCGGGCCGGGTAACGCATCCTCTTTTAGTATAGTTCATGGGGGGTATCGTAACCCTGATGGGGGGGGCATTCGGGTGCTACACCTTGCCCAAGGGTGACCCGGAACTATGTAAGGCAGGGGCGTTCAACTCCCTGAGGCTTAATACAAGCCCACATACCTTACCTCATGCTCTTGCATAAACAACTAAAATGTTTTTCTCTCACACACACTACTGAAACACTCTTATACACACTACTGAAATGCTCTCACATAAACAACTCAAATGTTTTTCTCTCCCACACACTACTGAAACACTCTTATACACACTACTGAAACACTCTTATAGACACTACTGAAACACTCTTATACACACTACTGAAACACTCTTATACACACTACTGAAACACTCTTATACACACTACTGAAACACTCTTATACACACTACTGAAACACTCTTATACACACTACTGAAATGCTCTTACATAAACAACTAAAATGTTTTTCTCTCACACACACTACTGAAACACTCTTATACACACTATTGAAACACTCTTATACACACTACTGAAATGCTCTCACATAAACAACTGAAATGTTTTTCTCTCACACACACTACTGAAACACTCTTATACACACTACTGAAACACTCTTATACACACTACTGAAACACTCTTATACACACTACTGAAATGCTCTCACATAAACAACTGAAATGTTTTTCTCTCACACACACTACTGAAACACTCTTATACACACTACTGAAGCACTCTTATACACACTACTGAAATGCTCTCACATAAACAACTGAAATGTTTTTCTCTCACACACACTACTGAAACACCCTTATACACACTACTGAAACACTCGTATACACACTACTGAAACACTCTTATACACACTACTGAAATGCTCTCACATAAACAACGAAAATGTTTTTCTCTCCCACACACTACTGAAACACTCTTATACACACTACTGAAACACTCTTATACACACTACTGAAACACTCTTATACACACTACTGGAATGCTCTCACATAAACAACTAAAATGTTTTTCTCTCCCACACACTACTGAAACACTCTTATACACACTACTGAAACACTCTTATAGACACTACTGAAACACTCTTATACACACTACTGAAACACTCTTATACACACTACTGAAACACTCGTATACACACTACTGAAATGCTCTCACATAAACAACTGAAATGTTTTTCTCTCACACACACTACTGAAACACTCTTATACACACTACTGAAATGCTCTCACAAACAACTGAAATATTTTTCTCACACACACACTATTGAAACACTCTTATACACACTACTGAAATGCTCTCACATAAACAACTAAAATGTTTTTCTCTCCCACACACTACTGAAACACTCTTATACACACTACTGAAATGCTCTCACATAAACAACTAAAATGTTTTTCTCTCCCACACACTACTGAAACACTCTTATACACACTACTGAAACACTCTTATACACACTACTGAAACACTCTTATACACACTACTGAAATGCTCTCATATAAAGAATGTTTCAGTAGTGTGTGTGAGACAAATATTTTAGTTGTTTATGTAAGAGCATTTCAGTAGTGTGTATAAGAGCATTTCAGTAGTGTGTATAAGAGTGTTTCAGTAGTGTGTATAAGAGTGTTTAAGGAGTGTGTGTGAGAGAAAAACATTTTAGTTGTTTATGTAAGAGCATTTCAGTAGTGTGTATGAGAGTGTTTCAGTAGTGTGTGTGAGAAAAATATTTCAGTTGTTTATGTGAGAGCATTTCAGTAGTGTGTATAAGAGTGTTTCAGTAGTGTGTGTGAGAAAAAAACATTTTAGTTGTTTATGTAAGAGCATTTCAGTAGTGTGTATAAGAGTGTTTCAGTAGTGTGTATAAGAGTGTTTCAGTAGTGTGTGTGAGAGAAAAACATTTCAGTAGTGTATGTAAGAGGTCATTCTGAATAATGTCCCTAACAGCCCCTCATACATGTGTACCCCAGCCTCACACACAACCAAATAAATGTCCGATTACACTGCAGTTGCATAAAAATGATCTAACCTCCCAAGTGCCAGTGTCCACTGCAGTGGACATTTGCGTTTTACATAACAGGGCCATTTCTTTGTGGAATGTGTAACGCTTAAAAAAAAACAAAAAAGAATTGACCAAAAACTAATGTCTCCTGCAAAGGACGCTGTATGGTTCTCAGGAGGAGTGTGTTGTATTGCAGGAATTTATAGTAGTGTCCTTTTTTAATCAATACAATTAGAAGTAGGTCTTTAACGAGCCTTGAATTTGTGGGTTGGTGCCGGTGCTCGGAAAAATGTTGTTTCCTGCAATAAAATATGACACCACAAGAGGGGGAGCAAACCCCAGAAATAAGACAAAGTGTAGAGATCATTAGTTTTTTCACTTTTCTTCCAATTGTTGGTAATTAGTTTGCAGCATAACAATGTGGAATATGATTTCTTTTTTGCCGCTTAAGCTATTTTTGTGTAGTAATGACATTGAGTGTGTGCAGACTGCTGGACATACTGCAAGGGCACATTGTCAGTGAGGGCCTCATGTGGCTCGTGTCTGCTCTCATCATCACCACAACCAGCCTCCTAATCCCCCTCCACTCCCACATCTGCACACCCCGTTCACACTTTGCTTGTCGGCACAGTGGCCGGCCAGCTTTGTGTTGTTGTTTTCCCCAGCTCCATCTTTGACGGCGTCAAGCCGAGCGTCTCGCAGTTTGTATTGTGCAGGTGTACCTAATCCAGTGTCCCCTGAGAGTATTTATAGTTGACCGTCTCTTCCCGTCGAGATCACGTGATATAATTGCGCTCATTCCTTCCTTCCTTCCTTCCTTCCCCCTCGCCGGTTCGCGGCTAAATGAGAGGTCAGGGGTCAGCTACAGTGCAGCACCTCATCGGGTTTGAAGGGATTAAGTCGGCAACAACCTGAAACGGACATCGGACCGCTCAAATCTCTTTGGGGTGAACTCTTAGCTGCGCTGTTTTCACTTCTAGCCGACAGAAGACGCCTTTCGCATTTTACCAGAGGTGGGTAGAGTAGCCAGAAATTGTACTCCAGTAAGAGTACTGTTACTTTAGAGATTTATTACTCAAATAAAAGTAAGGAGTAGTCACCCAAATATTTACTTGAGTAAAAGTAAAAAGTATGTTGTGAAAAAACTACTCAAGTACTGAGTAACTGATGAGTAACCTGTTCGTTTAATGATGACGGCAACAAATAATGCACAAAAACATAAAAATAGCAATGAGCAAATTCAGAGCCAGGAATATCTCTTAAGCAACTAAAACAATAATATATATTAAATAATAATACATTTACATAAAAAAAATTAAGACAAATTGAGCCACAATAACTTAACAGCACCATAGGCTCAGTAGGCAGATATTACAAAGGAAAATAACAAGTTAGCCTTTACGCAAACCATAAACTGATAGGTGTGGGCTGCACCTGGGAACACACTGATTGGTGTTTCTATGCATGCGTGAGTGTGTGTGCGACTGTGCATGTGTGTGTGTGTGTGTGTGTGTGTGTGTGTGTGTGTGTGTGTGTGTGTGTGTGGTGTATGAGGCTGCAGTGCATTAATAAATGTCCCCACACTTGGTACATTTGACAGTGATTCATAGCAGGGACGCTAACATCAGCCTACGGTGACAGCCAAAATATCTACTAAGGTTACTTACCGCCATGTGCTTCCTCAAATTTGACGTTGAGTTCATGTAAGCTTAAGCTTGTTGCCGCTGAAACTTTATGTGCAGTTAATCACGTGACCGCCTGGCTCTGTTTGATTGGTGAAACGGAGTCAAACGTCACCAGTGACTGCATTTGATTGGTGAAACGGAGTCAAACGTCACCAGTACAACTCCGTCATTCCCTGAAAAGCTTTGTCACTTGACTTCTCAAATGTCTGGTATTTATTTTTACAACGCTCGGTCCCAGATTGGGAAAAAAACAAACTGGTCTCTACTCCTATAACCTTCAGCTTTACAGATGCCACGTCTGCCCTGCAGATGCTGTGATGTGCATCGTCACTGTGGCGCCGTCATGCATTTAACGTTGAAATATTCAAGAACGATGATATACCACAACGTGAAAAATGTGGCATATAAATATCGTTGATGAACATTATCACATCATTTATTCAGAAAGTATAAATAACGACAAATAAAGATAGAATACTATTAACCGCAACATGTAAGTGTAAGAAAAATAACATTATAATTTATACATTTTCAGGATGTGCTTGTTCTATTTTTAAACAAAGAAAACAATCTGAAGTTGTCTTTATTTTTAAGTTATCGTGCTGTGATTTTACCAATCCGGCCCACTTGGGAGTAGATTTTTCTCCACGTGGCGCCCGCTCTAAAATGAGTTTGACACCCCTGGAATAAGTATTTTAGATCAACATTGTAGAATACGTTTAAAGGCCTACTGAAAGCCACTACTAGCGACTACGCAGTCTGATAGTTTATATATCAATGATGAAATCTTAACATTGCAACACATGCCAATACGGCCGGGTTAACTTATAAAGTGACATTTTAAAATTCCCGGGAAATATCCGGCTGAAACATGATGACGTATGCGCGTGACGAAGTCCGAGTAATGGAAGTTATGGTACCCCGTAGAATCCTATACAAAAAGCTCTGTTTTCATTTCATAATTCCACAGTATTCTGGACATCTTTTGCAATTTGTTTAATGAACAATGAAGGCTGCAAAGAAGACAGTTGTAGGTGGGATCGGTGTATTAGCGGCGGACTACAGCAACACAACCAGGAGGACTTTGTTGGAGCGCTAGCCGCGCTAGCCGCGCTAGCCGCGCTAGCCGCGCTAGCCGCCGACTTCACCTTGACTTCCTACGTCTCCGGACCGCCAAACGCATTGGGTGAAGTCCTTCGTCCTTCTGCCGATCGCTGGAACGCAGGTGAGCACGGGTGTTGATGAGCAAATGAGGGCTGGCTGGCGTAGGTGGAGAGCTAATGTTTTTAGCATAGCTCTGTGCAGTCTGGTTGCTAAGTTAGCTTCAATGGCGTCGTTAGCACAGCATTGTTAACCTTCGCCAGCCTGGAAAGCATTAACCGTGTATTTACATGTCCACGGTTTAATAGTATTGTTGATTTTCTATCTATCCTTCCAGTCAGGGGTTTATTACTTTTGTTTCTATATGCAGTTAAAGCACGATGCTATCACGTTAGCTCATAGCTAAAGCATTTCGCCGATGTATTGTCGTGGAGATAAAAGGCACTGAATGTCCATTTCGCGTTCTCGACTCTCATTTTCAAGAGGATATAGTATCCCAGGTGGTTTAAAATACAAATCCGTGATCCACAATAGAAAAAGGAGAGTGTGGAATCCAATGAGCCAGCTTGTACCTAAGTTACGGTCAGAGCGAAAAAAGATACGTCCTGCACTGCCTCTCAAGTCATTCACTGTAACGTTCCTCATCTACGAATCTTTGATCCTCGCTCAAATTAATGGGGTAATCGTCACTTTCTCGGTCCGAATCTCTCTCGCTCCATTGTAAACAACGGGGAATTGTGAGGAATACTAGCTCCTGTGACGTCACGCTACTTCCGCTACAGGCAAGGCTTTTTTTTTATCAGCGAGCAAAAGTTGCGAACTTTATCGTCGATTTTCTCTACTAAATCCTTTCAGCAAAAAATATGGCAATATCGCGAAATGATCAAGTATGACACATAGAATGGATCTGCTGTTCCCGTTTAAATAAAAAAAATCATTTCAGTAGGCCTTTAAGGCCAATGTGATATCGACCTCCAACCTGCACATTTTCCAGCCTTACTCAGCCCATTTTTCGGGTCATCTAAAGGCGACGTGCATATTTTGGACGTCATCTGGGCTGTTGTATTATTGCTACGTTCACCAGGCATTGGACTAATTATTCCAACAGCCTCTTCTCTTTGGTGGGAGTCAGACTGACAGTTGCTGTCATTGAAGTGATCAGCGTGTTTCTCCAAATGTGGGCTGAGGCCGTTTGATTTGATGAAGAATAATTGGTGCCACCGCCACAATGATGTTTGGTAAACCTTTGTGCTATTTTCCAGGAGGATGCCCACGAGGAATTTTTTTTCTCCAAACGGCGCTCTCGTCTAAACAGATGGGCGGGGCCGCCGTCCCGTCCCTTCCCGTCTCAGACGTGGACCGGGCGGGACGGTGGTCATCACCTTGCGGGACGTACAGTCTGGCTCATTGTCTTGTTGTCGCCTCGTATCAGCACCAGGCTGATCTCCACCTAGTCCTCCGCATCCAGACGGGAACATTTCATCCACTTATATGGCGAGGTCCAGAAGAACATGGCACTTGTTATCATAAGTACATGAAGGACGGCTCGTTCACCTTGAGCATGAAAAGGTGACCTTTAAAGGCCTACTGAAATGACATTTTTTTACTTAAACGGGAATAGCAGATCCATTCTATGTGTCATACTTGATCATTTTGCGATATTGCCATATTTTTGCTGAAAGGATTTAGTAGAGGACATCGACGATAAAGTTCGCAACTTTTGGTCTCTGATAAAAAAAAAACGTGCCCCTACCGGAAGTAGCGTGACGTAGTCAGTTGTTCACTCCCTCATATTTTCCTATTGTTTTCAACGCAGCTAGAGCTATTCGGACCATTACCCCATTAATTTGAGCGAGGATGAATGATTCGTGGATGAGGAACGTTAGAGTGACGGACTAGAATGCAGTGAAATACATATTTTTTTTGCTCTGACCGTAACTTAGGTACAAGCTGGCTCATTGGATTCCACACTCTCTCCTTTTTCTATTGTAGATCACAGATTTGTATTTTAAACCACCTGGGATACTATATCCTCTTGAAAATGAGAGTCGAGAACGCGGAATGGACATTCAGTGCCTTTTATCTCCACGACAATACATCGGCGAAACGCTTTAGCTACGAGCTAACGTGATAGCATCGTGCTTTAACTGCATATAGAAACAAAAAAATAAACCCCTGACTGGAAGGATAGATAGAAAATCAACAATACTATTAAACCGTGGACATGTAAATACACGGTTAATGCGAAGGTTAACAATGCTGTGCTAACGACGCCATTGAAGCTAACTTAGCAACCGGACCGCACAGAGCTATGCTAAAAACATTAGCTCTCCACCTACGCCAGCCAGCCCTCATCTGCTCATCAACACCCGTGCTCACCTGCGTTCCAGCGATCGGCGGAAGGACGAAGGACTTCACCCGATGCGTTTGGCGGCCCGGAGACGTAGGAAGTCAAGGTGAGGTCGCCGGCTAGCGCGTCTGCTCTCCAACAAAGTCCTCCTGGTTGTGTTGCTGTAGTCCGCTGCTAATACACCGATCCCACCTACAACTGTCTTCTTTGCAGCCTTCATTGTTCATTAAACAAATTGCAAAAGATGTCCAGAATACTGTGGAATTATGAAATGAAAACAGAGCTTTTTGTATAGGATTCTACGGGGTACCATAACTTCCGTTACTCTGACTTCGTCACGCGCATACGTCATCATACCGCGACGTTTCAGCCGGATATTTCCCGGGAATTTTTAAAAGTCACTTTATAAGTTAACCCGGCCGTATTGGCATGTGTTGCAATGTTAAGATTTCATCATTGATATATAAACTATCAGACTGCGTGGTCGCTAGTAGTGGCTTTCAGTAGGCCTTTCAGATGTTTTCTTGCTATTTCGATGATTGGGATCGCTAGATTGTGGCTTTATGGACTAATTTTTGTGAAAATCTCAATTTCAACCAAGATACATTTTTTTTCACTTATTTGCCTGTAGCTCAAAATTAGCCTGTGCGCATTCCGACTCATTTTGCCAGCACGGGTCACATATTTTGGACTAAAGTTGTGAAGATGGTAGTTAAGAGCAGGGGTGTCCAAACTTTTTCACTGGGGGGGCCACATTGGGCTAAAAAAATCTTTCTATCCATCTATTGGATGTGTATGTCCAAATTAGCAGCCCTGAAGTGGCAGTTAGTTGCATCGGCTCTGTTGCTTTTGGAAAGTCTTTCATGTCCTTTGTGTTCTTTAATGTTTCCCTCCAGTTTTCACCTCATTTTGTGTGGACTTTCTGAATCTGCAATGCATCCATAGAAGTTCTCCATTGTGGGATGAATAATGTATCCTGACCTATCCACCCATCTAGGGCTGGGCGATATGGCCTTTTATTGATATCTCCATATTTTTAGGCCATGTCACGATACATGATATATATGTGGATATTTTGCCTTAGCCTTGAATGAACACTTGATGCATATAATCACAGCAGTATGATGATTCTATGTGTCTACATTCAAACATTCTTCTTCATACTGCATTAATATATGCTACTTTTAAACTTTCATGCAGAGAGGGAAACCACAACTAAAAGTGTATTTATGAAACAGTTATTAAGCAGTGGCACAAACATTCATGTCATTTCCAAAACAGAAAGTGCAAGATTGTCAGAGACATTTTAAAACAAGCTATTGTGCATGATGTCACTAAGATGACATATCAAAACAACACTAAATTAAAATGCACTTTTTGTACAGAACGCCACTACAATAGTTTAAAGCAAATAAAGTGCACTTTTGTGCATGATGTCACTAAGATGACATATCAAAACAACACTAAATTAAAATGCACTTTTTGTACAGAACGCCACTACAATAGTTTAAAACAAATAAAGTGCACTTTTGTGCATGATGTCACTAAGATGACATATCAAAACAACACTAAATTAAAATGCACTTTTTGTACAGAACGCCACTAGAATAATTTAAAACAAATAAAGTGCACTTTTGTGCATGATGTCACTAAAATGACATATCAAAACAACACTAAATTAAAATGCACTTTTTGTACAGAACGCCACTACAATAGTTTAAAGCAAATAAAGTGCACTTTTGTGCATGATGTCACACAAGATATTTCAATAAGTGTCAAATAAAAATGAGGTGCATAATAGGAAATCAAATAGTGTATGTCCTTCACTATGTGGTAGGTTCCTGCGGACGTTATCTCCTTCTGTTGTTGACTATTTTTTTCATACAGTGTTGATCTGGAAATGGTTGCTTCGGCATTTTGTTGGTGTGGCACCGAACGGAGATGTTGACATGCGGAGCAAGCACTCTTCATTCTCTAGCGGGTGACTTTTCAAATGATGCTACACATTAGCAGTGCGCTTTTGCCGCATACTTGACATATTACGGTTGTCTGTTCGACATCTTCCCGCTTGAAGCCTTGGGAATTAATTTTTCCTCCATTCTTTACCAGATTCGCACCTTCTTTCTCTCCTATTACCACTCGCACGGCTAGCACCACAGCTAACTTTTCCCCATGCCGCCACCTCTCTCCTTCGCCGAGGGCGTATGTAAGAAGGTGCGCTTGTTTTATCTTTCTGTGAGACGTAGACTAGAAAGAGTGAGAAGAGCCTGTAGTGTAATGCCCGCAACTAAAAGCAACTGCGTGAGAACGTATACTCCAATACTCACGATGTAGTCATTTTCTAAATCGCACAGATACTTTTTGAACTGCTGCCCTCGGGCAGGAGATACAGGACAATAAAATGCCGGACAAACAGACTTAAAAACACTTTTTACCCGAGAGCAATAGTGTCGCTGAACACAAGACGACAATAATGACTGTGCATGTGAGCTGTGTGCTTGCTATTTTTATGTATTTTATGTATTTTTATCTATTTATCTACACTACCGTTGGGGTCACATGTAAATGTCCTTATTTTTGAAGGAAAAGCACTGTACTTTTCAATGAAGATAACTTTAAACTAGTCTTAACTGGAAAGAAATACACTCTATACATTGCTAATGTGGTAAATGACTATTCTAGCTGCAAATGTCTGCTTTTTGGTGCAATATCTACATAGGTGTATAGAGGCCCATTTCCAGCAACTATCACTCCAGTGTTCTAATGGTACAATGTGTTTGCTCATTGGCTCAGAAGGCTAATTGACGATTAGAAAACCCTTGTGCAATCATGTTCACACATCTGAAAACAGTTTAGCTCGTTACAGAAGCTACAAAACTGACCTTCCTTTGAGCAGATTGAGTTTCTGGAGCATCACATTTGTGGGGTCAATTAAACGCTGAAAATGGCCAGAAAAAGAGAACTTTCATCTGAAACTCCACAGTCTATTCTTGTTCTTAGAAATGAAGGCTATTCCACTAAATTGTTTGGGTGACCCCAAACTTTTGAACGGTAGTGTATGTTCTTATGTTTTTATGTGTTATGAATTTGCACTAAATTAGTTTTGCTTACAATTTCGTTGTACAATGACAATAAAGATATATTCTATTCTATCTATTCTATTCTATATGGAGTATATTCGATATATCCATCCATCCATTTCTGAGTGTAGTGTCACGTACAAGTCTATCCTATCCAAACAAATAACTCAATCCCTCCACGACCATCAGAACTTCCGGTTACTTCGTAATATAAAACCTCTTGTTTCTTTTATATTTATTCCAAATCAGCGTGGGTGTGTGCTGGTAAGTTTACACAGCAGTTGTCACGTGTGATCCCAACGATTTACTGCAAGTATGCATGTTCATTTAATACCAAATTGAAGAGGGAAGTTGGCCAAACATGTCAAATCACAGTACAACCTTCCGATAAAGCCCAAATTTCGTACGGACCCTGATCATAACGTATCTACGATCACTTGTACATCAATAAAATATGTAGGATTTACAATATTATCAGGATATGATCACAAACACTTAATTAAAACAAGCTATAGCTAACAGACTGAACAACAACACATCACTTGTTGTCCCTGCTGCCATTTTTATGTTAGTTATTATTTTATTTATGGTATTTTATCCTGGCTTGTCCCAAATTGTATCTTTGCTTTGAGTACATTTAAAATGTATAACCCTACCAATCGCTTGTTATGTGGTCGGTCTTTGTATTGCATGTGTAGGATTGTACTTGACCCTCTATGTCCTGATCTTGCTGGCGGCAAACGTTAAACTACTACTAAAGTAACCTTGCTAACAACCCCCACATCAAACTGTGATGGCACTACAAGTATGAAGTGAGATATTAAATATTATGAGTATGTGAAAGGTGGGACTCCTACCTTGTTTACAGTACTTTCCAGACCACCTCCTTCATGTTTTGTGAAGCGTCACAAACATCAAACATGGATTAAAATGTGCCAAACATTGGGGGCTCTTTGAAGTGTGGAGAGAGAGTGTTCTGCATATTACCCATCAGGCTTTGTAGCGGATTTCAAAATGGGTGTCATTTTGAATAGGGAATGCTTAGACGGTTTTTTATTAGAGATGTCCGATAATGTCCTGTAATATCGGAAAATATCGGTATCAGTTTTTTTATTATCAGTATCGTTGTTTTTTTTGTTGTTGTTTTTTTTTTATTAAATCCACATAAAAAACACAAGATACACTTACAATTAGTGCACCAAGCCAAAAAACCTCCCTCCCCCATTTACACTCATTCACACAAAAGGGTTGTTTGTTTCTGTTATTAATATTCTGCTTCCTACATTATATATCAATATATATCAATACAGTCTGCAAGGGATACAGTCCGTAAGCACACATGATTGTGCGTGCTGCTGCTCCACTAATAGTACTAACCTTTAACACTTCATTTTACAAATTTTCATTAATTACTAGTTTCTATGTAACTGTTTTTATATTGTTTTACTTTCTTTTTTATTCAAGAAAATGTTTTTAATTTATTTATCTTGTTTTATTTGATTCATTTTTTTAAAAAGGACCTTATCTTCACCATACCTGGTTGTCCAAATTAGGCATAATAATGTGTTAATTCCACGACTGTATATATCGGTTGATATCGGTATCGGTTGATATCGTTATCGGTAATTAAAGAGTTGGACAATATCAGCATATCGGATATCGGCAAAAAGCCATTATCGGACATCCCTAGTACTAACCTTTAACACTTAATTTTACTCATTTTCATTCATTACTAGTTTCTAAGTAACTGTTTTTATATTGTTTTACTTTCTTTTTTATTCAAGAAAATGTTTTTAATTAATTTATCTTATTTTATTTTATTAATTTTTAAAAAAAAGGACCTTATCTTCACCATACCTGGTTGTCCAAATTAGGCATAATAATTAGGGATGTCCGATAATGGCTTTTTGCCGATATCCAATATTACGATATTGTCCAACTCTTTTATTACCGATACCGATATCAACCGATACCGATATCAACCGATACTGATATATACAGTCGTGGAATTAACACATTATTATGCCTAATTTGGACAACCAGGTATGGTGAAGATAAGGTCCTTTTTAAAAAAAATTATAAAATAAAATAAGATAAATAAATTAAAAACATTTTCTTGAATAAAAAAGAAAGTAAAACAATATAAAATCAGTTACATAGAAACTAGTAATGAATGAAAATGAGTCAAATGAAGTGTTAAAGGTTAGTATTATTAGTGGAGCAGCAGCACGCACAATCATGTGTGCTTACGGACTGTATCCCTTGCAGACTGTATTGATATATATTGATATATAATGTAGGAAGCAGAATATTAATAACAGAAAGAAACAACCCTTTTGTGTGAATGAGTGTGAATGGGTGAGGGAGGTTTTTTGGCTTGGTGCACTAATTGTAAGTGTATCTTGTGTTTTTTATGTGGATTTAATTTTACAAAAAACAAAACAAAAAAAAAACATACCGATAATAAAAATAACAATACCGATAATTTCCGATATTACATTTCAAGCATTTATCGGCCGATAATATCGGCAGGCCGATATAATCGGACATCTCTAATAATAATGTGTTAATTCCACGACTGTATATATCGGTATCGGTTGGTATCGGTGTCGGTAATTAAAGAGTTGGACAATATCGGAATATCGGATATCGGCAAAAAGCCATTATCGGACATCCCTAGTTTTTAATCCTGTTTTTTTTTTAAAATGTCCGCATAGTTCAGTGGACTGGTGAGATTGTGTGGCACATTTATGTACACTTGGTGTGTTGTTTTTTATTTGTCGGCACCATGGGTAGGAAAGGTTGTTTGGATAGTTGCATATAAATAAGTGTTGTGCTGAAGTGCAAAAATGAATAATCTTGGCCAGGCCTGAGCAATTATTTTGCCTCGGTGGGCCAAATTTAGAGAAACAAACGTGTCTGGGGTAGAACTGCAACAACTAATCGATTAAATCGATTAAAATCGATTATCAAACTAGTTGGCGATTAATTTAGTCATCGATTTGTTGGATCTGTGCTATGCTACTTTTTTTAAATGTATTTTTTATTTTTATCTTTTTTAATAAACCTTTATTTATAAACTGCAACATTTACAAACAGCTGAGAAACAATAATCAAAATAAGTATGGTGCCAGTATGTTTTTTTTTTTTTTCAATAAAATACTGGAAAGGATAGAAATGTAGTTTTGTCTTTTTTATCCGATTATTAATCGATAATAATCGACAGATTAATCGATGATCAAATGAGTTGTTAGTTGCAGCCCTAGTCTGGGGGCTGGTATATCTATTTTTAGGAACACTAATACAAAATCTCACAATAATGTCTGATTGAAAGTTATGACAGACCGCCTTAAAAAACGAAATGTAATTGTACATTTTTTTTACTGAATGAGACACCCAGAATGTGCATGCAAATAAAGAATGTGGGATTTACAATATTAACTAGGAACGATAAAACACTGAATATTGACAACATATGACCGTCTCGTCCCCTTTCGATCGACATATTTTAACAATAAAGCAAAATGCAATAAACAAAGCGAAATATGAACGCGAACGGTAAAAAAAAAAAGACCCATCAACAATCTGATATAACTGATACATCGCTAAGCTTTAGAACAGGGGTCACCAACGCGGTGCCCGCGGGCACCAGGTAGCCCGTAAGGACCAGATGAGTAGCCCGCTGGCCTGTTCTAAAAATAGCTCAAATAGCAGCACTTACCAGTGAGCTGCCTCTATTTTTTAAATTGTATTTATTTACTAGCAAGCTGGTCTCGCTGTGCTCGACATTTTTAATTCTAACAGAGACAAAACTCAAATAGAATTTGAAAATCCAAGAAAATATTTTAAAGACTTGGTCTTCAATTGTTTAAATAAATTCATTATTTTTTTTACTTTGCTTCTTATAACTTTCAGAAAGACAATTTTAGAGAACAAATACAACCTTAAAAATGATTTTAGGATTTTTAAACACATATACCTTTTTACCTTTTAAATTCCTTCCTCTTCTTTCCTGACAATTTAAATCAATGTTCAAGTACATTTGTTTTTTTTATTGTAAAGAATAATAAATACATTTTAATTTAATTCTTCATTTTAGCTTCTGTTTTTTCGACGAAGAATAATTGTGAAATATTTCTTCAAACTTATGATTAAAATTCAAAAAAATTATTCTGGCAAATTTAGAAAATCTGTAGAATCAAATTTAAACCTTATTTCAAAGTCTTTTGAATTTATTTTAAATTTTTGTTCTGGAAAATCTAGAAGAAATAATGATTTGTCTTTGTTAGAAATATAGCTTGTGTAACGACCTGGTCGCATCGTGGTGCGAGGTGTTCTCCCAAGGATGCAGACGGGCTCGGACACAGCTTGCAGGTAGGAAAAATGATTTATTTTGGAACTAAATCAGGCAGGAGAAAAACAAAAACGACTAGCGTGGGAGCTAGTAAGCAAAATAACATAGCATGAGAGCTAGCAGGAAACAAAGTGGTCGTTAGCTGTTGCGTGAAAGCAAATTAGGAAGCCAGGCCGAGTGAGGCTAAATAGTAAAGACTAAATAGCCCTCTGATCAGTGCTCGGGCAACAGGTGCGCGTCCCGAACGCTGATCAGAGGCAGGTGAGTAAAATCTGCAGTCATGGCAACAGAAACAAACACGTGACGCTAAAGTGTAAACAAATTGTGATCCGAGCAGCGGATCCTAACAGCTTGGTCCAATTTGTTATATATTCTAACAAAGTGCAGATTGGATTTTAACCTATTTAAAACATGTCATCCAAATTCTAAAATTAATCTTAATCAGGAAAAATTACTAATGATGTTCCATAAATTATTTTTTTAATTTTTTCAAAAAGATTCGAATGAGCTAGTTTTTCTCTTCTTTTTTTCGGTTGAATTTTGAATTTTAAAGAGTCGAAATTGAAGATAAACTATGTTTCAAAATTTAACTGTCATTTTTGTTGTGTTTTCTCCTCTTTTAAACCGTTCAATTAAGTGTAAATATCATTAATTATTAATAATAACATAGAGTTAAAGGTAAATTGAGCAAATTGGCTATTTCTGGCAATTTATTGAAGTGTGTATCAAACTGGTAGCCCTTCGCATTAATCACTACCCAAGAAGTAGCTCTTGCTTTCAAAAAGGTAGGTGACCCCTGCTTTAGAACTTTGTTGTAAAAAAAACCCCCGCATTTCAGGCTGGCCGCTGTGGAAACGCGCCCCGCCCACACTGCTTGGTGCCTCGTTTGAGCTGCTGTGACTTAGATTACCATAGTAACTAATTAGATTACAATAGTAACTGGTATATCATGCAAAAGCACAGATTCTAACCATTGAAATACTTAGTATAGTTCAGGGGTCACCAATGTTTTTGAAAGCAAGAGCTACTTCTTGGGTACTGATTAATGCGAAGGGCTACCAGTTTGATACACACTTCAATAAATTGCCAGAAATAGCCAATTTGCTCAATTTACCTTTAACTCTATGTTATTATTAATAATTAATGATATTTACACTTAATTGAACGGTTTAAAAGAGGAGAAAACACGAACAAAATGACAATTAAATTTTGAAACAGTTTATCTTCAATTTCGACTCTTTAAAATTCAAAATCCAACCGAAAAAAAGAAGAAAAAAAACTAGCTAATTCGAATCTTTTTGAAAAAAAAAAAAAAAAAAATTTATGGAACATCATTAGTCATTTTTCCTGATTAAGATTAATTTTAGAATTTTGATGACATGTTTTAAATAGGTTAAAATCCAATCTGCACTTTGTTAGAATATATAACAAATTGGACCAAGCTATATTTATAACAAAGACTAATCATTATTTCTTCTAGATTTTCCAGAACAAAAATTTTAAAAGAAATTCAAAAGACTTTGAAATAAGATTTAAATTTGATTCTACAGATTTTCTAGATTTGCCACAATAATTTTTTTGAATTTTAATCATAATAAGTTTGAAGAAATATTTCACAAATATTCTTCGTCAAAAAAACAGAAGCTAAAATGAAGA
Organism: Entelurus aequoreus; assembly: GCF_033978785.1. Lineage (NCBI taxonomy): Eukaryota > Metazoa > Chordata > Actinopteri > Syngnathiformes > Syngnathidae > Entelurus > Entelurus aequoreus. The sequence goes on from NC_084740.1 coordinate 79,233,909, forward strand.
ATTAAATTCAAATGTATTTATTACTCTTTACAATAATAAAAAAAAATTTACTTGAACATTGATTTAAATTGTCAGGAACGAAGAGGAAGGAATTTAAAAGGTAAAAAGGTTTATGTGTTTAAAAATCCTAAAATCATTTTTAAGGTTGTATTTTTTCTCTAAAATTGTCTTTCTGAAAGTTATAAGAAGCAAAGTAAAACAATTTATTATTTTATTTAAACAAGTCTTAAAAATATTTTCTTGGATTTTCAAATTCTATTTGAGTTTTGTCTCTCTTAGAATTAAAAATGTCAGGCAAAGCGAGACCAGCTTGCTAGTAAATAAATACAATTTAAAAAATAGAGGCAGCTCACTGGTAAGTGCTGCTATTTGAGCTATTTTTAGAACAGGCCAGCGGGCTACTCATCTGGTCCTTACAGGCTACCTGGTGCCCGCGGGCACCGCGTTGGTGACCCCTGGTATAGTTCAAGACTTACGGTCATTTGAAAACATCACTGCACATCATAATGGCAGATACAGTTTACATCTTAAAGATCTAAAGACATTATCAGAATCAGAATCAGAATAGTTTTATTGCCATTGTTTGAGAACGGGTTCACAAACTAGGAATTTTTCTTGGTGCAATGGTGCAACATAAAACACATATAACACATATTTGGTAATAAAATGAGCTGTAACTGAGCTATCAGACTTAGAAGGGATTCAAGGAGCTGCTGTTAGGAGTTATTGTTCATTTGCCTGATGGCCGAGGGGGAAAAACTGTTCAGGTGGCGGGAGGTGTGGGTCTGGATGGAGCGTAGTCTCCTGCCTGAGGGGAGAGGGGAGAATAGTAGTGATGGGTCCGGCAACACCGATGCATCGGCGCATGCGTCGAGCTCATAGAGCGATACCCTGTGTCTGTGCGCGTATCGCTTTTAGAAAGTCACGTGACCGAACACGAGCTGTTTTGGTCATGTGACCGCTCATGAACTGTATCGCACTGACGCCTGCGCGCCAAACTGTGTTTATTAGGAAGCGGCGCAATGCGTGTTGTTGACGAACACCGTTAGGGCCGCTTGTTGTCACTGTCACTCAAAGTTGCATTTCAAAATTACACAGAATAAATGTGTTTATTTTGTTCAGAATTCAGATGGGTTTGATTTGGTGCGCGGCATATATTGGCTGTGCGGCGCACGGTGTGCGCGGAGGACGCTTGAGCACTGCGCAATTGCGCAGGCGCGCACCTTAGAGGGAATGTTGCTCACAGGGCACAGAGGAGGCGTCAGTGCGATACAGTTCGCGTATCGGTCACGTGACCAAAGCAGCTCATGATCGGTCACGTGACTTTCTAAAAGCGGTACGCGCACCGACACAGGGTTTCGCTCTATGAGCTCGACGCATGCGCCGATGCATCTGTGTTGCAGGACCCATCACTACTGTTACTAGAGAAGGTACAGGAATGACGGCGTGGCGAAGTTGGTAGCGTGGCTGTGCCAGCAATTGGTTACTGGGGTTCAATCCCCACCTTCTACCATCCTAGTCATGATACATGTTCACATTATTTGCCTGTATCTAAAAAATATATCTTTATTTAAATGAAGATATGAAATAATCCTAAATGAAATACAATGACTTGGTTTATATTATTGTATATACTAGGTCATAATATCAGTGTCAGTTGAGTCGGTCCATAGGTTGCCTGTAGGGATTTTTAATGTCCAGCAGATGTCAGTATTTAGTGACACAGTATCGACACAGTATCAATACAGTTTTGCAATGTGTCGAAACGCTTCATGAGGCCTCATCAACCCATCACTAGAGAATAGTGTGTGTCCAGGGTGAGAAGAGTCAGCTGTGACCCCACCCACACTTCTCCTGGTCCTGGAGGAGAACAAGTCCTGGAGGGATGGGAGCTTGCAGCCAATCACCTTCTCAGCAGCACGTACGATGCGCTGCAGTCTATTCTTATCCTGGTGTGGCGCCGGGGAACCACACTGTGATGGAGGAGGTCAGGATGGACTCTATGATGGCTGAGTTAAACTGCACCAGCATCTCGGTCGGCACCTTAAGTTTCCTCAGCTGCGGCAGGAAGTACATCCTCTGCTGGGCCTTCTTGATGAGGGAGCTGATGGTCGGCTCCCACTTGAGGTCCTGGGTGATGGTGGTGACCAAGAAACGGAAGGAGTCCACAATCCGCCATCCTAGTCACTGCCGTTGTGTCCTTGGGCAAGACACTTTACCCACCTGCTCCCAGTGCCACCCACACTGGTTTAAATGTAACTTAGATATTGGGTTTCACAATGTAAAGCGCTTTGAGTCACTTGAGAAAAAGCGCTATATAAATGTAATTCACTTCACTTCACTTCACAATGGGGACGGGGGTGGGAGAGTCAATCAGGGTGAGGGGGGATGGTGGGGCTGTGACTTTCCTGAAGTCCATGATCATCTCCACTGTTTTCTGGGCGTTCAGCTCCAGGTTGTTGAGGCTGCACCAGGACGTCAGCCGGTCCACCTCTCTCCTGTAGGCGGACTCATCGCCATTCGAGATGAGCCCGATGAGGGTGGTGTCATCCGCAAACTTGAGCAGTTTTACGGATTGGTGACTGGAGGTGCAGCAGTTTGTATACAGGGAGAAGAGCCAGGGGGAGAGTACACAGCCCTGAGGAGTACCAGTGTTTGTGGTTCGACTGTCCGAGACAATCTTCCCCAGCCGCACGTGCTGTCTTCGGTCTGTCAGGAAGTCATTGATCCAACTGCAGAGGGAGTCGGGCACGCTGAGCTGGTAGAGCTTGTCTCGTAGCAGTCCAGGGAGGATGGTGTTGAAGGCAGAGCTGAAGTCCACAAACAGGATCCTGGCGTAGGTTCCTGGGGAGTCCAGATGCTCCAGGATGAAGTGGAGGGCCAGGTTCACTGCATCATCCACAGACCTGTTGGCTCTATAGGCGAACTGCAGTGGGTCCAGGAGGGGGGCGGTGATGTCCTTGAGGTGGGGCAGAACCAAGCGCTCAAAGGACTTCATGACCGCAGGCGTCAGCGCGACCGGCCTGTAGTCATTTAGTCCTGTGATCCATGCCTTCTTGGGGACAGGGACAATGGTGGAGGTCTTAAAGCAGGACGGCACGCGGCATAGCTCCAGAGAGGTGTTAAAAATGTCAGTGAAGACAGGAGCCAGCTGGTCCGCACGGTGTCTGAGAGTGGAGGGGGAGACACCATCCGGCCCGGAGGCCTTCCGCGTATTCAGCTTCAAGAACTGCCGGCGTACATCCTCTTCTTTGATGGAGAGGGCCTTTACAGTCCTATGATGTTTTTAGGGGTCCTTTGAGTCCTTTAACTCCTTTAATGAAGTGCTGGCTTTGGTGGGGAGGGTGATGGTGGGGGGGAGCAGGGCTTTGATGAGCTGAAGGCCGTTCATGACGACAGTAATGTGTGTTGAGGCCCTGAGCGAGAGTCCGGTCATTCAGGGCCTGGGGGGGTTTTGGGCTTATAGTTCGTAAATTCGTATTTGGGAATGTCCGACGGGCCACATTGTAAAGTTTAACGGGCCGCATGTGGCCCCCGGGCCTTAATTTGCCCAGGTCTGGTCTTGGCCAACATTTGATGCCGATGTTGGGAGAAACGATTTTTTTTAAATCATCTATTAAGGTAAACTGAAATACTATTGGAATTTTGCCTATGTAGGAGAAGAACACATGTTTTTCTTTCATTTATGCATTCTAAATGATAAATAAACGTTAGTAAAAGTCAGCTAACAATGGAGTCAATAGAATAGAATAGAAAGTACTTTATTGATCCCTGGGGGAAATTCAGCACCACAGTTCGCTCACAATAGACAATGATAATAATAAATAATATTAATATATATAATATATTGCCCTGTGATGAGGTGGCGACTTGTCCAGGGTGTACCTCGCCTTCCGCCTGAATGCAGGTGAGATAGGCTCCAGCACCCCCCGCAACCCCGAAAGGGACAAGCGGCAGAAAATGGATGGATGGATATAATATATATATAATATATGAATAATATAAATATATTCTACATATATTCTACATTTAAGTGCAGTCAAGGAACATATAGCACAATAGTAGTCGCTCTAGTCCAAGGGTCCCCAAACTACGGCCCAGGGGCCGAATGCGGCCTGCCTGCGTCCAAAATCCGGCCCGCGGAAAGTCTCAAGTTTAAAAAAAAAAAAGTGTCCTTTCTAATCTATTTTCTACCGCTTGTCTAAAAATACAATTTCCCATTGATAATGTGACATCATCGCGCCGCAGTGTCGGGCGAGCGAGCAAATGCGCACTCTTTTAGTCAATTAGTACGTGAGGAATACATATATATTAGGGATGTCCGATAATGGCTTTTTGCCGATATCCGATATTCCGATATTGTCCAACTCTTTAATTACCGATACCGATATCAACCGATATATGCAGTCGTGGAATTAACACATTATTATGCCTAATTTGGACAACCAGGTATGGTGAAGATAAGGTACTTTTTAAAAAATAAAATAAAATAAGATAACTAAATTAAAAACATTTTCTTGAATAAAAAAGAAAGTAAAACAATATAAAAACAGTTACATAGAAACTAGTAATGAATAAAAATGAGTAAAATGAAGTGTTAAAGGTTAGTACTATTAGTGGAGCAGCAGCACGCACAATCATGTGTGCTTACGGACTGTATCCCTTGCACACTGTATTGATACATATTGATATATAATGTAGGAAGCAGAATATTAATAACAGAAAGAAATGGGGGGAGGGAGGTTTTTTGGGTTGGTGCACTAATTGTAAGTGTATCTTGTGTTTTTTATGTGGATTTAATAAAAAAAACAAAACAAAAAAAAAAAAACCTGATACAGATAATAAAAAAAACGATACCGATAATTTACGATATTACATTTTAACGCATTTATCGGCCGATAATATCGGCAGGCCGATATTATCGGACATCCCTAATATATATATATATATATATATATATATATATATATATATATATATATATATATATATATATATATATATATATATATATATATATATATATATATATATATATATATAATTTATATATACAAACCCTGTTTCCATATGAGTTGGGAAATGGTGTTAGATGTAAATATAAACGGAATAAAATGATTTGCAAATCATTTCCAAGCCATATTCAGTTGAATATGCTACAAAGACAACATATTTGATGTTCAAACTCATAAACTTGATTTTTTTTTTTTGCAAATAATAATTAACTTAGAATTTCATGGCTGCAACACGTGCCAAAGTAGTTGGGAAAGGGCATGTTCACCACTGTGTTACATGGCCTTTCCTTTTAACAACACTCAGTAAAGGTTTGGGAAGTGAGGAGACACATTTTTGAAGTGGAATTCTTTCCCATTCTTGCTTGATGTACAGCTTAAGTTGTTCAACAGTCCGGGGGTCTCCCTTCTGCTATTTTAGGTGCCACACATTTTCAATGTCTGGACTACAGGCAGGCCAGTCTAGTACCCGCACTCTTTTACTATGAAGCCACGTTGATGTAACACGTGGCTTGGCATTGTCTTGCTGAAATAAGCAGGGGCGTCCATGGTAACGTTGCTTGGATGGCAACATATGTTGCTCCAAAAGCTGTATGTACCTTTCAGCATTAATGGTGCCTTCACAGATGTGTAAGTTACCCATGTCTTGGCCACTAATACACCCCCATACCATCACACATGCTGCCTTTTACACTTTGCGCCTACAACAATCCGGATGGTTCTTTTCCTCTTTGGTCCGGAGGACACGACGTCCACAGTTTCCAAAAACAATTTGAAATGTGGACTCGTCAGACCACAGAACACTTTTCCACTTTGTATCAGTCCATCTTAGATGAGCTCAGGCCCAGCGAAGCCGACGGCGTTTCTGGGTGTTGTTGATAAACGGTTTTGGCCTTGCATAGGAGAGTTTTAACTTGCACTTACAGATGTAGCGACCAACTGTAGTTACTGACAGTGGGTTTCTGAAGTGTTCCTGAGCCCATGTGGTGATATCCTTTACACACTGATGTGGCTTGTTGATGCAGTACAGCCTGAGGGATGGAAGGTCACGGGCTTAGCTGCTTATGTGCAGTGATTTCTCCACATTCTCTGAACCCTTTGATGATATTACGGAGCGTAGATGGTGAAATCCCTAAATTCCTTGCAATAGCTGCTTGAGAAAGGTTGTTCTTAAACTGTTCAACAATTTGCTCAGGCATTTGTTGACAAAGTGGTGACCCTCGCCCCATCCTTGTTTGTGAATGACTGAGCATTTCATGGAATCTACTTTTATACCCAATCATGGCACCCACCCGTTCCCAATTAGCCTGTTCACCTGTGGGATGTTCCAAATAAGTGTTTGATGAGCATTCCTCAACTTTATCAGTATTTATTGACACCTTTCCCAACTTCTTTGTCATGTGTTGCTGCCATCAAATTCTAAAGTTAATGATTATTAGCAAAAAAAAAAGTTTATCAGTTTGAACATCAAATATGTTGTCTTTGTAGCATATTCAACTGAATATGGCTTGAAAAGGATTTGCAAATCATTGTATTCCATTTATATTTACATCTAACACCATCTCCCAACTCATATGGAAACGGGGTTTGTCTATATATATATATATATATATATATATATATATATATATATATATATATATATATACAGTATATTAAGGCTGAAACGACGCAGTTTGTAGATAGATAGATAGATAGATAGATAGATAGATAGATAGATAGATAGATAGATAGATAGATGGATAGTACTTTATTGATTCATTTAGGAGAGTTCCCTCAGGAAAATTAAAATTCCAGAATGTACAGAATTGAGATCGAATTTTAAAAAGTAAAAAGTAGGGATGTCCGATAATATCGGCCTGCCGATATTATCGGCCGATAAATGCGTTAAAATGTAATTTCGGAAATTATCGGTATCGGTTTTTTTATTATCTGTATCGTTTTTTTTGTTTTGTTTTTTGTTTTTTGTTTTTTTTATTAAATCAACATAAAAAACACAAGATACACTTACAATTAGTGCACCAACCCAAAAAACCTCCCTCCCCCATTTCTTTCTGTTATCAATATTCTGCTTCCTACATTATATATCAATATATATCAATACAGTCTGCAAGGGATACAGTCCGTAAGCACACATGATTGTGCGTGCTGCTGCTCCACTAATAGTACTAACCTTTAACACTTCATTTGACTCATTTTCATTCATTACTAGTTTCTATGTAACTGTTTTTATATTGTTGTACTTTCTTTTTTATTCAAGAAAATGTTTTTAATTTAGTTATCTTATTGTATTATTTATTTTTTAAAAGTACCTTATCTTCACCATACATGGTTGTCCAAATTAGGCATAATAATGTGTTAATTCCACGACCGCATATATCGGTTGATATCGGTATCGGTTGATATCGGTATCGGTAATTAAAGAGTTGGACAATATCGGAATATCGGATATCGGCAAAAAGCCATTATCGGACATCCCTAGTAAAAAGTAAATAATGGGGGTATAAATGGAAATAAAATAGAAAATATTACAATAACAACAAAAATAAAAAGCAAAAATAAGAATAAAAATATAACAGTAAAAATGAGAATATAACAAGAGAAACTACGCAGTTGTGACTATGTTATTGTAGTAGAATTTCTGACCTTTGACCTATATTGCATGTCTAATAAGAATGTACGCTCATTTAATTTCTCTTCTATTATGTGCCAGTGGGACAAAAGTGAATATTAAGTCTACAGAATGTGTTGACTGTCTACAGGATTCCAGTTGTTATGGAACAGAAAAGGATAACCAAAAGACATTGACGCATTAGATAACAAACAATGACGCACAAGAGACATATAAAAAATGGCAGAAGACCGGAACTGGACAGTGATTTTGGCTTGTGTGTGTCTTGTTTACTCCGGAGTAACATGTGGTCTGTCTGCACGGCCAACAACCTTACCAACCTGCACTTCTGATCATGGGTAAATACATTTGTTGTACTAAACTACTTTTGTTGCCTGTTTAAGCTTCGGACAATCCACTACATTATGAAAATGATAAAAATAATAATTTTTAAAAAAGTGCAGTTCCCCTTTAAGTCAGTTTGTTTGGCAAACATCAAGTTCCAGCATCTAGCAGCGACTCCAGCAGTTTTTTTCCCTGGACTCTGCCAGATTCTACAAGTGAGTGAGGGGCAGATGTGTGGTGACAGCTCCACGCTCATTAGGCTGAATCAGTGTCAGCCGCTGACAACTGGCCAACTTGAGGCTTCTCCTGTCACTGGCACTACTTCTCCATGCAGCCCAGACCCACTTGGACTTTCTTGGGGCCCAATTTGACACGTTCCAGGGCTTTTGAGTTCCCCCTTTTTTTTTTGTATTCCCAAATTGTGCCTTAAACAGAACATCTGGGATTGAACGTTGATAAACTCTCTCGCTTTAGCAGCGACACCAAACGGGGGTCTTCCTCGGCCCCGATCCCAGCTGTGTCCACCCCTCGGGACTTCCATCCTTCGGGGTTGAAGTTGTGATATCTATTTCAGTCCGCAGGAGACCAGACGCTGGAGAGAATTCCCCGCGTCCGCCGATTACTGACGCTAACACTCCGCTCATATGCTTCAGCGTCAGCCGTGTCCAAACCGCTCAGCGTCCGACGGCTCGCTCTGAGCCATTAAGGTCCGGTTTGCAATTAGAGATGTGTGGCTGCCGGACAGCCAAACAGATGTGCTTTGATCTATTTACGGTAGGCTGGATGTTGAGTGGGGGGGTGTGGTAACAGCTTATTTCCATGCGTGGGTCACATCACGCACCTCTGACTTCGCCCGTCTTACAGTTCACTTGACATTCACTCATGTTTTTCACTCACTGTTAGGTAATGAATGGACTTAAGTGAGCATGGCAGCTGCTAGTTATGTACTCTATCAGAGGCGCACATCTACATTTCTGCCAGTGGGCGCGTATTAGTGTTGTCCCCATACCAATATTTTGGTAGCGGTGCCAGTACTAAAAGTATTTCGGTACTTTTCGGTACTTTTCTAAATAAAGGGGACCACAAAAAATGTCATTATTGGCTTTATTTTAACAAAAAAATCTACATTAAACATACACTACCGTTCAAAAGTTTGTGGAATAGCCTTCATTTCTAAGAACAAGAATAGACTGTCGAGTTTCAGATGAAAGTTCTCTTTTTTTCTGGCCATTTTGAGCGTTTAATTGACCCCACAAATGTGATGCTCCAGAAACTCAATCTGCTCAAAGGAAGGTCAGTTTTGTAGCTTCTGTAACGAGCTAAAGTGTTTTCAGATGTGTGAACATGATTGCACAAGGGTTTTCTAGTCATCAATTAGCCTTCTGAGCCAATGAGCAAACACATTGTACCATTAGAACACTGGAGTGATAGTTGCTGGAAATGGGCCTCTATACACCTATGTAGATATTGCACCAAAAACCTGACATTTGCAGCTAGAATAGTCATTTACCACATTAGCAATGTATAGAGCAGGGGTCACCAACGTGGTGCCCGCGGGCACCAGGTAGCCCGTAATGTGACCCTTTTGAACGGTAGTGTAGATATATGTATATATATATACACATATATATATACATATACATACATATATACATACCTCTAAGTAATATTATTTGATATTTTACGCTAATGTGTTAATAATTTCACACATAAGTCGCTCCTGAGTATAAATCGCTATGAAAGAAACTGCGATTTATAATCCAAAAAATGCGGTACCGGTACTTAATTTTTCATTTATTACAACTTTACATTACACATTTGTGTCATAAAATTACGACTTTGTTCTTGTGGAATTGACCTAAAAATACTACAATTATCCGCAAAAAATGTAAAGCGTTAAACTTATGACTTTATTCCTGCAAAAATTATAATTTTTACACATCATTCTACAACTTCAATTCAAGTTTTTTTGTTGTTTTTTTTGGTGATCCAACTCAACTCTCGCCTTAATCTCGATAAAAAATGTCCACGTAATTTTTCCTTGAAAGCAGACTTCTCTTGCATTTCTCTAAAACGTTTGTGTAATACAATGACAACATTTTGCTAATAATGATACAACTATTTTGAAAAAGTGCACTTTTTCACTCTGACCAATTATTACCGTATTTTTCGGAGTATAAGTCGCTCTATAGTTTAAGTCGCACCGGCCGAAAATGCATAATAAAGAAGGAAAAAAACATATACACTACCGTTCAAAAGTTTGGGGTCACCCAAACAATTTTGTGTTTGAGCCTTCATTTCTAAGAACAAGAATAGACTGTGGAGTTTCAGATGAAAGTTCTCTTTTTCTGGCCATTTTGAGCGTTTAATTGACCCCACAAATGTGATGCTCCAGAAACTCAATCTGCTCAAAGGAAGGTCAGTTTTGTAGCTTCTGTAACGAGCTAAAGTGTTTTCAGATGTGTGAACATGATTGCACAAGGGTTTTCTAATCATCAATTAGCCTTCTGAGCCAATGAGCAAACACATTGTACCATTAGAACACTGGAGTGATAGTTGCTGGAAATGGGCCTCTATACACCTATGTAGATATTGCACCAAAAATCAGACATTTGCAGCTAGAATAGTCATTTAGCACATTAGCAATGTATAGAGTGTATTTCTTTAAAGTTAAGACTAGTTTAAAGTTATCTTCATTGAAAAGTACAGTGCTTTTCCTTCAAAAATAAGGACATTTCAATGTGACCCCAAACTTTTGAACGGTAGTGTATGCAGTAACATATTGTGTCATTTATACACCTATTATTTTGTCAACATTATTAAGGACAAGTGGTAGAAAATCAATTATTAATCTATTTGTTCATTTACTGTTAATATCTGCTTACTTTCTCTTTTAACATGTTCTATCTACACTTCTGTTAAAATTAGGGATGTCCGATAATGGCTTTTTGCTGATATCCGATATTCCGATATTGTCCAACTCTTAATTAGCGATACTGATATCAACCGATACCGCTATATATACAGTCGTGGAATTAACACATTATTATGCCTAATTTGGACAACCAGGTATGGTGAAGATAAGGTCCTTTTTTTTTTAATTAATAAAATAAAATAAGATAAATACATTAAAAACATTTTCTTGAATAAAAAAGAAAGTAAAACAATATAAAAACAGTTACATAGAAACTAGTAATGAATGAAAATTAGTAAAATTAACTGTTAAAGGTTAGTACTATTAGTGGAGCAGCAGCACGCACAATCATGTGTGCTTACGGACTGTATTCCTTGCAGACTGTATTGATATATATTGATATATAAAGTAGGAAGCAGAATATTAATAACAGAAAGAAACAACCCTTTTGTGTGAATGAGTGTAAATGGGGGAGGGAGGTTTTTTGGTTTGGTGCACTAATTGTAAGTGTATCTTGTGTTTTTTATGTGGATTTAATAAAAAAAAGAAAAAAATACGAGCTAGATTTCATACACTGACATCCTTCAGCAAAAATCAGCAGGAAGTTGGCAATCACCCCTTCAAAACAAAAGTTTCATAAAAGCACACATTTTTGCCTCTTTGAGCTGTAATTTGACCCCCTTAAAATACTTCAAAACTCACCAAACTTTTTACACACATCAGGACTGGCGGAAATTGCGATCTAATAAAAAAACCGAACCCCAAAACTCAAAATTGCGCTCTAGCGCCCCCTAGGAATAAAACACAGACAAAACTGCTCCTCGGAGGAAAACACAGACAAAACTGCTTGTAACTTCCAGTAGGAATGTCTTAGAGACATGAAACAAATACCTCTATGTAGGTCTCACTTAGACCTACATTTCATAGATTGACATCCTTCAGCAACTAGCACCTGCCAAATATGCGGGCCCGACCAACGCTGCTTGCAGCTTTAATTTTACTTGTTTTGGAAAGTCTTGACAAGCCAAATTTTCTTGTTCTTTTGGCAGATAATTTTGCTTAGTTCAAATAAAATACCCCAAATTTTATTTAATTTTTTTTCTTGTTTTTGAACACTGACTTTTTGCAGTGTGGGCACAATGAAATCATGGTTAGGCTTTGTTAATTATAGACTACATGATTTATTGCTTTTTTATTATGTTAAAGGGATCAAGCTCGCCACAACAGTAACAACAACAACAAGGTTTAAATTGTAAAAATGATATTAAAGATTGAAAGTTGCCATCAATCCCACGTGGGTGCTCAGCATTGATCAGCGCCTATGTGCTGTGTGAATGTCCAAACCACACTGGGATTTACAGTAAGAACCAATTGAGGAGCCCCATCTGTTAAAGGGCCAAATAGTTGTTGTATGTTTCTAACGCAGGGGTCACCAACACGGTGCCCGCGGGCACCAGGTAGCCCGTAAGGACCAGATGAGTAGCCCGCTGGCCTGTTCTAAAAATAGCTCAAATAGCAGCACTTACCAGTGAGCTGCCTCTATTTTTTAAATTTTATTTATTTACTAGCAAGCTGGTCTCGCTTTGCCCGACATTTTTAATTCTAAGAGAGACAAAACTCAAATAGAATTTGAAAATCCAAGAAAATATTTGAAAGACTTGGTCTTCACTTGTTTAAATAAATTAATTCATTTTTTTTCCTTTGCTTCTTATGACTTTCAGAAAGACAATTTTAGAGAAAAAATACAACCTTAAAAATGATTTTTAAACACATATACCTTTTTACCTTTTAAATTCCTTCCTTTTCTTTCCTGACAATTTAAATCAATGTTCAAGTAAAAAAAATTTTTTTATTGTAAAGAATAATAAATAGATTTTAATTTAATTCTTCATTTTAGCTTCTGTTTTTCCGACGAAGAATATTCGTGAAATATTTCTTCAAACTCATTATGATTAAAATTCAAAAAAATTATTCTGGCAAATCCAGAAAATCTGTAGAATCAAATTTAAATCTTATTTGAAAGTCTTTTGAATTTAAAAAAAAATTTTGTTCTGGAAAATCTAGAAAAAAATAATGATTTGTCTTTGTTAGAAATATAGCTTGGTCCAATTTGTTATATATTCTAACAAAGTGTAGATTGGATTTTAACCTATTTAAAACATGTCATCAAAATTCTAAAATTAATCTTAATCAGGAAAAATTACTAATGATGTTCCATAAATTATTTTTTAAAGTTTTTCTCTTCTTTTTTTCGGTTGAATTTTGAATTTTAAAGAGTCGAAATTGAAGACAAACTATGTTTCAAAATTTAATTGTCATTTTTTTCGTGTTTTCTCCTCTTTTAAACCGTTCAATTAAGTGTAAATATCATTAATTATTAATAATAACATAGTGTTAAAGGTAAATTGAGCAAATTGGCTATTTCTGGCAATTTATTTAAGTGTGTATCAAACTGGTAGCCCTTCGCATTAATCACTACCCAAGAAGTAGCTCTTGCTTTCAAAAAGGTTGGTGACCCCTGATCTAACGCCTTCGCTAACCAGCCCCACCTACCCCGTTCAAAGTGCTCGGGGTGGTGAAAAATGGTTGTGTTGACAGCTTTCTTATGCCCAGGGTGGCTGAATATTTATACCCAGAAAAGCTGCCAACACTCCTTTTTTTTTTTTTTTTTTTTTTTTTTTTTACCAACCGACCATCTCTTGGGGCTCTAGAGTTGTCAGTGGGGGGCGAATGTTGGTACCGATTAAAGAGGAGGTTTTTTTTTTTCAAATAATCCCCCAAAAATGTTTATGTTTTGAAAACGCAGATACCATTTCTGTTCTTACCAAAAGATGGAAGAACGTAGGGTTGTACAGTATACCGGTATTAGTATAGTACCGTGATACTAATGAATCATATTCTGTACTATACCGCCTCTAAAAAGTACCGCCCCTGTCGTCGTCACGTCGTGTCATTGCTGGTTTTACGAGCAGAGGAGCATGTTCGGCAGCGCACACACACAGAGTACTTACAAGCAGACACAGTGTGTAGACAGAAAAGGGAGAACGGACGCATTTTGGCGTAAAAAGTAAAGATAAAGGTGAAGTTATAACACTGAAACACCCTCAGGAAGAGCTGCTTTAAGACATGGCTAGCTAGCTAGCGGCTAACGTCCATCCGCAGTGTTTTAGCTACTTCTAAATCACTAATCCTTGCCTCCATGGTGACAAATAAAGTAAGTTTCTTACAAGTATCATTATCACTGCAGGACGAGGAATAGCTAAACATGCTTCACTACACACCGTAGCTCACCGGCGTCACAATGTAAACAAACGCCATCGGTGGATCTACACCTGACATCCACTGTAATGATACCAAGTAGCGTATCTAGTCGATACTACTTTGATTACGTTGATATTTTTTGGCATCACAACATCTTCTTTGTTTTTTTTTTAGATTTATATTATGTTTATAAAGTCAGGAAATATGTCCCTGGACACATGAGGACTTTGAATATGACCAATGTATGATCCTGTAACGACTTGGTATCGCATTGATACCCAAATGTGTGGTATCATCCAAAACTAATGTAAAGTATCAAACAACAGAAGAATAAGTGATTATTACTAGAGATGTCCGATAATATCGGTCTGCCGATATTATCGGCCGATACATGCTTTAAAATGTAATATCGGAAATTATCGGTATCGTTTTTTTTTATTATCAGTATCGGTTTTTTTATTTTTATTTTTTATTTTTTTTATTAAATCCACATAAAAAACACAAGATACACTTACAATTAGTGCACCAAGCCAAAAAACCTCCCTCCCCCATTTACACTCATTCACACAAAAGGGTTGTTTCTTTCTGTTATTAATATTCTGCTTCCTACATTATATATCAATATATATCAATACAGTCTGCAAGGGATACAGTCCGTAAGCACACATGATTGTGCGTGCTGCTGCTCCACTAATAGTACTAACCTTTAACAGTTAATTTTACAAATTTTCATTCATTACTAGTTTCTATGTAACTGTTTTTATATTGTTGTACTTTCTTTTTTATTCAAGAAAATGTTTTTAATTTATTTATCTTATTTTATTTGATTCATTTTTTTAAAAAGTACCTTATCTTCACCATACCTGGTTGTCCAAATTAGGCATAATAATGTGTTAATCCCACGACTGTATATATCGGTTGATATTGGTATCGGTTGATATCGGTATCGGTAATTAAAGAGTTGGACAATATCGGCATATCGGATATCGGCAAAAAGCCATTATCGGACATCCCTAATTATTACATTTTAACAGAAGTGTAGATAGAACATGTTAAAAGAGAAAGTAAGCAGATATTAACAGTAAATGAACAAGTAGATTAATAATTCATTTTCTACAGCTTGTCCTTAATAATGTGTACAACATAATAGGTGTATAAATGACACAATATGTTACTGCATATGTCAGCAGACTAATTAGGAGCCTTTGTTTGTTTACTACTTATATAATAATCACTTATTCTTCTGTTGTTTGATACTTTACATTAGTTTTGGATGATGCCACACATTTGGGTATCAATGCGATACCAAGTCGTTACAGGATCATACATTGGTCATATTCAAAGTCCTCATGTGTCCAGGGACATATTTACTGACTTTATAAACATTATATACATTTAATAAAAACGAAAGAAGATGTTGTGATTAGGGATGTCCGATAATGGCTTTTTGCCGATATCCGATATGCCGATATTGTCCAACTCTTTAATTACCGATACCGATATCAACCGATATATACAGTCGTGGAATTAACACATTATTATGCCTAATTTGGACAACCAGGTATGGTGAAGATAAGGTACTTTTTAAAAAAATGAATCAAATAAAATAAGATAAATAAATTAAAAACATTTTCTTGAATAAAAAATAAAGTAAAACAATATAAAAACAGTTACATAGAAACTAGTAATGAATGAAAATGAGTCAAATGAAGTGTTAAAGGTTAGTACTATTAGTGGAGCAGCAGCACGCACAATCATGTGTGCTTACGGACTGTATCCCTTGCAGACTGTATTGATATATATTGATATATAATGTAGGAAGCAGAATATTAATAACAGAAAGAAACAACACTTTTGTGTGAATGAGTGTGAATGGGGGAGGGAGGTTTTTTGGCTTGGTGCACTAATTGTAAGTGTATCTTGTTTTTTATGTGGATTTAATAAAAAAAATTAAAAAAACTTTAAAAAAACTTTACTGATAATAAAAAAAAACGATACCGATAATTTCCGATATTACATTTTAACGCATTTATCGGCCGATAATATCGGCAGACCGATATTATCGGACATCTCTAGTTGTGATGCCAGAAAATATCGACGTAATCATAGTAGTATCGACTAGATACGCTACTGTACTTGGTATCATTACAGTGGATGTCAGGTGTGGATCCACCAACGGCGTTTGTTTACATTGTGACGCCGGTGAGCTACGGTGTGTAGTGAAGCATGTTTAGCTATTCCTCGTCCTGCAGTGATAATGCTACTTGAATGACACGACGTGACGACGACAGGGACGCGGGGGCCGACCGGTACTTTTCAGAGGCGGTATAGTACCGAATATAATTCATTAGTATCGTGGTACTATACTACCGGTAGTAGTATAGTACCACGATACTAATGAATTATATTAGCACTAGAATCCTACTTCCTATGCAAACACATGAACAGAATTAAACAAGATATAATAATATGTATATATATATATATATATATATATATATATATATATATATATATATATATATATATATATATATATATATATATAAAATAATAGATATGTAATATAGTAGATGCCAGAGAGAGGAACATTTAGTCCTGCGCTTATTTTTTCCACCCGTGTGACTTTTCTTGCTACCACTTTGCTTTTATTGAACATTCACGGGTCACTTCCACGGCACTTAGCGCTCGTCCCTCCGCCGCACCACACCGCTAACCGCTAACAAGTCACTTGTGACCACTTTTCACGGCGGCACCGATGTGTGAGGCAAACTGGGATTGCATCATGTTTATATGTCGTCTGTGGCACGCCTCCAGGGGGAAAGACTTAATAACTGCGCTGACATTATGAATTATGAATGAACTCGCCTTCATTTTCTAAAGGCGCACTGAGGGTGTGCGCAAGATGGCGTATTTTTCGGAGTATAGGTCACTCCGGAGTATAAGTCGCACCAGCCGAAAATGCATAATAAAGAAGGGAAAAAACATATATAAGTCACACTGGAGTATAAGTCGCATTTTTGGGGGAAATGTATTTGATAAAAGCCAACAGCAAGAATAGACATTTGAAAGGCAATTTAAAATAAATCAAGAATAGTGAACAACAGGCTGAATAAGTGTACGTTATATGAGGCATAAATAACCAACTGGTATGTTAACGTAACATATTATGGTAAGAGTCATCCAATCAATCCAATCCACTTTATTTATATAGCACATTTACACAACAAGAATGTTTCCAAAGTGCTGCACAGCCATGTTAAAAACAATATTAAAAACAATATTAAAAACAATATTATGCTACACCAATGACTGAATAAAAACAAAGAATAAATGAATAGAAAACCAATACAGAGACAATATAAAAAATAAATATGATTAAAAACGATTTTAAAGGGTAAAACCAATTAAAACAGTAAAATAGACATCAAAATTTATTAAAAAAAACACACAGAGGACAACAGAAGACCACACAATTCATGTAGTGTTAAAATTAGGGATGTCCGATAATGGCTTTTTGCCGATATCCGATATTCCGATATTTTCCAACTCTTTAATTACCAATACCGATATCAACCGATATATGCAGTCGTGGAATTAACACATTATTATGCCTAATTTGGACAACCAGGTATGGTGAAGATAAGGTACTTTTTAAAAATAATAATAAAATAAGATAAATAAATTAAAAACATTTTCTTGAATAAAAAAGAAAGTAAAACAATATAAAAACAGTTACATAGAAACTAGTAATGAATGAAAATTTGTAAAATTAACTGTTAAAGGTTAGTACTATTAGTGGAGCAGCAGCACGCACAATCATGTGTGCTTACGGACTGTATCCCTTGCAGACTGTATTGATATATATTGATATATAATGTAGGAAGCAGAATATTGATAACAGAAAGAAATGGGGGGAGGGAGTTTTTTTGGGTTGGTGCACTAATTGTAAGTGTATCTTGTGTTTTTTATGTTGATTTAATAAAAAAAAATAAATAAAAAAAAAAACGATACAGATAATAAAAAAAACGATACCGATAATTTCCGATATTACATTTTAACGCATTTATCGGTATTATCGGACATCCCTAGTTAAAAGCCAAAGAATAAAAGTGGGTCTCAAGACGAGACTTAAAACACTCCACTGTGGAAGCAGTTTGGACATGGAGGGGCAGAGTGGACCAGGCTATGTTTTGGAAAAGACAATAAGAAACCAGTCGACCAGGACTTTTCGGAAGTAAAATTGGGAAACTAAAAGAATCCTGCGAACCTGGATTCATTTGGAATGTCACTGCCAGATCCCGGTACCAAGATTTGTTCAGAAATAGACTTCAAGGATCATAAGAAAGTGGTAGACAAGGATTTGTTTAGAAGAAGACTAAGCAGGATTTGCAAAGTTACCAGACCAGGATTTGTTCGCAAGTATACTTCAAAAAGCTGGTGTACCAGGATTTATCTGGAAATAGACTGCAAAAATCCCATTCAAAAGCTTTGAAACAAGGATTTATTAACAAAAAAATGGTAATCCAAGATTTATTATGAGGAAATACAAACAAGCTAGCAGAGCAGTGTTTGTTCCGAAGTAGTTTACAAGAAGCTGGAAAACAATGATTTGTTCTGAAGAAGCCAGAAAATTGGGATTCACCGGGAAAGAACAACACAAAACGTCAATAGACCAGGATTTTTTCTGAAGTAGACTACAAAAAGCCGGTAAAGAAGGATTTATTCACAAAAAGACTACAAAAATAATTTATTTGGGAGTACACTGCATTAGGCTGGTAGACCAGGATTTCTTCATTAAGAGTCGACCACGATTTGTTGCGGTTCAGGACTACAATAAACAAGTGGACCAGGCTATGTTTTGGAAAAGACAATAAGAAACCAGTCGACCAGAACTTTTCGGAAGTAAAATTGGGAAACTAAAAGAATCCGGCGAACCTGGATTCATTTGGAAAGTCACTGCCAGATCCTGGTACCAAGATTTGTTCAGAAATAGACTTCAAGGATCTGGTCATCCAGGATTCATTTGGAACAAGACTACAAAAAGTAGCAAGAAACACGTCGATAACGAATAAAGCAAAACATGTTCTAGACCAAAAATCACTTCATATTCTCTACTGCTGGGGTCAGCAACCTTTTTGAAAGCAAGAGCTACTTCTTGGGTACTGATTAATGCGAAGGGCTACCAGTTTGATACACACTTCAATAAATTGCCAGAAATAGCCAATTTGCCCAATTTACCTTTAACGTTATTATTAATAATTAATGATATTTACACTTAATTGAACGGTTTAAAAGAAAAGAAAACACGAAAAAAATGACAATTACATTTTGAAACATAGTTTATCTTCAATTTCGACTCTTTAAAATTCAACATTCAACCGAAAAAAGAAGAGAAAAACTAGCTAATTCGAATCTTTTTGATAAAATAAAAAAAAGAATTTATGGAACATCATTAGTAATTTTTCCTGATTAAGATTAATTTTAGAATTTTGATGACATGTTTTAAATAGGTTAAAATCCAATCTACACTTTGTTAGAATATATAACAAATTGGACCAAGCTATATTTCTAACAAAGACAAATCATTATTTCTTCTAGAATTTCCAGAACAAAAATTTTAAAAGAAATTCAAAAGACTTTGAAATAAGATTTAAATTGGATTCTACAGATTTTCTAAATTTGACAGAATAATTTTTTTGAATTTTAATCATAATAAGTTTGAAGAAATATTTCACAAATATTCTTTGTCGAAAAAACAGAAGCTAAAATGAAGAATTAAATTAAAATGTATTTATTATTCTTTACAATAAAAAAAAAAATTACTTGAACATTGATTTAAATTGTCAGGAAAGAAGAGGAAAGAATTCAAAAGGTAAAAAGGTATATGTGTTTAAAAATCCTAAAATCATTTTTAAGGTTGTATTTTTTCTCTAAAATTGTCTTTCTGAAAGTTATAAGAAGCAAAGTAAAAAAATTAATGAATTTATTTAAACAAGTGAATACCAAGTCTTTCTAAAATATTTTCTTGGATTTTCAAATTCTATTTGAGTTTTGTCTCTCTTAGAATTAAAAATGTCGGGCAAAGTGAGACCAGCTTGCTAGTAAATAAATACAATTTAAAAAATAGAGGCAGCTCACTGGTAAGTGCTGCTATTTGAGCTATTTTTAGAACAGGCCAGCGGGCTACTCATCTGGTCCTTACGGGCTACCTGGTGCCCGCGGGCACCGCGTTGGTGACCCCTGCTCTACTGCTCGCTAGTGTTACCATATCTGAGTTATTGTGTAGAAATATGGGGAAATAACTACAAAAGTACACTTCATTCATTTACGGTGTTACAAAAAAGATCAGTTAAAATAGTAATATTCTTAAGTCTGCTTGGACCTGCTCATTAATTCAGTGAAATGAAGTGAGAGGATGAATCAGAGTGAACCCAACAGGAAAAGTAAGCTTTAATTGTAGTTCCGGTGATTTCGGGGCTACTTAGCGTCAGTGTTTACTTCCACCTTTTCTCTCCTCAAAGAGAAAATCCACGTCTTGTTTTTCTACCCAAATCTGTCACCCCTCTTCTCATCTCTATCTCTTTGGCTCATAATTGCTGGGTCAGTAGCTTTGCGTCGGGCCGGGTCAGGGGGCGCAGACTGGTTCTGTCCACCAGTTTTTCGGGCCGTGAGGGCTAATGCCTTCTGACACGCTCAGCTCCATCATTCCCGGCCGCATCATTCCAGTAATGTAGAAGTCATCAAGGGCCTCGGGATCGTGTGAAGTCTCTCATCTGGAAAGCTCTCGTCGAATTCCTCACCAAGAGTGCAGAAATTAATGATTTGGAATATGACGTTGAATTCCCGGCTAGTCTGACCGTACACATTGTTGATGGGTTTGATTCCCGACCAGGCGGCCATTGGAGATGTCAAGCTTGGACATAAACGAGTGCACACTAAAAAAAATGCTGGGTTATTTTGATTACCCAATTTATGAGTTGCGAGTGTTGGGTTGAATTTTTGAGTTATTTTTATGAAGAGCAATCCATTTTTGGGGTTATAAAGGTATTATTTTAACTCAATTTCTGCATTTTCAAAACTTTGAACCATTTTTGGGTTATTTTTCAATGAGTAACACATTTTTGGGTGAAAGGCTTTTTTTTATCGAAAAGTTACTTTTTTTTAAAGGGAATTTTATTAAGGATTAATCTCATTAAAGGCCTACTGAAATGATTTCTTTTTATTTAAACGGGAATAGCAGATCCATTCTATGTGTCATACTTGATCATTTCGCGATATTGCCATATTTTTGCTGAAAGGATTTAGTAGAGAAAATCGACGATAAAGTTCGCAACTTTTGCTCGCTGATAAAAAAAAGCCTTGCCTGTAGCGGAAGTAGCGTGACGTCACAGGAGCTAGTATTCCTCACAATTCCCCGTTGTTTACAATGGAGCGAGAGAGATTCGGACTGAGAAAGTGACGATTACCCCATTAATTTGAGCGAGGATGAAAGATTCGTGGATGAGGAAAGTGAGAGTGAAGGACTAAAAGGCAGTGCAGGACGTATCTTTTTTCGCTCTGACCGTAACTTAGGTACAAGCTGGCTCATTGGAGTCCACACTCTCCTTTTTCTATTGTGGATCACGGATTTGTATTTTAAACCACCTGGGATACTATATCCTCTTGAAAATGAGAGTCGAGAACGCGAAATGGACATTCAGTGCCTTTTATCTCCACGACAATACATCGGCGAAACGCTTTAGCTACGAGCTAACGTGATAGCATCTTGCTTTAACTGCATATAGAAACAAAAGAAATAAACCCCTGACTGGAAGGATAGATAGAAAATCAACAATACTATTAAACCGTGGACATGTAAATACACGGTTAATGCTTTCCAGGCTGGCGAAGGTTAACAATGCTGTGCTAACGACGCCATTGAAGCTAACTTAGCAACCGGACCGCACAGAGCTATGCTAAAAACATTAGCTCTCCACCTACGCCAGCCAGCCCTCATCTGCTCATCAACACCCGTGCTCACCTGCGTTCCAGCGATCGGCAGAAGGACGAAGGACTTCACCCGATGCGTTTGGCGGCCCGGAGACGTAGGAAGTCAAGGTGAGGTCGCCGGCTAGCGCGTCTGCTCTCCAACAAAGTCCTCCTGGTTGTGTTGCTGTAGTCCGCTGCTAATACACCGATCCCACCTACAACTGTCTTCTTTGCAGCCTTCATTGTTCATTAAACAAATTGCAAAAGATGTCCAGAATACTGTGGAATTATGAAATGAAAACAGAGCTTTTTGTATAGAATTCTACGGGGTACCATAACTTCCGTTTAACTGACTACGTCACGCGCATACGTCATCATACCGCGACGTTTCAGCAGGATATTTCCCGGGAAATTTAAAATGTCACTTTATAAGTTAACCCGGCCGTATTGGCATGTGTTGCAATGTTAAGATTTCATCATTGATATATAAACTATCAGACTGCGTGGTCGCTAGTAGTGGCTTTCAGTAGGCCTTTAACATTATTTACAATCACACATCTGATGTACGTGAAAAGAATTGAGCATGTTGTATAGAACTACTAATGTCATGATCCGTCATGTTTGTTTAGTTTTTCACTCCCTCAGTTCCTGTTTTGAGCACCCCTGGGTTTGTGTTTTAGTTGCCATGACTGCAGATTGTTTTCACCTGCCTCTGATTAGTGTTCGGGACGCTCACCTGCTCCTGGGCACTAATCAGAGAGCTACTTGGTCCCTCCTTTTCGCCACACTCAGTCTTGCTTTCTTATTTGCTTCCACGCAGCAGTTACGACGGCTACTTATTTGATTCCTGAGCTAATCTTCGCCCATTTGTTTGCTTGTTTACATGCTAAGCTTTTCTTGTTTGCTATTCCGTTAGCTTCCCGTGCTATCGGCACGCTCGTGCTCTTTTATTTGTATCCCGCATGATTTATGAACAATAAATCATTTCCTTACCTGCACTTTGCCTCCGGAGTCCCGTCGGCATCCTGGGAGAAGGATCCATGCGACCCCGCCGTGACAACTATGACCATACACGGCAATTCTTGTAAAAAAAATGTCACTCATATCTTGCTTTTGAGTATATTTTAATGGAATAAAAATGTATTTGATCAGTAGTTGGGAAGGAGTAGGACAAACCAGCAGTAAAATGTATCATTTTTAACCAACTCTTGGGTCAAGGAGTGCTAAATTGCGCAACCCAATAGTTGGGTTTGGAATAATCCAACATTGTAGTGAGCATAACTCAACTTTTGGGTTAAATAAATTCAACCCAATAGTTGGGTTATGAATCAACCAACATTGGGTTAGCATAACTCAAATTTTGGGTTAAATAATTTGACCCAATAGTTTGGTTGGGAATAACCCAACATTAAGTTATCATAACTCAACTTTTTGGTTAAATAATTCAACGCAAAAATTGGGTTGAAAGGGGTTTATCCTTTTATGAATCAGCAGTTGGGTTATTTTTTAACCCAACATTTTTTAGTGTGTGGTTTGTGTCAGCAAATGCGTCCTAAAAACTAGCCAAATCAAACGTGACTGGAAAAAAGCCAAAAAACAAAAACATGTCTTGTCACTTTTAATTCGTATTGCTTGTCTACATGGTGTTAAGATTGTAATTATTTTAATGACTTTACTGAAATATGACTAACATCGTACATAATCTGTCTTACTGTCAAAATTTGTCAGCATAGAAAATTGTCAAAAAGATAAACAGGTTACCACAGATTCATTCGAAGGTAGATCATAAGAAAGTGGTAGACAAGGATTTGTTTAGAAGAAGACTAAGCAGGATTTGCAAAGTTACCAGACCAGGATTTGTTCGCAAGTATACTACAAAAAGCTGGTGTACCAGGATTTATCTGGAAATAAACTGCAAAAATCTCATTCAAAAGCTTTGAAACGAGGATTTATTAACAAAAAAATGGTAATCCAAGATTTATTATGAGGAAATACAAACAAGCTAGCAGAGCAGTGTTTGTTCCGAAGTAGTTTACAAGAAGCTGGAAAACAATGATTTGTTCTGAAGAAGCCAGAAAATCGGGATTCACCGGGAAAGAACAACACAAGACGTCAATAGACCAGAACTTTTTCTCAAGTAGACTACAAAAAGCCGGTAAAGAAGGATTTATTAACAAAAAGACTACAAAAATAATTTATTTGGGAGTAGACTGCATTACGCTGGTAGACCAGGATTTCTTCATTAAGAGTCGACCACGATTTGTTGCGGTTCAGGACTACAATAAACAAGTGGACCAGGATTTCTTCATTAAGAGTCGACCACAATTTGTTGCGGTTCGGGGCTACAATAAACAAGTGGACCAGGATTTCTTCATTAAGAGTCGACCACGATTTGTTACGGTTCGGGGCTACAATAAACAAGTGAACCAGGCTATGTTTTGGAAAAGACAATAAGAAACCAGTCGACCAGGACTTTTCGGAAGTAAAACTGGGAAACTAAAAGAATCCGGCGAACCTGGATTCATTTGGAATGTCACTGCCAGATCCCGGTACCAAGATTTGTTCAGAAATAGACTTCAAGGATCCAGGATTCCTTTGGAACAAGACTACAGAAGACTGCAGAGACCAGGGTTTGTTCCACAATACAAAAGCCGCTGGATCCGGATTCGTGGGAAGTAGGCTACAGGAAGGCGGTGAATCGGTATTCGCGTGGAAGAAGGTTTCCATCCACATTATTATTGAGGCCTGATTGGGTTCTGCCATGACACATATCCCAACTGGGTCACTAGAACCACGTACAGTACGTAGTGTAGTTGTTACACTCTACTGATATAGAATAGACTAATATGAAATGGTCAGGTCATGTTTACATTCAGAGAGGCGTGTTTGTGGTATGTTAATGCAGAGGCCAAAGTTTAATCTTTATTGTGCGCTCCCGTGCTGGTGGGCTGGTCTTCGCCAAGCACGCTGCACTTCCTTTACACTCAACTGAATCGTTGCTTAACCTGCGCACTGACCCTGCCACATGTCATCTGTATCCTGGTACCCCACATCTTCTTCCGCTGCGCTACTCCCCTTGGCGAAGGGGGCTGGGGGGGGAGGTGGTCTTGCCCAGGCATGGACCAACGTCGGCGGACTGGCCAAGGGGGCTCCTTATCAGCTTATATGTGGAAGAAAGTCAAGAGCTGCTGCTTACTCATCTGTGAAAAGCGTAGTGATCTCCAAAGTTTGTACGAGAGGCTTTTTGACGGTGCCCTGCTGCTTTGTCGGCGCAGCACATGCTGCAGGCGCTGGCATCCCCTATTGCCTTCCAGGTCATTGGCCAGGCCCAGCGGGAGGCGGGTTTCTAGCCCCATGACACGTCACCGATTCACAGCTGGATGCGTAACAACGTATCATAGCAAATGAGTCGGTAAAACATCACTGGGCCGAAGAGCGTGAAAGATTGCCATGATATCATTTCTTGTCGTCTCCGAGGAAAGAAGAGAAAGATGTGGTGATGGAGCGGTGGTAGTGCCCCCCCCCCCCCGGACCTGCCTCCTCTCCCTGCCCCTCCACGAAACCGGGCGCCTGGGGTGGGGGTGGAAGGGAGAGCGAGTGAGTCAAGCTAATGTAAGCAGGCAATAATTAAACATCTCGTGACGCTCGGTCAAGTGGCTCGTAGGTGTTGCTCTGTTAACATGAGGCCTTTGTGACACTCTGTCCCATCCTTCAATGTACGCCCTCCTCGCTAGCGGTCGGGTCGCGTCACATCGGGCTCCTTGTGCTACGCTGCGTTAGAAGCCCTGATGGGAGACGATGCAGTACAGCTGCTGTGTGTGACGTGGGGCGGAACTGGGGTTGTACGGTATACCGGTATTAGTATACAAACCCCTTTTCCATATGAGTTGGGAAATGGTGCTAGATGTAAATATAAACGGAATACAATGATTTACAAATCCTTTTCAAGCCATATTCAGTTGAATATGCTACAAAGACAACATATTTGATGTTCAAACTGATAAACATTTCTTTTTTTTGCAAATATTCATTAACTTTAGAATTTGATGGCAGCAACACGTGACAAAGAAGTTGGGAAAGGTGGCAATAAATACTGATAAAGTTGAGGAATGCTCATCAAACACTTATTTGGAACATCCCACACAGGGCCGGCCCGTGGCATAGGCCGTATAGGCAAATGCTAAGGGCGCCGTCCATCAGGGGGCGCCACGCCAGTGCCACAAATGTTGGAGAAAAAAAAAAAAAAAAAAAAAAAGTTGGTACTATTATTTTTAAATACAAAAAATAATCCCACGTTAATTAAAATGCAAAGTAAAGCCTATTTAATAGAAATATTATTTGTTACAACATTACGCCCCCCCCTCCCCCCGCACGGTGCGCCCCCTCCCTTCCCATATCATGACTTTTTTTGGACATCACCACATAAAAAAATCAACACATGTCAAAACGGCCAAAACTGTCAGGTGCCCAGGGAAGAAAAAAGAGAAAAGAAGAGGAGGAGAAACGAGAAAAAGACAGAGGTAGCAGGTAGGTAACGTTAGCCTACATTAAATTATTTGTCTGTTACAGAATGTGATAGTAACCTGGCTTTTTAGCATTAAGCTAATGCTACATGATTCAGCAATTGCTAATCAATAAATAGCTAGTTCTGTTTTAACGTCGGGTTAATATTGTGGAGGGGGCTAAATTGTTATGGAAAATAATAATGTAACGTTAGGTAATTACAGTACTCCCACCTTACATTCCTCAGGGACATTTGTATTAGATCTTTTAAGCAGGTGTTTTTTGTTGACATTGTTATTGCCTTCTGCTTAGCTAATGTTTGCCCTGCAGGTAATAGTCACTTTTCCACCCCTTTATATATTAGGTATAGTTTTGCTGCACTCCAGCCTGGGTGTGATTTTTGATCATTTTCATGACTTTTTCCCAGACTTTCCCCACTTCCCCTGTGACTTTGCTGGGTGCGTCCTGGCCATGCTGGGTGCCTCCTGGCACCCCTGGGCTCGGCTGGAACGCGGCGGGACTTGCTGCACTCCAGCCTGGGTGTGATTTTTGATCATTGTAAGCCTAGTTGTTAAAGTGCACATCATTAATGTTAATTAAGCAATATCACATGAGAGGGAATGCTGTTTTTTTATTTGAGCACTGCTGTGATTCGGTTAAAGGTAATCATAACATAACATTCTCATATAATATGTTAATTTGCTTTCTTTAAGTAAAAAAAAAGGTCAAAGACAAAGCTATTCGGTTTCTTGTGAGTATATACACTTCACTGCCGATGTGGGGGGGCGCCACCTAAAATCTTGCCTAGGGCGCCAGATTGGTTAGGGCCAGGCCTGATCCCACAGGTGAGCAGGCTAATTGGGAACAGGTGGGTGCCATGATTGGGTATAAAAGTAGATTCCATGAAATGCTCAGTCATTCACAAACAAGGATGGGGCGAGGGTCACCACTTTGTCAACAAATGCCTGAGCAAATTGTTGAACAGTTTAAGAAAAACCTTTATCAAGCAGCTATTGCAAGGAATTTAGGGATTTCACCATCTACGCTCCGTAATATCATCAAAGGGTTCAGAGAATGTGGAGAAATCACTGCACGTAAGCAGCTAAGCCCGTGACCTTCCATCCCTCAGGCTGTACTGCATCAGCAAGCCACATCAGTGTGTAAAGGATATCACCACATGGGCTCAGGAACACTTCAGAAACCCACTGTCAGTAACTACAGTTGGTCGCTACATCTGTAAGTGCAAGTTAAAACTCTCCTATGCAAGGCGAAAACAGTTTATCAACAACACCCAGAAACGCCGTCGGCTTCGCTGGGCCTGAGCTCATCTAAGATGGACTGATACAAAGTGGAAAAGTGTTCTGTGGTCTGACGAGTCCACATTTCAAATTGTTTTTGGAAACTGTGGACGTCGTGTCCTCCGGACCAAAGAGGAAAAGAACCATCCGGATTGTTATAGGCGCAAAGTGTAAAAGGCAGCATGTGTGATGGTATGGGGGTGTATTAGTGGCCAAGACATGGGTAACTTACACATCTGTGAAGGCACCATTAATGCTGAAAGGTACATACAGCTTTTGGAGCAACATATGTTGCCATCCAAGCAACGTTACCATGGACGCCCCTGCTTATTTCAGCAAGACAATGCCAATTGTTCCGTGTCATGTTTGTGTGTCCTCAATTGCTCTGTTTATTGTTGTTCTTAGTGTTGCTGGGACGGGTTTGGTTTTGGAATTGGATTGCATTGTTGTGTATTGTTTTGTTGATTGATTAATAAATTCATTAAAAAAACAAAAAAACATTTCCCCAATAAATGCGATTTATACTCCAGTGCAACTTATATGTTTTTTTCCTTCATTTTCGGCCGGGGCGACTTATACTCCGAAAAATACGGTATATATATAAAAATATATATATATATAGGTGTAAATACAGTATAGGCGTAATATGATCAAACTTTGTGTCACAAAAGCAGGCTACATAAATAAGCCACTCCATGTATTATGCAAAAAGAAGCAACACGTGATGTTTCCACGATGATCTCTAACCTTTGCGCCGCGTCCAGTGCAGGTGTGACGTGATGCAAAGTAGAAGAATGGTCAAACATCAGCTCCCTGCAAAAACCACAATGGAGACCTTGGATCTAAATGTCAGGGTTTCATCACGGATACACTGACATTTGTGTGATGGGATTTAGCCGGGGGTTAATATAGCCATCGCCCGCATTGATGTCCATCTTACTCTGTGAAGTCTATCCTTTTTTTTTGAGTGGAGTTAGCCCTCACAGAAGGTTCTTTCAAAAGCACCAATTGAATGCTGCGCTGTGTGGGAGCCAATTATTATTTGAGAGAGGGGGCAAAAAAATTTAATTTCCTTTGTTTTATATGTGCTTCAGGAAGTTATTTAAATCAGACACATTTAAATCCAATCAATTCTCTCGTTACTGATGAAATGTTGGCAAATGGGACAAAAAAAATAGTGCATTTTTCAAAAAGTCACAGCATAATGAGGAATTTAAATTGGAATTGTTTATGATTATAAATGCCACGGTGGGGTGGCGGCGACTCGCCATCCGTGAATAGCCTTTCATTTTTTTTGCAGCAGCCATTGAATATTTTAATGAAGCCTGGGTGGAAAAAAAAGACTCCCTTTGACAACATTTGATACTCAGGAGGTCAATCGGTGATTGCAACGTTTAACCACAAATATCTCCAAAGAGCTTCCACACTGGCGATCTCTACAAAGTAAACACAAAAAAAAAAAGTCCATTTTTTTTTTGTGTTGGAACACTCCTCCCCCTCCCTACTCGCACTGGCGCGACCCGGTGTGGGCTGCCCTCGTAGCTCACGGGGTTCCTACGGGAGAGCAGAATGGAAGTCGAGCATCTCGCTGTGATCCAAAGAAAGTGTGCCAAATTCTATCAACACTGGATTAGCAACACGGTGTTGGTGTTCGATCAGCGGAAGACATGGGGGCGAGGATAAAGAAGCAGTTTCCAGGGAGCACAAAGATGGAATTTTGGCCCCCAAAAAAGCTTCTATCTGATGATGAATGGATGGCTGGGCCCCCCATTGTCGAGCGAGGGGAACTAAATTATGTTTGTATGTTTTAGATGCAACAAGTTTGTCTTGTTTTACTTTGTTCATAACGTCACATGACATTTAGAATAAATAATGAACGAAAAGGAGCAGAACGATGTAAAATGTTATGGTTTGCAGAGGGGAGGTGACGGCAACTGACACCAGGGGTGTGTAATGTTCACAGATTTATTATATATATATATATAGACCATATATATAATAATAAACAATACTAATAAACTATAGAATGGTTTGTGTGACAAAATCCAAAAGGGAATGGGTGACAGACTATGTGTAGTATTTAACTGGAGGGTTTTACCGTAAATGTTGGAGGTGCGTGTTTAGAGGAGCGGTGCTGTCCGACAAGGGCAAGGCAGGCAGGGTTGTCCAGGGGCGGAAGCGGGGTCGAGGGGCAGGAGCGAGTCGTCGTAGTCCAGGGGCAAGCGAGGAGTCGAGAACCAGGAAGCGCGAGGGAGTCAGGGAAGATCGGGGAGCACAAGACTCACAGCTCGACTCGGGGATGCACACAGGGAACTGCGGGGTGAGGGAGGACACGACAATCAACACAGGGAAAGCACAGAGATCTGGACAGAGAGAGAGCATAAAGCTGGGTATCGGCTTACGGTACAGGAGACTATATTCCGGCGCATGATGGCAGGTTGAGCAGGCTTATGAGGGCAGCTCCCTCATTACCGGCAGGTGCGCCGATTGTCGCGTGGCGCGTCCCTGGATGTGCGCGGCCGTGGGCGTGTCCTGAGGTGCGACAAGCAGAGCGCAAGGATGAGGGCGCATTCTAATGCGCCCTGGCAGTGACCTAAAACGTATCATATCTGGCCCCTATTTTGTTACGTGTACAGGGGAAGAAGACGGCAGGGACGTCGTTTAGCTCTATATTTATTATTAAACAATATTAATAAACAAGGGAATGGAGTGTGACTAATCCAAAAGGTGTATGGGTGCGACTATGTGTAGCGAGTATCTGTAGTGTGTTTACCGGAAGTGTTGAGCGAGGTGCGGAAGTCCAAGAGGGGGCAAGGCAGGCTGGGAGGTCTGTGGGCGGGCGTGAGGTGGAGTGCAGGAGCGAGGCGTCAAAGTCCGTGTCCAGGCGGGAGGTCGAGATCCAAGAGGGGCAGCCAGGGAACCCGAGGGGAACACGGGGAGACGAGACACCAGAAAGACTGCGCCCCACACAGGAAGTGACGTCAGAAAGAACACGCCACGGCCACTCGGAGGTAACCACTGGAAATATGGAGGCGAGTCATCCAGACATGCCCGTGTTTCTAATTTTTCTACATGTACAGACGCTTGTGGAAATCACACATGAATACCTTAAGAGAAAGCCATTGCAGCTATCTGGGATACAACACTTCTCAGACGGCAAGAGAACTTTCCAATGTCCGGGTCAGCTGTGATTCTACTTACCAAAAAACGTTGTCCATTTGTCGAAGGACAGTCAACGAGAATGCGGGCTCCCGTGGATGTGATAAAAAAGGTAGCGTGTGCTTTGTATTACCTGGCTGTCAAGGGAAGACTAACTACGGAAAACGGCGAATGCTTCTGGACTGGCAAAGCAGACTGTATCAGTTATTGTCCGCCATGTATGTCGCGGACTCAACGTCTAGGTCCAGAGTATATAAAGTCAGCAAAAAGGAATGGACAATAAAGGTGAAGGCAAAAGAGTGAGGAGTGTCCTGACCAGATTATTAGATCCCTAGTTTGATTGATGTCAAATGTTCTTTGTCACATTGTTTACGTGTCTAATAAAGATGTGATTAATGTATGATGTCTCAGGTGTGATTCACCACAATAGGGCCCCACAGCACACTGGATTCCAGGTAATTGAAATACCACAACACTGGATATTGTTCAGATAAGTTACATTTAAGAACTTGCACACAAAGCAACACTGGAGGTGACTATGACGTGTGCATGCGTACTAGGTCGCGTTGCGCCGGCGGACGGAGGCTGCAGGAGGTCTTAACAAGGATATGGTTAGGTGGGATTTACCCTGGATAGTGTAAACGGGGCCTAAGACTGAAAAGAAAAAAAATCTCCCCCCGCCCCCGCCAGCGTTTACCTGTTTCTCACCTTTTTTGTAAGGGGCACCGGAAGTTGGCAGACCCGTCAGCGATCCTTGTTCTGTCTCCCTGTAATGTTGGTCTGCTCTTGAATGGGATTGTGCTGAAAAAAGGTCTTTGTCTCTGGCACTCATGGAGGGCGGACGCTCCCCTTCCCTCTCCCTTATCTCTCCTGCTTGCTTCTTAACTTTCTTCTTGCCTCTTTTTGCACTGCTCTCCAAATCTAAACATTGGAACTATTTATTTGGCCTCAACGAAATTGACAAGATCTTGGGTTTGGGGGAACCTGCTTGTCGTGACGGAGCGGTTGTTGCTGGACACACCACGGACTCCTGGGAGAAGAAGGAGTGGCGACCCTTTTCTGTGGAGGACGGGAAGATATCTACCTATTGGGAATGACGACAACAGGACATCTGCTGATTGGAGTAAGCGTTGCTCTGGTTTGTCCACAAACACAAATGACTGGAGGATGCGGGAAGAACTGTGGACACTCTACCCATGTCTACCCCGCAGGATTTTTGATTTTTGCGGACCAGTCTTAGACAATTTAGAGTGAAAAGCAAATGTTATTTTCACTCGCATACAAAACATTCTAACTTGGATGGTTTCCCTGGCTTGGAGACTCTCCCGAAGGACGGTGCACTCAACAAACTCCCTTCTTGTCTCTCATGGACACACACCTGTTGTTGTTGACTTTGGACTAACGACTGCACAAGATCAAGGCCGTGGAACAGAGACACACTGCAGGCTTACACACAAACATGCATCCACAAAAATATACGCCACACATACACCCCCCGCCCCAAACCCAACGCCCTCGATGCAAATCCCATAGGGGTGATGAAAGGATGGTCAGCGCCTGAGAGCTGCGGCCTACCACCATGACCCCGCACTCCCTTCCCTCTGTTGCTAGATATCTGGAGATGTATGTTGTAATATGTATATGTGCTTTGCTATGGAGGTTTTTTCCCGCTCCAGACTAGGCCCCCTGAGGAGCCCAGTCTAGATTGTATTTTTTTACTCATCCTTCCCCAGCATTTTACCTTTTTTCCCATCTTTTACGGGGCGCCTTGTGGCAACCCATCAGCGTTCCTGTTCTGTAACCCTGTACACTGTTTGTTTGTCTCATCTTGAACGGGTTTGTGCTAGTGCAATGACAATAAAGACCTATCTAAAATCTTAATTTCCCCTCAGGGATTATTAAAGTATTTCTGATTCTGATATTATTATTTAGAAAAATGGCCGCTACTGTTAGCACAGCACAAGCAGCAGCATGCTGACTCCTCCAGTCCGCCCACACGGCCGTCCTGCCAATGATGACATTTGGAGCAGAAAAACCCCGCTGACTTAATCACGGCAGATATTGCGTGTCATTTTGTGCGCCGCACTCGGACCAGGCTGACGGCAGTGCTGGTAATTCACCACCGCTGTGAGGTGGGAGGAGGGAGGGGGGGAGGGGGGGGGGCGAATAGTCTCTCTAGGTCACAAGCTTCATTCTGTCTTGACCCCTTGCCACCCCGCTGAGAGGGTACAGGGGAGGCAACACAAACAGGGGTGACACAAAGAGGTAGACAACTTCAACCCTTGACTAACACCCTCCCCCCTCCACATCCCACCTTCCCAGATTGTAAATGATCATATGTAGATAATCAAATGTACAGTCGTGCTCATAAGTTTACATACCCTGGGATAATTTATGATTTAATGGCCATTCTTCAGAGAATATGAATGATAACACAAACACCTTTCTTCAACTCATGATTAATGGTTGTGTGAAGCTATTCATTGGCAAACAACTGTGTTTACTCTTTTTAAGTCAAAATGACAAAAGAAAGTACCCAAATGACCCTGATCAAAAGTTTACATACCCCAGTGCCTTTGATCTGATAACATGCACAAAAGTTGATGCAAACAGGTTTGAATGGCTAATCAAGGTTCCAATCCTCACCTGTGACATGTTTGTTTGTAATTAATGTGTGTGTATAAAAAGTCAGTGAGTTTCTGGGCTTCTGACACACCATTGCATCTTTCATCCAGTGCTGCACACATGTCTCTGGATTCTATGGGGAAGACAAAAGAATTGTCAAAGGATCTGCGAGAAAAGGTAATTGAACTGCATAAAACAGGAAAGGGGTATAAAAAGATATCCAAGGAATTGAGAATGCCAATCGGCAGTGTTCAAACGCTGATTAAGAAGTGGAAACTGAGGGATTCAGGTAGACCAGCAAAGATTTCAGCCACAACAGCCAGGAAAATTGTTCGAGATGCAAAGAAAAATCCACAAATAACTTCAGCTGGAATACAGGACTCTCTGAAAAATGGTGGTGTGGCTGTTTCAAGATGCACAATAAGGAGGCACTTGAAGAAAAATGGGCTGCATGGTCGAGTGGCCAAAAAGTTAAATTTTGGTCCCATCAAAATGACTTTGTTCCAGAAGGTTTGAGGCTTGTCTCTGTGCTGTTTGGCGTAATGTAAGCGGGATACTTTGTGACATTTGCGCAGAAATGGCTTTCTTCCACATCCCACCCCCCGGATTGTAAATAATGTAAATAATTCAATGTATATACTCTGATGATTAACTTGTGTGATGACTGTATTATGATGATAGTATATATTTGTACCATGAATTGATTAACGTGGACCCCGACTTAAACAAGTTGGAAAAACTTATTGGGGTGTTACCATTTAGTGGTCAATTGTACGGAATATGTACTGTACTGTGCAATCTACTAATAAAAGCTTCAATCAATCAATCAAAAGTTCTTGATTGCAGCAAGCCACAAACAAGTCATCAGATGAACCATGTCACTTATATTTATTTTTATATTGGTTTTATATTTATTTATTTTTTGTTTTTATTCAGTCAATGGTGGAGCTAAGGATAATATTTGAATATTGTTTTTAATATTGTTGTGCAGCATTTTGGAAACATTTTTGTTGTTTAAATGTGATATATAAATAAAGTGAATTGGATTGGATTATTAGGATATTTTCTTTCTTTCCTAAATGTTTTTTAGTACGTTATGAACCCTTAGATAACACTAATTCTACTATTATCCAGAGAAAGGTCATGTTTATTTGGTTTGTCGTCGTTCACGGCTTTTCGTCCCTTTGCAGGGAATCATCTTGTACAACAACAACTCTTTGGTAGAACGTCTGAGCCAATGAGCTGGGAGCTGCATTAATCCCCGCCCACTTTCCGTGTTGCAGCCAATGAGACAAGACAGGAAGCTACTGAGCCATCCAATTACAGGCCGCCGCCCAGCCGCGTCACTCAAGGAAAATGGCAGCGCGCATCAGCTGGCTTGTCAAGCGACTTTCCCCTCAGTAAGTCTCATTTTGTGCTTTATTTGTGCACTTTTGCTGTTGATAAGTTGTTTCAAAATACGCCATGTAAGCGTGGGAAGGGGATACTGGAGTATGTACCGTGGGGCGGTATAGCTCGGTTGCTAGAGCGGCCGTGCCAGCAACTTGAGGGTTCCAGGTTCGATCCCCGCTTCTGCATCCTAGTCACACATAAACATAATAGTGTGAGAGTCCAGTCCATAGTGGATCTAGTTATTAGAGTGAGAGTCCAGTCCATGGTGGATCTAACATAATAGTGAGAGTCCAGTCCATAGTGGATCTAACATAATAGTGAGAGAGTCCAGTCCATAGTGGATCTAGTTATTAGAGTGAGAGTCCAGTCCATGGTGGATCTAACATAATAGTGAGAGTCCAGTCCATAGTGGATCTAACATAATAGTGAGAGAGTCCAGTCCATAGTGGATCTAGTTATTAGAGTGAGAGTCCAGTCCATAGTGGATCTAACATAATAGTGAGAGTCCAGTCCATAGTGGATCTAACATAATAGTGTGAGAGTCCAGTCCATAGTGGATCTAACATATTAGTGAGAGTCCAGTCCATAGTGGATCTAACATAATAGTGTGAGAGTCCAGTCCATAGTGGATCTAACATAGTAGTGTGATTCCAGTCCATAGTGGATCTAACATAATAGTGAGAGTCCAGTCCATAGTGGATCTAGTTAAAGGTTTGAGAGTCCAGTCCATAGTGGATCTAACATAATAGTGTGAGAGTCCAGTCCATAGTGGATCTAACATAATAGTGAGAGTCCAGTCCATAGTGGATCTAACATAATAGTGAGAGTCCAGTCCATAGTGGATCTAACATAGTAGTGTGAGAGTCCAGTCCATAGTGGATCTAGTTATTAGAGTGAGAGTCCAGTCCATGGTGGATCTAACATAATAGTGAGAGTCCAGTCCATAGTGGATCTAACATAATAGTGAGAGAGTCCAGTCCATAGTGGATCTAACATAATAGTGAGAGAGTCCAGTCCATAGTGGATCTAGTTATTAGAGTGAGAGTCCAGTCCATGGTGGATCTAACATAATAGTGAGAGTCCAGTCCATAGTGGATCTAACATAATAGTGAGAGTCCAGTCCATAGTGGATCTAACATAATAGTGTGAGAGTCCAGTCCATAGTGGATCTAACATATTAGTGAGAGTCCAGTCCATAGTGGATCTAACATAATAGTGAGAGTCCAGTCCATAGTGGATCTAACATAATAGTGTGAGAGTCCAGTCCATAGTGGATCCAACATAGTAGTGTGATTCCAGTCCATAGTGGATCTAACATAATAGTGAGAGTCCAGTCCATAGTGGATCTAGTTAAAGGTGTGAGAGTCCAGTCCATAGTGGATCTAACATAATAGTGTGAGAGTCCAGTCCATAGTGGATCTAACATAATAGTGAGAGTCCAGTCCATAGTGGATCTAACATAATAGTGAGAGTCCAGTCCATAGTGGATCTAACATAATAGTGAGAGTCCAGTCCATAGTGGATCTAACATAATAGTGAGAGTCCAGTCCATAGTGGATCTAACATAATAGTGAGAGTCCAGTCCATTGTGGATCTAACATAATAGTGAGAGTCCAGTCCATAGTGGATCTAACATAATAGTGAGAGTCCAGTCCATAGTGGGGCCAGCAGGGGATCATCTTGAGTGGAGACAGGTCAGCAGCACAGAGACGTCCCCAACTGATGCACAGATGAGTGGTCCACCCCGGGTCCCGACTTTGGACAGCTAGCGCATCATCTGTGGTCACCCAATCTCCACGAAGGAGAGGAGGGCAGAGCAGAAAAAAGTCGGCAGATCAACTGGTCTAAAAAGGGGGTCTATTTAAAGACTATCGTATACAAATGAGTTTTAAGACGGGACTTAAATGCTTCTACTGAGGTAGCATCTCTAACTGTTACTGCTAGAACATTCCATAGTACTGGAGCCCCAATAGAAGACGCTCTATAGCCCGCAGACTTTTTTTGGGCTCTGGGAATCACTAATAAGCAGATCTTGCCGGGACATATGGTACAATACAATCAGCAAGATCATATTGTACCATAACCCTAACCCTTTTCCTAACTGTTGTAGTTTTTATGGTATTAACGTTATATTCATAAGCAGCTCCCCCACCTTGTCAACTTCTCCCCAAACGTGTCCCATTTCTTTGTGATGCAATTTTTTTGTCTATCAAAGTTTTTATTTTATAACATGTTGGTTCTCATAACCAGACCCCACCCCAGCTGGTCAAAACCTCCCTAAACTTGTCCCAAACGTTTGTGTGCTGGTTTATGCGGCAACATTTTTTTTGTCTCTTATAGTTTTTATGTTATTAAAGGCCTACTGAAAGCCACTACTAGCGACCACGCAGTCTGATAGTTTATATATCAATGATGAAATCTTAACATTGCAACACATGCCAATACGGCCGGGTTAACTTATAAAGTGACATTTTAAATTTCCCGGGGCATATCCGGCTGAAACGTCGCGGTATGATGACGTATGCGCGTGACGAAGTCCGAGTAACGGAAATTATGGTACCCGTAGAATCCTATACAAAAAGCTATGTTTTCATTTCATAATTCCACAGTATTCTGGACATCTTTTGCAATTTGTTTAATGAACAATGAAGGCTGCAAAGAAGACAGTTGTAGGTGGGATCGGTGTATTAGCAGCGGACTACAGCAACACAACCAGGAGGACTTTGTTGGAGCGCTAGCCGCGCTAGACGCGCTAGCCGCCGACCTCACCTTGACTTCCTACGTCTCCGGGCCGCCAACGCATCGGGTGAAGTCCTTCGTCCTTCTGCCGATCGCTGGAACGCAGGTGAGCACGGGTGTTGATGAGCAGATGAGGGCTGGCTGGCGTAGGTGGAGAGCTAATGTTTTTAGCATAGCTCTGTGAGGTCCCGTTGCTAAGTTGCTAAGTTAGCTTCAATGGCGTCGTTAGCACAGCATTGTTAACCTTCGCCAGCCTGGAAAGCATTAACCGTGTATTTACATGTCCACGGTTTAATAGTATTGTTGATTTTCTATCTATCCTTCCAGTCAGGGGTTTATTGTTTTTGTTTCTATATGCAGTTAAAGCACGATGCTATCACGTTAGCTCGTAGCTAAAGCATTTCGCCGATGTATTGTCGTGGAGATAAAAGGCACTGAATGTCCATTTCGCGTGCTCGACTCTCATTTTCAAGAGGATATAGTATCCCAGGTGGTTTAAAATACAAATCCGTGATCCACAATAAAAAAAGGAGAGAGTGGAATCCAATGAGCCAGCTTGTACCTAAGTTACGGTCAGAGCGAAAAAAGATACGTCCATCACTGCCTCTCAAGTCATTCACTGTAACGTTCCTCATCTACGAATCTTTCATCCTCGCTCAAATTAATGGGGTAATCGTCACTTTCTCGGTCCGAATCTCTCTCGCTCCATTGTAAACAATGAGGAATTGTGAGGAATACTAGCTCCTGTGACGTCACGCTACTTCCGCTACAGGCAAGGCTTTTTTTTATCAGCGAGCAAAAGTTGCGAACTTTATCGTCGATTTTCTCTACTAAATCCTTTCAGCAAAAATATGGCAATATCGCGAAATGATCAAGTATGACACATAGAATGGATCTGCTATTCCCGTTTAAATAAAAAAAAATCATTTCAGTAGGCCTTTAACTATTATAATTAGAGTGTTATTAAAATGTTACTATTCATAACCAGCCCCATAACATAAAAAACTATAGTAGTTACTAGGGGTGTAACGGTACACAAAAATGACGGTGCGGTACGTACCTCGGTTTAGAGGTCACGTTTCGGTTAATTTTCGGTACAGTAAGAAAACAACAAAATATACATTTTTTGGTTATTTATTTACCAAATTTGCAAAATCTTCCACCAAAAATATTATTCTTAGTGTAATATTTGATGTGAAGTAATGGGAACCTTGGATAGGTCAATAATTCATAATAACATTGATTTTGATTCAATATTATGTTTTGAGCAATGACAGTTTGAAAGGAAAAAAAACCAGCTTTGTTTTATTAGTCAACATTGCAACTTTTTCTAAATTACATTTCACCTTTAAGCTTTTTTATTTCACTTTTGTTATGTTTTTGTTTATTTGAATAGTATTTTTAGAATGTGCCGTGGGCCTTTAAAACATTAGCTGTAGGCCGCAAATGGCCTCCGGGGGCACACTTTTGACACCCCTGCTATAGATAATAAAACATTAAATCTATGGATAAAAAGCAGAGCCTGGCGACGCATGCGCGTTTATCATAACTCTCTCTCTCTCTCTGTCTCTGCTCCTCCCTCACCAATGCTGCTGTTTGTTTTGTTTTTAACCCCTTCTTAACCCTGAACGTACATTGAAAATACACGCAACCCTAACTCAAAATGCCGGACATTTGAAGCATTTAAGAAACTCCGCCCTGACAGCTCCGCAAAAGAGGACATGTCCGGTGAAGAGGACGTATGGTCAGTCTATCCTAGCCCGTTAGCTGCTAGCATGCCGTGTGTTGTGCCTCTGTGTGCATTGTTTACACAACAGCGTTACGCTACTTAATATGTCCGTGTGGAAACTCGTTCGGTACACCTCCGAACCGAACCGGAGCCCCCGTACCGAAACAGTTCAATACAACTACACGTACCGTTACACCCCTACCCGAAACCTTGCTGAGTTAATAAAACTAACTTAACAAAGGCTCATATCCTCCTCATTTGATTGGTTGCGACTTCTGGAAATCTGCGTCTACGTACATGGTTAAAGGCCTACTGAAAGCCACTACTAGCGACCACGCAGTCTGATAGTTTATATATCAATGATGAAATCTTAACATTGCAACACATGCCAATACGGCCGGGTTAACTTATAAAGTGACATTTTAAATTTCCCGGGGAACTTCCGGTTCAAAACGCCTCTGAGGATGACGTATGCGCGTGACGTAGCCAGTAGAACACAGGTATGGCTTCCACATTGAAGCCAATACGAAATAGCTGTTTTCATCTCGTTATTCCACAGTATTCTGGACATCTGTGTTGGTGAATGTGTTGCAATTATGTTCATTCCATTATGGAGAAAGAAGCTGAGCAAGCAAAGAAAAAAGTCGGTGCGAAGCGGAGTATTTTGCGAGGGAAGTCAGCAACACAACACAGTCGGTGTTTCATTGTTTACATTCCCGAAAGATGCAGTCAAGATCGAAGAACTCGGACAACAGAGACTCTTACCAGGAGGACTTTGACTTCGTTAACAGACGCAGACGCGATACCGTGAGTACGCTTCCAAACATTTGATCGCTTGCTATAACTAGCTCGAGCTAGTAGCTAGGAGCTAGGAGCTAGCATAACAAACACCTAGGTGTTAATTTGTGGCATATTAAATATAAGCCTGGTTGTGTTGTGGCTAATAGAGTATATATATGTCTTGTGTTTATTTACTGTTGTAGTCATTCCCAGCTGAATATCAGGTCCCACCCGCGCGCTTCCAATCATTTGATTGCTTGCCCGTACGTGCGTGTCACGTACGTAACTTTGGTTAAATATATAAGCTTTATGAACCTTGGGTTAGGTGAACGGTTCTTTGGGCTGAGTGAGTGTGTGTGTTGTGCAGGTGTTTGAATTGTATTGGCGGGTTATATATACGGGATCCCGTCCATATTACCCGCTCGAGCTATAACTAGCTCGAGCTAGTAGCTAGTAGCTAGGAGCTAGCATAACAAACACCTAGGTGTTTTTATGTGGGATTAATTTGTGGCATATTAAATATAAGCCTGGTTGTGTTGTGGCTAATAGAGTATATATATGTCTTGTGTTTATTTACTGTTGTAGTCATTTCCAGCTGAATATCAGGTCACCCCCGGCTCTCACAGCATCTTCCCTATCTGAATAGCTTCCACTGCCCTCTAATCCTTCACTCTCACTTTCCTCATCCACAAATCTTTCATCCTCGCTCAAATTAATGGGGAAATTGTCGCTTTCTCGGTCCGAATCTCTCTCACTTCATGCGGCCATCATTGTAAACAATAAGGAACTTTGCGTATATGTTCACCCGACTACGTCACGCTACTTCCGGTAGGGGCAAGCCTTTTTTTATCAGATACCAAAAGTTGCGATCTTTACCGTCGTTGTTCTCTACTAAATCCTTTCAGCAAAAATATGGCAATATCGTGAAATGATCAAGTATGACACATAGAATAGATCTGCTATCCCCGTTTAAATTAAAAAAATTCATTTCAGTAGGCCTTTAAATCAATCAATCAATGGTTCAGACCAGGGAGTGGAATGTGCACGCTTCTTTTGTGTGTGTTTTCTTTTCTGTTTTTTAATGGACAGCCTAGAGCCAGCCCGGTTTTGGCAAACTGCTCTTTGTCACCAACACCCCTGTGTCAAAGATGCAACAGCATCCTGGAAGGAAGCATTGGCCGCCGCTATGAAGTCGACAAGTGATGAAAGTAGCCTAGAGCTTGTCAATTAAGGGAGCCGAGGCCTGGACCTTTTATAAATTAATGGCCAGTTCCCCCACACTGGGGGCCTGCTAAGGCTTTATAGCGACACTTATTTAAAAAACTC
This sequence comes from Entelurus aequoreus, assembly GCF_033978785.1. Taxonomy (NCBI): domain Eukaryota; kingdom Metazoa; phylum Chordata; class Actinopteri; order Syngnathiformes; family Syngnathidae; genus Entelurus; species Entelurus aequoreus. The sequence continues at coordinate 79,275,574 of NC_084740.1, forward strand.
CAAAACAAAACAAGTGTAATGCATCCCTATTACGTTTTCAATTAGGAGGCGCTCTGCATGCTCTTTGGCAATCTTGCTAGAAAGTTTGACATTAGCTGGGAGGGGACTTTTTCAACTGTTGTTTTTAAAGCTGTAATAAACCAGGGTTTCCCACACATTCATTTATTTGTGGCGGCCTGCCACGAAAGAATTACGTCCGCCACAAATAAAATAAAATTGAATAAAAAAAAAATATATATACCGTAATTTCCGGACTATAAGCCGCACCTGACTATAAGCCGCACCAGCTAAATTTAGGGGAACATACAGATTGCTCCATATATAAGCCGCACCCGACTATAAGCCGCAGGGTTTTGATGTGTAATTACCGTAGTATATAGGGGTTCCTGCTACCACGGAGGGGATTGTCGGGACAGAGATGACTGTTTGGGAACGCAAAGCGTCCCATTTATTAACAATAAATCTTTCAATCATTCAATCAAACTTTCACATCTTTGACATGGCGAACAGCATTCGTGCAGAGTACAAATAATACAACGGTGCAAAGTAATACAAAGTGCTCACCTGTACGTTATCAAAATAACCAGCCTACCGGTATATGAAAAGTCAGTCTTTAATCATTGTGTCATCGTCTTCCTCCTGCGTACTAAAACCACCGAAATCCTCTTCGTCGGTGTCGGAGAAGAACAGGCCGTGAATAAGCCGCACCCTTGTATAAGCCGCAGGGACCAGAACGAGGGGAAAAAGTAGCGGCTTATAGTCCGGAAATTACGGTATATATATATTTTTTTTTTGTCCTGTCCAGCTTCTCAGGCAAATCATATAGTTGATGTAGATGCCCATATCGGCTGTTCAGATTTACTTTACAAAAGAGAAGTGTAGGATACTTCTCTTGTTGCCTTATTTGTATTTGACTTTATTAAATGTATTTATATTAGAAACACAACATGTGTATATAACAAAGGGTGCAAAGTCTGCAGGCAGTAGGAAACACATGGTTAAGTGTAGGGAGTAAAACTGATGGCAGTCTAAAGTTCAAGATTTTTGGAGCTCTTTGTTCAGTGGATCAGATGTTTGATGAAGCTCTGTGTCTATCTACCACCACTACTGTTTTCTGTTTATTTGTTACTGACTGTGGCAGGACACCTCTGACTCTGTTTCACTTTATGTTGCTGGTAAATAATATGCTTGTAGTAGTAGGCTAAAGTTAAATTATTTAGTATGCACTAATTAAAGGGGCAGAGCTTTGAGACATTTTAGCTTTTACATTTTATAAGATATTTTTTGTAAGAACCACAATTAATAAATATATTTCAGTGAATAACTTATTGTTCAAATCTGTACATAAATATGTACATAAAGTGTTGTAATTATATTGTAAAATGGATGGATGGATGGATGGACGTTTAAAACAAAACGGTTATTATTAATTAGTAATAGGGATGTCCGATAATGGCTTTTTGCCGATATCCGATATTCCGATATTGTCCAACTCTTTAATTACCGATACCGATATCAACCGATATATGCAGTCGTGGAATTAACACATTATTATGCCTAATTTGGACAACCATGTATGGTGAAGATAAGGTACTTTTTAAAAAAAATAATAAAATAAGATAACTAAATTAAAAACATTTTCTTGAATAAAAAAGAAAGTAAAACAATATAAAAACAGTTACATAGAAACTAGTAATTAATGAAAATGAGTAAAATTAAGTGTTAAAGGTTAGTACTATTAGTGGAGCAGCAGCACGCACAATCATGTGTGCTTACGGACTGTATCCCTTGCAGACTGTATTGATATATATTGATATATAATGTAGGAAGCAGAATATTGATAACAGAAAGAAATGGGGGAGGGAGGTTTTTTGGGTTGGTGCACTAATTGTAAGTGTATCTTGTGTTTTTTATGTTGATTTAATAAAAAAAAAAAACCCCAAAAAACCGATACAGTTAATAAAAAAAACGATACCGATAATTTCCTATATTACATTTTAACGCATTTATCGGCCGATAATATCGGCAGGCCGATATTATCGGACATCCCTAATTAGTAAGTATACATTTTTTGAGCCTTTTTAGAGAAAATCAAATCATTGTAGTAAATTATGCAAATTACTCGACGATGTCATGGTGACCACGCCCATAGCCACGCCCCCACCGCCACAGGTATCTTGGCAGTTTATGGGAAACACTGTAAACTGTGTTATGAAGGCCGTTCCTAAGGGTGAAGATTGCAAGTCAAGCCCCTTTCACACACTCTGTAAAAAGTTGGCTTTCATTCACATTCTTCTGTGTCACTGTTCTATATAAGCGGTGAATGGCGGTTCCAAGCTAATCTGGCAATATTCTATTGTTAATTCAAACTTGCATTTGGACTGGAATTGTTCTGTGTTGCTGTTCTGTATAAAGGGCACTAAGAGTGAATGAGGTGGGATTTGGGGGGGGGGTTGAAGTTGACAATTTTCCGTCTTCTACCAGAGCCGTAACATAGGTGGGATGTCCCCCCCTGCGTGTAATAGAAAGCCAGGACCGGGTGTGACGTTTCACACTTGTCCGGCCCTCTTGGTTGAAAGTAGGGATGTAACATTATGAAATGATCATATCACGGTTATTGTGATCAATATCTTCACGGTTATCATTATTATTGTGATATTGTTAAATGTGCTCAGAAAGTACTTGTACATCATACTTGCCAACCCTCCCGTTTTTAGCGGGAGAATCCCGGTATTCAGCGCCTCTCCCGACAACCTGCCGGCAGAGATTTTCTCCCGACAAACTCCCGGTATTCAGCCGGAGCTGGAGGCCACGCCCCCTCCAGCTCAATGCGGACCTGAGACTGAGTGGGGACAGCCTGTTCTCATGTCCGCTTTCCCACAATATAAACAGCTTGCCTAACGAATTCAAACGAATGGAAACAAGAATTTCAGTTCATCCAGGACAGTTCGAAGGGGAAGGTGTATGTTGCCTGTAAATATGTAGAACAGACTTCTCCATTGAACACGGTGGCCGAAATGATATACTCATCATGAACGGAGAAGTTAAACAGGACAATACTGCCATCTAATGGATAGCCACCGGAACACTGAAATTCAAGTATTTCTTTTATGTAAATAAAATAAATAAATATATATATATATATACACTACCGTTCAAAAGTTTGGGGTCACATTGAAATGTCCTTATTTTTGAAGGAAAAGCATTGTACTTTTCAATGAAGATAACTTTAAACTAGTCTTAACTTGAAAGAAATACACTCTATACATTGCTAATGTGGTAAATGACTATTCTAGCTGCAAATGTCTGCTTTTTGGTGCAATATCTTCATAGGTGTATAGAGGCCCATTTCCAGCAACTATCACTCCAGTGTTCTAATGGTACAATGTGTTTGCTCATTGGCTCAGAAGGCTAATTGATGATTAGAAAACCCTTGTGCAATCATGTTCACACATCTGAAAACAGTTTAGCTCGTTACAGAAGCTACAAAACTGACCTTCCTTTGAGCAGATTGACTTTCTGGAGCATCACATTTGTGGGGTCAATTAAACGCTCAAAATGGCCAGAAAAAGAGAACTTTCATCTGAAACTCGACAGTCTATTCTTGTTCTTAGAAATGAAGGCTATTCCACTAAATTGTTTGGGTGACCCCAAACTTTTGAACAGTAGTGTATATATATATATATATATATATATATATATATATATATATATATATATATATATATATATATATATATATATATATATATATATATATATGAAATATATATGAAATACTCGAGTTGGTGAATTCTAGCTGTAAATAACCACGCCCCCAACCACGCCCCTTGCCCCCAACCACGCCCCTTGCCCCCAACACAACCCACCCCACCCCCGACCAAGCCCCCCCACCTCCCGATATTGGAGGTCTCAAGGTTGGCAAGTATGTTGTACACACACTTAGTGTTGGCGCTAGGAACTTTCAAAATGGGGTGCCAGGGACCTCATCAAGTCATAAAAATGGGGTCCCACAGTAATTTTTTGGTGTCCCACTTTTTTGAAAACAAATGGTATGCATTATCCTGTTATATCTCACATGTATTGTTTTTTGGAAAAAGGTTGTCATAAACATTACTTCATTCATTTTTTAAAAATTATACAAAAGAAAACTATTTTTTATGCATATGTAAATGTATTCAGTTATAAACATTCATTTACTTTCTCAACACGCAGCGCTGTTTCAAAATACCACTTTTTCGAGGTACGAGCTGTGTCACGGAACTCGTATCTCCTAAAACTACTTGAACATTTCTTTGCTTAGGATTCATTTGTATTAGCAAAGTTGTCCGTGTGTGTGGTTGTGGTTGATGTGCTGTGGAATCCTCCATGAAAATCCCTTCACTCATCTGGTGTCTGTGCTCCAGCCGGCTTTGGCTTCCGGTAGAAAAATAAATGAGTGTTTAAATAAACACTTGTGTGTTGACACCTCATTTCCTCAATGATTGTGTGTGTGTGTGTGTGTGTGTGTGTGTGTGTGTGTGTGTGTGTGTGTGTGTGTGTGTGTGTGTGTGTGTGGTCATAATCCAATCAAGCAGGAAAACAACCAGTGGGACTATGTAACCAATTTCTTTAGCCAGGTTAGCCCAGCCTGTGTTTGGTTTTTAGATCTAACTGTTATTAGTTATTAGTGTTTAGTCTTTAGGTGTGTTTTTAGAAAGAAACATTCTTTGCCATTGCCTTGTATGGACGTTTGCATAATACTTGTACGTTTATCAAGCTTCAAAGACTTGCAATTTAGATAATCCTACTCCACTATAGTCGCAGAAAACTCGGAACGTTCAAAACTACTTGTTGTAACTCACTAGACTTCAGTTCAGCAGGCAACAGGATCAACTGTGCCTGCCTTTGGCTTTTTCTTTGGCTTTTTTGCAACACTTGTTCATGAAGAATCAACTGTTTTTTGTCGCTGTAAAACGTATGTTCTTGTCCAACTCGTTTACCCTTTTTTTTTTGTGAAGTGGAATTGAAGATAATAGGCAATGTTTTTGGGGAAAAAATATTCCTCAAAGTCGCAGAAATCTTCGTTGATCAAATTGCTGTAATGGAAACTTTGTCGTAGGTCACCTGACTTCAGGAGTACATTTTCATTCTAACCAAAACTAATCCAAAACATAAACCAATAATATAAAATGGACTAGTCTCTTCAAAATAGCCACCCTTTGCACTGATTACTTTTTTGCACACTCTTGGCATTCTCTCGATGAGCTTCAAGAGAGAGTCACTTGCAATGGTTTTCACTTCACAGGTGTGCTTGTAGTTCATCGAGAGAAAGTAATCAGAGCAAATGGTAGCTATTTTGAAGAAACTAGAATAAAAAACATGTTTTCAGTTATTTCACCTATTTTTGTTAAGTACATAACTCCACATGTGTTCATTTATAGTTTTAAAGTGACAATCTACAATGTAAATATATATATATATATATATATATATATATATATATATATATATATATATATATATATATATATATATATATATATATATATATATAAGTGTTTCCCACACATTCATTTATTTGTGGCGGCCCGCCATGAAAGAATTACGTCCGCCACAAATAGATTTTTATTTTATTTTATTTTATTTTATTTTTTATTTTTTGTCCTGTCCAGCTTCTCAGGCAAATCATATAGTTGATGTAGATGCCCATATAGGATGTTCAGATTTACTTTACAAAAGTGAAGTGTAGGATACTTCTCTTGTTGCCTTATTTGTATTTGACCACTACTGTTTTCTGTTTATTTGTTACTGACTGTGGCAGGACACCTCTGCCTCTGTTTCACTTTATGTTGCTGGTAAATAATATGCTTGTAGTAGTAGGCTAAAGTTAAATTATTTAGTATGCACTAATTAAAGGGGCAGAGCTTTAAGAGACATTTTAGCTTTTATATTTTATAAGATATATTTTTTGTAAGAACCACTATAGCTTTATAGCGTCATACTTGCCAACCCTCTCATTTTTCCCGGGAGACTCCCGAATATCAGATCGTGATGACACTGCATTTGGCGCCCTCTACAGTCTGCCCTAACAGTGTACCTGCTCAACCACATGTAGAATGCAGTTTCCGCTTGCTCACGTAAGTGACAGCAAGGCGTACTACCTCAGCCGCCACACATCTTACACTGACGGTACCAATACCCAGAATCCCATGCAGCCCTAACTCTTCCGCTCAACCAACGCACGGAGGGGGAGTGTGGGGGGGGGGGGGGGGTGTTGATGTGTGGGGGGATTTGGTGGTAGCGGGGGTGTATAATGTAGACCGGAAGAGTTAGGGCTGCATGGGATTCTGGGTAATGGTTGTGTTGTGTTTATGTTGTGTTACGGTGGGATGTTCTCCAGAAATGTGTTTTTCATTCTTTTTTGGTGTGGGTTCACAGTGTGGCGCATATTTGTAACGTAACAATGTTAAAGTTGTTTGATACGGCTACCGTCAGTGTAAATTGTGTGGCTGATGAGTAAGTATGCTTTGCTGTCTCCTGTGTGTGCAAGTAATAACAACATGCAACATGTGGCTGGACTGGCACGCTGTTTGTAAATGTTATAGAGGACAATTACTGCAGTGCAATTAGGGCACGCCCTTTATTTAGTAATTAGAGTGTAAATAGGATTAAATTTTCCCGGGGAGTTATCTATGAGAGGCACTGAGATCCATAAGTCTCCTGGGAAAATCGGGGGGGTCGGCAAGTATGTAGCTGAGCCGCATCAGAGTGGTCAAAGAGCCGCATGCGGCTCCGGAGCCGCGGGTTGCCGACCCCTGATGTAGTATATACATACATACAGTACAGGCCAAAAGTTTGGACACACCTTCTCATTCAATGCATTCTCTTTATTTTCATGACTTGTTGTATGTGTATATATGTATATATACACACTACCGTTCAAAAGTTTGGGGTCACATGTAAATGTCCTTATTTTTGAAGGAAAGGCACTGTACTTTTCAATGAAGATAACTTTAAACTAGTCTTAACTTGAAAGAAATACACTCTATACATTGCTAATGTGGTAAATGACTATTCTAGCTGCAAATGTCTGTTTTTTGGTGCAATATCTACATAGGTGTATAGAGGCCCATTTCCAGCAACTATCACTCCAGTGTTCTAATGGTACAATGTGTTTGCTCATTGGCTCAGAAGGCTAATTGATGATTAGAAAACCCTTGTGCAATCATGTTCACACATCTGAAAACAGTTTAGCTCGTTACAGAAGCTACAAAACTGACCTTCCTTTGAGCAGATTGAGTTATATATATATAATGCAGTGGCCACATTCAATTGGAATAAAAGGAAACCCTATAATATATATATAAAAAAAATATATATATATATATATATATATTTTTATTTTTTTTTAATATATATATTATAGGGTTTCCTTTTATTCCAATTAAATGTGGCCACTGCATTATATATATATATATATATATATATATATATATATATATATATATTATTTATGGCCACATTCAATTGGAATAAAAGGAAACCCTATAATATATATATTAAAAAAAAATAATATATATATATATATATATATATATATATATATATATATATATATATATATATATATATGTATTTTTTTTTATATATATATTATAGGGTTTCCTTTTATTCCAATTGAATATATATTAAAAAAAAAAATATATATATATATATATATATATATATATATATATATATATATATATATATATATATATATATATATATATATATATTTTTTATATATATATTATAGGGTTTCCTTTTATTCCAATTGAATGTGGCCACTGCATTATATATATATATATATATATATATATATATATATATATATATATATATATATATATATATATATATATATATATATATATATATATATATATATATATATATTTATTTATTTTTTAATATATATATTATAGGGTTTCCTTTTATTCCAATTGAATGTGGCCACTGCATTTTCATTACCGCTACACCTTGAAAATAAGTGATTTTTTTACTTGAAAACAAACTAAAGTCCTATAATGTATTATATCCCCCAGAAGAAATCACACAAAGTCCAACACTATTTCAAATTTTTATTACGAATCTTATGATAACAAAGGTCACAATTCCTACAGGTTTTACCTCCCGTGCAAACACTTTTGAGTCCGCGCTTCCCCAGACGCACAACAACACTCCCTTATTCTCCGCCAATCACCTTTCAGGCACAAATGGCGTGTTTGCAAACATTAGAAAAACTGACATCAAATCCAAACCACACAAACATAAAACATTAACATTAGCTGGTTGTTACAGTATGAATTGTATATATATAGCCTATTATTTGTACACTATTGACAAGTGATGTACCAAAAACCAGATCATTGTCTGGAGCGTTGTCAGCATGTCTGTGATGTGGATGTAACTTTAATATATCCCAGATATACCAGCGGACAGACATCTACAAAATGTACAAATGTTAAGAGGACAGTGGCGGCTTTCAGTGAGAGAAAGACAAACTGTAGCAACAGCCCGAAGCAAGTGTGACATCATGCTCAATGCTGCTCGCCTCTTTAGTCAGGGACATCGAGGTAGAGAAGTAGAGTCTCTAAACACAAGTACATTCTATAATAACACCAGAAAACGATAAGATTTGTTGCTAGTTGTTTTTAATTAAAATTTCATTAAAGGTCTCCAGACACTTCTCAACAAAGTACATTGTACAATAAGCAGCAACCATTAAAAATAGAGCAAAATGAAAATTATATAAAAAATATATGTTAACATATTTGTTTTTTAAAAGTATGTCTACATTTTTTGAGCCTTTTTAAAGAAATAAAAATGTCCATCCATCCATCCATTTTCGGGCGGAAGGCGGAGTACACTCTGGTCATAGCAATTACTTGATGACATCATGGTGACCACGCCCATAGCCACACCCCTGACCATTTGAATAGGACAACGGATATTGATCAAAATATCACAGTAAATATCCCAGAATTAACCACAATAGCTACATTTCATCTGGTTTAAGGCAGTCACCATAAAAACAGACATACATATACAGACAACCTCATACACACATTACAATATAACTTACAATAAATTCTAAATCTAAAGATTCATCATTTAAAAAAAATCAATTTTTAACTTATTTCTGTTAAGAAACTATTTTTGAAAAGACGTTCCTCTTAGGCCATCTCCGTATTTATGATGTGTCAGCAGCCAGGAGGAGCTTTTGTAACCCGTAACCTGTTTTGAAAAGGTTTTATCCTTTTTGTAGAAAAATACTGCGAGAACTGGTTTAAATCATGAATCCTGTTGAATCGAGATCCGATTCTGTTTTTTTGTTTGTTTTTTAGTCCTGTCCAGCTTCTCAGGCAAATCATATAGTTGATGTAGATGCCCATATCGGCTGTACAAATTTACTTTACAAAAGAGAAGTGTGGGATACTTCTCTTGTTACCTTATTTCATTAAATGTATTTATATTATCATTTGGTGCAGCCGGGCCGGAGCAGGAGGGGATAGAAAGAGAAAAAAAGGAAGACAGAGGGGGACATTGTGGGGACAAGAGGGGGATTAGACAGAGAGACAACAACAACAACAATAGATCAACTATCAGCAAATAGGATATGTACAAATATGATAGTAAAAGAGATAGCAAAGAAGCAATTAGTGAAATAAATAATAATACAGAAATGACAATGGACATTATTACTAGAGATGTCTGATAATATCGGTCTGCCGATATTATCGGCCGATAAATGCGTTAAAATGTAATATCGGAAATTATCGGTATCGGTTTTTTTATTATCAGTATCGGGTTTTTTTTATTATTTTTTTAATTTTTTTATTAAATCCACATAAAAAACACAAGATACACTTGCAATTAGTGCACCAAGCCAAAAAACCTCCCTCCCCCATTTACACTCATTCACACAAAAGGGTTGTTTCTTTCTGTTATTAATATTCTGCTTCCTACATTATATATCAATATATATCAATACAGTCTGCAAGGGATACAGTCCGTAAGCACACATGATTGTGCGTGCTGCTGGTCCACTAATAATACTAACCTTTAACAGTTAATTTTACAAATTTTCATTAATTACTAGTTTCTATGTAACTGTTTTTATATTGTTTTACTTTCTTTTTTATTCAAGAAAATGTTTTTAATTTATTTATCTTATTTTATTTCATTCATTTTTTTAAAAAGTACCTTATCTTCACCATACCTGGTTGTCCAAATTAGGCATAATAATGTGTTAATTCCACGACTGTATATATCGGTTGATATCGGTATCGGTTGATATCAGTATCTGTAATTAAAGAGTTGGACAATATCGGCATATCGGATATCGGCAAAAAAATCGATTATAAAAATAGTTGGCGATTAATTTAGTCATCGATTCGTTGGATCTTTGCTATGCGCATGCACAGAGGCAATTTTTTTTTTTTTTTTTTTTAATAAACGTTTATTTATAAACTGCAACATGTACAAGCAGCTGAGAAACAATAATCAAAATAAGTATGGTGCCAGTATGCTGTTTTTCCCCCCAATAAAATACTGGAAAGGATAGAAATGTAGTTTGTTCTTTTTTTATCCGATTATTAATCGATTAATCGAAGTAATAATCGACAGATTAATCTATGATCAAATTAATCGTTAGTTGCAGTTCTAATGTAATGATAACTAGAGATACAAAAGAAAGCAGAAAAATGGAGGGGAAGAAAGAGAAGCCAGCTATATTAACCTTCTAGATTGTTATAGTAACAATAGGCTAAGCTTTGTCAGTGTGACATGTGTCGAGATCCGATTCTGAATAGGATTGTCACCCCAAAAACCGGAATCAAATCGTGAGTTCTTGTAAGATTCCCATGCCTGTAGTATAGTACTTGAACCCTTGTCCTAGCTTATAAGAAGTTAACTCAGCAAGCATTAAAAGATTAACTCTTTTTTTGCTTTTTCGTTTGCTTTTTTAGTGACACTTAACCATATGTTAGAAGGACCAATCTCAACAAGGAGTGTAAAAAAAACAACTTATAAAATGTTTACTTTCTTAAAGGCCTACTGAAAGCCACTACTAGCGACCACGCAGTCTGATAGTTTATATATCAATGATGAAATCTTAACATTGCAACACATGCCAATACGGCCGGGTTAACTTATAAAGTGACATTTAAAACTTCCCGGAAAATATCCGGCTGAAACATCGCGGTATGATGACGTATGCGCGTGACGAAGTCCGAGTAACGGAAGTTATGGTACCCCGTAGAATCCTATACAAAAAGCTCTGTTTTCATTTCATAATTCCACAGTATTCTGGACATCTTTTGCAATTTTTTTAATGAACAATGAAGGCTGCAAAGAAGACAGTTGTAGGTGGGATCAGTGTATTAGCAGCGGACTACAGCAACACAACCAGGAGGACTTTGTTGGAGTGCTAGCCGCGCTAGCCGCCGACCTCACCTTGACTTCCTACGTCTCCGGGCCGCCAAACGCATCGGGTGAAGTCCTTCTTCCTTCTGCCGATCGCTGGAACGCAGGTGAGCACGGGTGTTGATGAGCAAATGAGGGCTGGCTGGCGTAGGTGGAGAGTTAATGTTTCTAGCATAGCTCTGTGCAGTCCGGTTGCTAAGTTAGCTTCAATGGCGTCGTTAGCACAGCATTGTTAACCTTCGCCAGCCTGGAAAGCATTAACCGTGTAGTTACATGTCCGCGGTTTAATAGTATTGTTGATTTTCTATCTTTCCACTCGGGTTTATTTCTTTTGTTTCTATATGCAGTTAAAGCAAGATGCTATCACGTTAGCTCGTAGCTAAAGCATTTCGCCGATGTATTGTCGTGGAGATAAAAGGCACTGAATGTCCATTTCGCGTTCTGGACTCTCATTTTCAAGAGGATATAGTATCCCAGGTGGTTTAAAATACAAATCTGTGATCTACAATAGAAAAAGGAGAGAGTGTGGAATCCAATGAGCCAGCTTGTACCTAAGTTACGGTCAGAGCGAAAAAAGATACGTCCATCGCTGCCTCTCAAGTCATTCACTGTAACGTTCCTCATCTACGAATCTTTCATCCTCGCTCAAATTAATGGGGTAATCGTCACTTTCTCGGTCCGAATCTCTCTCGCTCCATTGTAAACAACGGGGAATTGTGAGGAATACTAGCTCCTGTGACGTCACGCTACTTCCGCTACAGGCAAGGCTTTTTTTTTATCAGCGAGCAAAAGTTGCGAACTTTATCGTCGATTTTCTCTACTAAATCCTTTCAGCAAAAATATGGCAATATCGCGAAATGATCAAGTATGACACATAGAATGGATCTGCTATTCCCGTTTAAATTAAAAAAAAATCATTTCAGTAGGCCTTTAATTGTCATACAAGTACAAGACTCAGTAAACCATGGTCACATAAAAAATACATTTAACACTAGAAGTCCCAGCATTTTTCTGTCTACCTAGAAGACCCAGAGAGGGGTCATTTGGCCCGACGCTTTTCCCGAATACACTAATCACTCATTTTGTTATGGTAATGAGGCTGTTAGGGGCAGTTTGTCTAGGTAGACAGAAAAATTATACATGTGGGAAATGCCGAAAGGAGCAATGGCAGTGCCAGGATTGTGAGTGACTGCTCAAATGTATGTCAGTCACGTTTACATGGACATGGTTTTTCATTCTTTGTAAATATGCTTTTTTCTTTGTAAATTTTTTTTTTTAAACTATTTTTGGCACACAAAAATAACAATTGCTTCTGCAACAACCCTCCACACCAAAACTGGGAAAACAGTTGCTTTTTCATTCTTTGTAAATATGTTTTGTTTTGTATTTTTTTTAACAATAAATGTCAGAGTGTTGATCCCTTCATTCTGTTGATCCTTGCAAAAACACACACAACCTACCTCAGAACTAAAGCTTGAGCTGTAAGGTCCCCTCCCCCACACAGGCTCAAGTGGCCCCCTGCCGTGTGCCACTAACAGCCACATTTTCATAACAAAAGGAGTGTCCACAGGGGGGACTAGGGGTCAAATGACCCTCTTGTGTGTTTTCTAGGTAAAAATGTCAATTGACCCTTCTCTGGGACTTCGCGTGTTAAATACTTGCCCGTGTGCCGAACTAATTATTTATATAAAACATTAAAAAACTAAACCGACCAGGAATCAAACTCCTGAAGTCAGCGTTTTTCTAGTGTTTACACTTAGATTCTAAGGTTAGGGCTTTGTACCTTCTTTTTTTAAGCACAAACATGAACAATTTGATGTGTTTGTTGTTTTTATGTAGCAATGTCAACTGTAGTTAGCTTATTTTTACACATTTAGGAGAGTTAATCAAGGTCTTATGATAGGTCACCTGACTGAAAGGGGGAAACAATTTTGGAATCCAAACAAATCGAAGGCCGTCGGTGTTCAGTAATGGATTACGTTTGATCGTACAAGTGACGATCATTGTCAAAACGGTAATGCGTTAGGGTCTGTATGCATCACTGCATGCCAACGCTGTCATCTTTGAGGCAATGCATCAATAAATGTCTCTATTACCTGGTGTTGACCCAGCTAAAGCCCGCCTTTGAAATGTGTTACAGAGCATTAAGTTAACACATGTTGCTATGCGAAAACAAACTCTGGCGGCCGGTGTGGGGCCCAGCTGAGTAAACGTGCTGGAAGGTGGGCAGGGCTGGGGGGGGGGAGAGGCCCCAGGCCCCCACACTACACTTGTCCCGGCGAAAGGTGGATCCATGCGGCCAACAGATGGATCTGTTACCCTGTATCCCCCAGAGGAAAAGAAAACAACCAAAGCAAGTGTCTCAGCTCAAGCACAGAAGCCTTTGATCAACAGCACATCTTCAGCCTCGGAGAGAAAAAAAGGGGTCTTTTCGGACCCTCGGAGCGCACATCTGTATAAACAGAGCCGGCAAGGAATGTGTGAACAATGCAACAAAAGAATTTTGTTCTTGGCTAATAGGTTATAGAGTTGGCGTTTAGTATTAAATGAGGAGACAGGGGATGTTCTTTGTTTTTAAGGATAACACAAGCTCGTTGCTTTTGCTCTTTGCAGATGTGAGGCAAAGTCAAGAAGGAGATGCAGTGTATGTAGTTGTTCTGGTAATAAGCACACTGATGCTGGTCACTGATGCAAAATGTATTTTTCTCATCAAAAATAGCACCATTTTAAAGCCTTTAGCGGTGTAAAAGTAGGTTAACCGCAGTTATATTTTAAAAGCAATACACCTCAGTCTTTTTAATAGAAAATCTATTGGACCATCCATCTACTTCCGCTTATCAGAAGTGGAGTCGTGGGGGAAGCAGCCTAAGCAGAGAAGCCCAGACTTCCCTCTACCCAGCCACTTCATCCAGCTCGTCCCGGGCTGGATGAAGTGGCTGCCCTAGGGAGACTATGTCTCCCTAGGGCAGCTGGGAGACATAGTCTACCCAACGTATCCTGGGTCTTCTCCGTGGCCTCCTACCGGTCGGACGTGCCCTAAACACCTCCCCAGGGAGGCATTCTGACCAGATGCCCGAACAACCTCATGTGGATCCTGTCGATGTGGAGGAGCAGTGGCTTTACTTTGAGCTCCTCCCGATTGACAGAGCTTCTCACCCTATCTCTAAGGGAGAGCACCGCCACCCGACGGAGGAAACTAATTTTGGCCTCTTGTACCCGTGACCTTGTCCTTCCGGTCATAACCCAAAGCTCATGACCATAGGTGACGATAGGGACGTAGATCAACCGGTAAATTGTGAGCTTTGCCTTTCGACTTAGCTCCTTCTTCACCACAACGGATCGATATAGGGTGGGCATCACTGCAGACGCTGCACCGATCCTCTTGTCGATCTCACAATCTAGTCTCCCCTCACTTGTGAACAAGACTACGAGATACTTGAACTTCTCCACCTGGGGCAGGATCTGCTCCCCAACCCGGAGATGCCACTCCACCCTTTTCCGGGTGAGAACCATGGACTTGGACTTGGAAGCGCTGATTCTCATCCCAGTTGCTTCACACTCAGCTGCAAACCGATCCAGTGAGAGCTGAAGATCCTGGTCAGATGAAGCCTGCAGGTCCACAAAAAGCAGAGACCTAATCCTGCAGCCACCAAACTGGATGCCCTCAACGCCCTGACTGCGCCTAGAAATTCTGTCCATAAAAGTTGTGAACAGAATCGGTGACAAAGGGCAGCCTTGACGGAGTGCAACCCTCCTTGGAAACGGGTCCAACTTACTGCCGACCAAGCTCTGACACTGATCATACAGAGAGCAGACCGCCACAATCAGGCAGTCCAATACCCATACTCTCTTAGCATTCTCCACAGGACTTCCCGAGGCACACGGTTGAATGCCTTCTCCAAGTCCACAAAACACATGTAGACTGCTTGGGCAAACTCCCATGCACTTTCAAGGATCCTGCCAAGAGAATAGAGTTGGTGCACAGTTCCACGACCAGGACGAAAACCACATTGCTCCTCCTGAATCTGAGGTTCGACTATCCGGCGTAGCCTCCGCTCCAGTACGCCTGAATAGACCTTACCGGGAAGTCTGAGTAGTGTGCTACAACGACAGTTGGAACACACCCTCCGGTTCCCCGTTTTAAATAGAAGAACCACCACCCCAGTCTGACAATCCAGAGGCACCGCCCCCGATGTCCACGCAATGCTGCAGAGTCTTGTCAACTATGACAGCCCCACAGCATCCAGAACCTTAAGGAACTCCGGGCGGGTCTCATCCACCCTTGGGCCCTTGCCACTGAGGAGTTCCTTAACTACCTCAACCCCAGAAATAGGGGAGCCCACCGCGGAGTCCCCAGGCACTGCTTCCTCATTGGAAGACGTGTAGGTGGGCTTGAGGAGGTCTTCCTTCCACCGATCCACAACATCCCCAGTTGACGTCATGATTTGAAACACTTCCTTGTGGTCTCAATCAGTGGTTCTTAACCTTTTTGACCCCAGGGCCCAACTTTTCCCCTACAAAGGAGTCTGTGGCCCGCTTAAATATTAACACTAAATTCGTAAGCACTCTTGATTTTAATAGTATTTAATAATTATATCTAATCTACTTAATTTAACAGTTACACATTACCTATTCAATCACAAATATTATTATTTATTTAAAACACAAAACTTAGGCTTAAGTCGGACTGATTATAAAATTAAGTACTAACCAAATATACTGCATAAGAAAGGACTCTTAAATGACTGTTATGATTATGTTCTGCTAAAATAAACTAAATTGATAATTAATATGTTTCTTGATCAAATAAAATAAAAGTGCAAATGAAAATACAATTTCACCACTTAAGTCATACTTTTTGCGCTTATTAAACTTCTATGACTGTAGCTCCAGACTTCTTCTGTTTGTTTGAGATTGTCATTACTGCCACAAGTGGTGGAAAAGTGTATTACAACTGAATACTGCTACAGCCCATATTGAAGCAAGCTGAGAAACAGATATTTTTTGGTGGCCATCTAGGGGGCTCTAATGGGCCCTATGGTTAAGAAACAATAGTGGAGATCAGGGTTGCCCAAACTTTTTGCCTCCAAGGGTCAAATTGAAAATGTGCCAATGGTCTGCGAGCCATCCTCTCCAAAAGTAACATAAATTATCTTTTAAAAATGTACACTGTCTAAATGACATTATTTTTAGTGACGTCATCACTAAAAATAAACTTCATACATATTATTTAGATTCAGTCAATCACGACATTAGGTTTACCTGCACACTCGCCCATTGATTCAGAATCAGAATCAGCTTTATTGTCATTACGCAGGGTAACGAGATTGAGGCCATTCCATACAGTGCGATAAAACAAGTGTACACTCAGAGGGCGAAATGAATATGGACATGAATATCTACATGAAACAGGGTGGTTGGTGGAATGGGTTATTGCACCGAAGAGAAGGCAGTTATGAGGGTCAATGGGGAAGTCTGTTCAGGGTGGTTATGGCCCTGGGGAAGAAGCTGTTTTTTAGCCTGTTCATCTTGGTTTTAATGCACCATTCAGACTCTCCATTAAAAAAAACGCTGTTTTTAGCAGCGTTTATGTCACTGCTTGTCGCAAGTCTGTTATGTACATGCAAAAATTACAAGAAAAATAATAATTTCTTGTACATTTTTGGTTTCTTCATAGCCTGAAGCAGTGGGTGAGGACCGCCTCCTCTTTACTTAATGTCTGAATAAGTACGTCACAACGTAGCCAGACTGCAAAACCCCCGCAAACAGAGGCATTTAACACAAGTATCCAACATTGTAACAACATTAATATGACATTGAAGACTAAATTCATCATCATAGGTCACCTTTAATGCCGAGGTGATTTACGTCACAGATGCGCCACACCTTTTTCATTTTAATTGTCATAATGTAAAAATAAGTTAATTGTGAACAAATAATTAAGAAGAATAACTTCCGATGTCCTGTGTTGCAAGCTAATAAAAAAACTAAACTAATCCTGTGATCACTGAACTGAACTCCTGTGAGGTATGCTGGTATTTTGTGCAGTACCATCTCCGAGGTTTTGTACACCTTTAGAAGTGTTTTCTATAACTATATTCCAAATTGGTCTTTGGAAGGAGTTACTTCTACTAGAGATTCCCATTTGGCATAGACTTGTAACTATTGTTACATGATGTGAGCATTCTTCACTGAGTGTTCTGAACTCCTGTATGCATACCCGACCACTTCCATGTTAGCTACCTCTCTTTGTTTATAACATATATTTTCTGCTGGATCTACTCTCTATTTTGTGCTACCCTTTTTTTTTTGCTGCAGCTGTTACATATACTGTAATATTGTACATGGTAATTGGGATTTGTTATATATTGTATAAATCAGGGGTCACCAACCTTTTTGAAAGCAAGAGCTACTTCTTGGGTACTGATTAATGCGAAGGCCTACCAGTTTGATACACACTTCAATAAATTGCCAGAAATAGCCAATTTGCTCAATTTACCTATGTTATTATTAATAATTAATGATATTTACACTTAATTGAACGGTTTAAAAGAGGAGAAAACACGAAAAAAATGACAATTACATTTTGAAACATAGTTTATCTTCAATTTCGACTCTTTAAAATTCAAAATTCAACCAAAAAAAGAAGAGAAAAACTAGCTAATTCGAATCTTTTTGAAAAAATAAAAAAAATAATTTATGGAACATCATTTGTAATTTTTCCTGATTAAGATTAATTTTTAGAATTTTGATGACATGTTTTAAATAGGTTAAAATCCAATCTGCACTTTGTTAGAATATATAACAAATTGGACCAAGCTATATTTCTAACAAAGACAGATCATTATTTCTTCTAGATTTTCCAGAACAAAAATTTTAAAAGAAATTCACAAGACTTTGAAATAAGATTTAAATTTGATTCTACAGATTTTTTAGATTTGCCAAAATATTTTTTTGAATTTTAATCATAATAAGTTTGAAGAAATATTTCACAAATATTCTTCGTCGAAAAAACAGTAGCTAAAATGAAGAATTAAATTAAAATGTATTTATTATTCTTTACAATAAAAAAAAAACATTTACTTGAACATTGATTTAAATTGTCAGGAAAGAAGATGAAGGAATTTAAAAGGTAAAAAGGTATATGTGTTTAAAAATCCTGAAATCATTTTTAAGGTTGTATTTTTTCTCTAAAATTGTCTTTCTGAAAGTTATAAGAAGCAAAGTAAAAAAAAAAAAAGAATTTATTTAAACAAGTGAAGACCAAGTTTTTAAAATATTTTCTTGGATTTTCAAATTCTATTTGAGTTTTGTCTCTCTTAGAATTAAAAATGTAGAGCAAAGCGAGACCCGCTTGCTAGTAAATAAATAAAATTTAAAAAATAGAGGCAGCTCACTGGTAAGTGCTGCTATTTGAGCTATTTTTAGAACAGGCCAGCGGGCTACTCATCTGGTCCTTACGGGCTACCTGGTGCCCGCGGGCACCGCATTGGTGACCCCTGGTATAAATTATACAATATGAGCCTATCTCAGCTGCATTCGGGCGGAAGGCGGGTTACACCCTGGACAATAATAAGGTAACACTTTAGTATGGGGAACATATTCACCATTAATTAGTAGCTTATTAACATGCAAATTAGTAACATATTGGCTCTTAATTAGTCATTATTAAGTACTTATTAATGCCTTATTCTGCATGGCCTTAAGCCATTAAGCCTTAACCATGGTCTTAACCAGGAAGCCATTAACTAAGAGTCTTCCCTCAATAGCCTCAGAATTATTGCTTATTAGTAACCCTAACCCTAACCCTAACCCTTATATGTTCCCCTAGTGTCCAAATAACTCTAAATTAAGTATTTCTTACTTAGAATATGTTCCCCATACTAAAGTGTTACCATTAATAATATAATATATCAGTATATACATTATATACTGTATATATAAAATGTAAATATTACATACAGTATATGTTATATGTTTTATATTGCTACTATGGTAAATTTTTAGTCTACTTAATACCTGCATTATCCTTCCATCCATCCTGACAACAAGCTATCCATACACTTGGGTAAAACGGAATCCATCCTGTTTGGGTCCCACATCAACCTTAAGAAAGTCAATGACTTCACCATAAAAGTGGGTGACATTGTTATCACCAGGAAAGATGAGGTCACCTACCTAGGTTCCATTCTAGAGGCTAATCTTTCCTGTGATAAAATGGCAACCAAGGTAATCCAAAAGGTCAACCAACGAACGAGATTTCTCTATAGAATCTCCTCTCTGGTCAACAAAAGCACCTTGAGGATTCTGGCGGGAACTCTCGTTCAACCCTTTTTCGATTACGCGTTCACCTCCTGGTACCCTAGCACCTCCAAAACCCTCAAATCTAAACTCCAAACATCCCAGAACAAGCTAGTCAGGTTACTTCTAGACCTCCACCCCAGATCCCACCTCACTCCTACCCACTTCTCCAAAGTGGGCTGGCTCAGGGTGGAGGACAGAGTTAAACAACTTGCACTGAGCCTAGTCTATAAAATCCGCTACACCTCCCTGATACCGAAGTACATGTCAAACTACTTCCTTAACGTAAATGACCGCCATAACCACAACACCAGGGGGAGCTCCACTAACCACGTTAAACCCAGATTCCGAACTAACAAAGGTCTTAACTCATTCTCTTTCTATGCCACATCAATATGGAATGCACTCCCAACAGGTGTAAAAGAAAGTGCATCTCTATCCTCCTTCAAAACCGCGCTAAAAGTACACCTCCAGGCAACTTCAACCCTAAACTAACACCCTCCCCGGATTGTTAATAATCAAATGTAGATACTTTTTCTTATGCTTTCTGATCTCTCTCTCTCTCTTTCTATGTCCACTACTTGCTGTACATATCCTACCAAGTCAGACCTGATGATGATAGTATATATCTGATAGTATATATCTGTATCATGAATCAATTTAAGTGGACTTAAACAAGTTGAATAACCAACTCGGGTGTTACCATTTAGTGGTCAATTGTACGGAATATGTACCTCACTGTGTAATCTACTAATAAAAGTCTCAATCAATCAAAAACCCTTTCCAACCTTTGAAACTGATCTACTGTGTGGATCAATGAAGTTTGTCTAAGTCTAAGTCTAAGTCTATGCCCTGTGTTGTCCTGAACTGAATATTTTCCCAAGTTGCTAATGTATAACTTGATTTCCCGTAGCTGTGCTTTTTAAACAGTAATCTAATTACAATCTTGTTATACAATCAATCTCGTTACCCTGCGTAATGACAATAAAGCTGATTCTGATTCTGATACTCCCTGAGCCGAGCTTCCTGTGCAACAGTTTGCATGTGCATTTTTTTAATGTCCTTTTGAGGTGCCGATGGCGGCGTTGTAGCACGTTATAACGAGTTCCACTTTACTTACCTCATGAGACGTTCACTCCAAGTATGCGTAATCAACCCTAATGGCTTCCTTACGAGCCTGTTGTAACAGTTTATCCCATGTAGTATTAATTGGGTAGCAGTCATTTTAGTGCGTGTGGGCAGGATATTACTTCCAGGTTGTCAACCACCTTTTTTCTACAAACTATTAAACGGGCACAGATTTGCTTTAATTTGCACTTCCCAAACCCACAGAGAGGAGTGAATTTGCTTCGTTTGATCAGCAATTTTTTTTTTTATATTCAATGAAAACTCACCCCACCCACTTTGCACCCCCTTTTTCCCCCCGGGTTCTGGTGTTCTCACGCCTCTGAAGTTGGCCTATTGCCATGGTGATGATCGGTTAGTTCCAGGGCGATGAGGTGTAATTTAGCCAGCATTTCCTGTCTGATACACAACACCATAATGGCTTGACTTTTTATTGCGGGCTGTTTGTTAAGCAGCATAGGGAGAAGAAGGCTGTGCAAGTGTCTATGCGTTGGTTCTAACTCAATGGTTGTTTATAAAGCATACGTACAGGTTTTTGTCCTCAACACAACAGAGGGCTCAAGGCTGCAGGTCTTCGTCTGGCCTATTGGGGTCAGTATTGACAGTGGTCATTTTTCTCCCGTGAGTGTCTACAGGGGGAGGCTTGTGATAGTTGTACTTTGGTACCAAAGGATGTTTCATTTCATGCCCCATCTCGTGTTTTTCCGTCTGAAAATGAGTCTATTCAACATAGGGGATGTCTCACAGTGGGCCAACAGTGAATGTTCTCCACAAAAACTAAGTTAATCAGCACAAGAAGCTGATGACAAAGTAAAATGGAACTAAATAAAAAAATGTTTTAGGTAGACACAACACCAACAAAAATGAATTGTGTACCGTATTTTTCGGACTATAAGTGGCAGTTTTTTTCATAGTTTGGCCGGGGGTGCGACTTATACTCAGGAGCGACTTATGTGTGAAATGATGAACACATTATAATATTATTGATGTCATTCACGTAAGAGACTAGACGTATAAGATTTCATGGGATTTAGTGATTAGGAGTGACAGATTGTTTGGTAAACGTATAGCATGTTCTATATGTTATAGTTATTTGAATGACTCTTACCATAATATGTTACGTTAACATACCAGTTGGTTATTTATGCCTCATATAACGTACACTTATTCAGCCTGTTGTTCACTATTCTTGATTTATTTGAAATTGCCTTTCTAATGTCTATTCTTGCTGTTGGCTTTTATCAAATAAATTTGCCCAAAAAATGCGACTTATACTCCAGTGCGACTTATACACTACCGTTCAAAAGTTTGGGGTCACCCAAACAATTTAGTGGAATAGCCTTCATTTCTAAGAACAAGAATAGACTGTCGAGTTTCAGATGAAAGTTCTCTTTTTCTGGCCATTTTGAGCGTTTAATTGACCCCACAAATGTGATGCTCCAGAAACTCAATCCGCTCAAAGGAAGGTCAGTTTTGTAGCTTCTGTAACGAGCTAAAGTGTTTTCAGATGTGTGAACATGATTGCACAAGGGTTTTCTAATCATCAATTAGCCTTCTGAGCCAATGAGCAAACACATTGTACCATTAGAACACTGGAGTGATAGTTGCTGGAAATGGGCCTCTATACACCTATGTAGATATTGCACCAAAAACCAGACATTTGCAGCTAGAATAGTCATTTACCACACTAGCAATGTATAGAGTGTATTTCTTTCAAGTTAAGACTAGTTTAAAGTTATCTTCATTGAAAAATAAGGACATTTTAATGTGACCCCAAACTTTTGAACGGTAGTGTATACATGCATATATATATATATATATATATATATATATATATATATATATATATATATATATATATATATATATATATGTATGGTCAGTCTATCCTAGCCCGTTAGCTGCTAGCATGCCGCGTGTTGTGCCTCGCTGTGCATTGTTTACACAACGTGCGTTACGCTACTTAATATGTCCGTGTGGAAACTCGTTCGGTACACCTCCGGACCGAACCGGAACCCCCGTACCGAACCGGAACCCCCGTACCGAAACGGTTCAATACAAATACACCCCTAGCATTGGAGCATTCCAACCTCGGCCTAGGCCTAGTCATACGTTTGATGTGACGACACAGGGCAGTGTTGGCTACTTCTCATCACCTCACTGGCACAGATTTGGCGACAGGCGGCCTCCTGCTAGCGCCACGCTTCATTAGAAACAGGTTGCAGAGCTACTACACACATTCAAACAGCAGGGTCATCTCTTTAGCATCTAAATCTTGTTTTTTTTGTGGTCCGTGTGAGTCTTGAACAACGCCTGGCGGTCTTTGTCTTTCCGTCAGTGTCCGCTAATGATGGCGCTGCTACCAACTATTTCTCTCCCTTCTCCCGCCCTGTCACTCATACGCACTCTTTTGGACCGCGCTCGCTCTCTCTCCCTTCCGCCGTATTTGTTTGGCTGCCGGGTTTTGTTTGTTTATCGTTTCCAGATGGCAGACGCAGACTTCATTTGTGTGGCTTTCAAGTTTCCCAGAGAGCTTTTTTCTCTTTTTTTTACTGCCTTGGCTCAAGCGCTTATCCTGTTTCCTCTCGCCGGGCTTTATGATGGGCCTTTTTTAATACGGAGCGACTGGGAACAACTGTCGCTACCTGAGCGCACTTGGACCACGCCATCTATTTCTTGACTTAAGTCCGTCCTCAGAGAAAGGAAGTACATTTCTCTCCAAAAACGTGCACGTTCATTACTCAGTGCTTAGCTTGTATGTACCCCAAAAAAACCGTGCTCTGTTTACTGTTTTCCTCCACTCTCAAGACCCTGCTGAGTCTAGTCTGGGCATCATTAAGCACCGTGACGTCACTTATTTACAGGAACCCGGGAGGCAGACTCACCCAGTAAACGCGGGGGAGGACCGAGCGCTTGTCTTTACTCATCGGATGCGGTTTTTTAAGACGGCGCGGTAATCAAAGCTGCTCGGCTATATAAAAGCCACCCCTTCGCCTTAAACAGGGCTTCTTTCCTGGCCCCGGCACTCAACGAGTGATTACCCTGACATTCCAACCTGCCTAATCCCATTTTTAGCAGCGGTTTAACTCTGACTTGACTGCAAAAACTGAAACCTAAGTAAGATTAAAAATCTCAAATAAGGGTGATATTTGCTTATTTTCTGTCTGATAAGATCATTCTTCTCACTAAGCAGATTTTATGTCAGAGTGTTTTACTTGTTTTAAGGGTCCTAAATGATGTCAGTAAGATATTACAGCTTGTTGCTGAGATTTGATGAGCTATATTGAGTAAAACATGCTTGAAACTAGAATATCAACTGTTGTGTCATCAACACTCACAAGTATAAAACTACTTTTTTAAAGTCAACATTTCTTACTTCAAGCATGAAAAAAAAAATCATGATGCCGAGTGCATATCATGATGTGAAGATAATGGCACTAGCATTTACTTCATTTCTGTCTTTCTTTAGTTTATTTCAAACATGAACACACTTACAGTATAATACATTAGGGATGTCCGATAATGGCTTTTTGCCGATATCCGATATTGTCCAACTCTTTAATTACAGATACCGATATCAACCGATATATACAGTCGTGGAATTAACACATTATTATGCCTAATTTGGACAACCAGGTATGGTGAAGATAAGGTACTTTTTAAAAAAAATAATAAAATAAGATAACTAAATTAAAAACATTTTCTTGAATAAAAAAGAAAAGTAAAACAATATAAAAACTAGGGGTGTCTGATAAATGCGTTAAAATGTAATATCGGAAATTATCGGTATCTGTTTTTTTATTATCTGTATCGTTTGTTTTTTTTTGTTTTTATTTTTTTTTGTTTTTATTAAATCAACATAAAAAACACAAGATACACTTACAATTAGTGCACCAACCCAAAAAACCTCCCTCCCCCCATTTCTTTCTGTTATCAATATTCTGGTTCCTACATTATATATCAATATATATCAATACAATCTGCAAGGGATACAGTCCGTAAGCACACATGATTGTGCGTGCTGCTGCTCCACTAATAGTACTAACCTTTAACACTTCATTTTACTCATTTTCATTCATTACTAGTTTCTATGTAACTGTTTTTATATTGTTGTACTTTCTTTTTTATTCAAGAAAATGTTTTTAATTTAGTTATCTTATTTTATTTTATTTTTTTTAAAAGTACCTTATCTTCACCATACCTGGTTGTCCAAATTAGGCATAATAATGTGTTAATTCCACGACTGCATATATCGGTTGATATCGGTATCGGTAATTAAAGAGTTGGACAATATCGGAATATCGGATATCGGCAAAAAGCCATTATCGGACATCCCTACTTGTTACATTGTTTAATGCATCACAACAAAATTAGGCATAATAATGTGTTAATTCCACCACTGTATATATCGGTATCGGTTGATATCGGAATCGGTAAGAATTGGAAAATATCGGAATATCGGCAAAAAAGCCATTATTGGACATCTTTAGTAATAAATAATACAAAAAAACTATCTGTAATCAGACACTAATGATTAGGAAATATAAATCCTAGTAAGACTAAGGATGCCTATTCTTGAAACCCGTGCAAACGACCGCAAAGAGTCCATGTACGACGTGAAAGTTCAGGCCTCCGTTGTGCGAGTGGCGGTGTCCTGACCGGGCATTAGCACGGGGGCATTATCTTGTTGTGCCAGACAGTTCCGTAGTAAACACCCTGGCAGAGGGCCTCGTAGTAAAACTGATGTGACTGCACCGTCGCGACAGAGTTGTTGTAGCCATCCTGGCACGCAGATATGGGTCATGCTAGGCTGTCCTCTCCCTCACCCCGGCACCACAGCCCAAACCCTGATGAGATTAGCTGGCCAGGCCAGGAGCTCAGCGGTTGTAAGGCAAAAAACACCACTGATTACGCCAAGAGCGGGAGTTGGATCTTTCGGCTCAGACTCCCGACTGCAGGATGGAACTAAACAAAAATTGTGGGATGGCAACGGCACTGCAAAAAGTCAGTGTTCAAAAACAAGAAAAAAAAAAATACAAAAATGAGGGGTATTTTATTTGAACTAAGCAAAATTATCTGCCAATAGAACAAGAACATTCGGCTTGTCAAGACTTTCCAAAACAAGTCAAATGAGCTAACCTCAATGAACCCAAAAATAGCTTAAAATAAGTATATTCTCACTAATAACAAGTGCACTTTTCTTGGTAGGAAAAAAAAGAGACCTTTTTGCTCAATATGTTGAAAAATATTCTTAAGTTTAAGAGGTTGTTCAAATTAATAGTGCTTACAAAGTACAATGAAGAAGAATTATGAGAAATACTTTCAACTAGAGATGTCCGATAATATCGGCAGATAATTGCTTTAAAATGTAACATCGGAAATTATCAGTATCGTTTTTTTTATTATCGGTATCTTTTTTAATTTTTTATTAAATCAACCCAAAAAACCTCCCTCCCCCATTTACACTCATTCACACAAAAGGGTTGTTTCTTTCTGTTATTAATATTCTGCTTCCTACATTATATATCAATATATATCAATACAGTCTGCAAGGGATACAGTCCGTAAGCACACATGATTGTGCGTGCTGCTGCTCCACTAATAGTACTAACCTTTAACACTTAATTTTACTCATTTTCATTCATTACTAGTTTCTATGTAACTGTTTTTATATTGTTTTACTTGGTTTTTTATTCAAGAAAATGTTTTAAATTTATTTATCTTATTTTATTTTATTAATTTTTTAAAAAAGGACCTTATCTTCACCATACCTGGTTGTCCAAATTAGGCATAATAATGTGTTAATTCCACGACTGTACATATCAGTATCGGTTGATATCGGTATCGGTAATTAAAGAGTTGGACAATATCGGCAAAAAGCCATTATCGGACATCCCTACTTTCAACCTTATTGAAAATAAGATATTCTTCATCTCCGTATGTTAATAATGACTGAATTAATTAATTACATATTACAAAACTGTTGTGTGTACTAATTCACAGATATTATTTTATTATATAAAAAGGTCAGTAAATGATTCTATATATTTTTAAACGCTCTGAAGTGGGAAAGGGGTAGGATTAAATAAGCTTTGCTTCTTCCTACTCCTTTTCGGACATGATGTAAAGTGAAATGATAGGAAATTGTGTGATGTATTATAGGGATGTCCGATAATATCGGCCTGCCGATATTATCGGCCGCTTAAATGCGTTAAAATGTAATATCGGAAATTATCGGTATTGGTTTTTTTATTATCTGTATCGTTTTTTTTTAAATATAATTAAATCAACATAAAAAACACAAGATACACTTACAATTAGTGCACCAACCCAAAAAACTTCCCTCCCCCCATTTCTTTCTGTTATCAATATTCTGCTTCCTACATTATATATCAATATATATCAATACAGTCTGCAAGGGATACAGTCCGTAAGCACACATGATTGTGCGTGCTGCTGCTCCACTAATAGTACTAACCTTTAACACTTAATTTTACTCATTTTCATTCATTACTAGTTTCTATGTAACTGTTTTTATTAGGGATGTCCGATAATGGCTTTTTGCTGATATCCGATATTCCGATATTGTCCAACTCTTTAATTACAGATACCGATATCAACCGATACCGATATCAACCGATATATGCAGTCGTGGAATTAACACATTATTACGCCCCCACCGCCACAGGTATCTTGGCAGTTTATGGGAAACACTGTGAAAGTACCATATTACAGTATTTTTCACCAATTTCAACTTGGCCTCAGAAGTCCGCAAATGACAATGCCGTGTATTAATCAGTTTAAAAGTGTTTCCGGTCAGCCCTTCTGGTAAACACGTAGTCTTATGCATCCGTAGCTTTAATGCTAGTGAGCTGTGTTTGTCCAAGCCTGTGTACGACAATGTGTGTGTGGTTCTAAGAAGCACCGTTGTGCATATCCTAGCGAGGTTCCCCTTTGCAGTGTTTTTCTTCGTCTATTTCTTTTGTCAGAGTTACAAAATCCAGAGAAAAAATGCGCTATTATGCAAAACACAAATTTCTAATGCAGAAAACGCTGGTTCTCAGGAGGGTTTACAGCAGGGGTCACCAACACGGTGCCCGCGGGCGCCAGGTAGCCCGTAAGGACCAGATGAGTAGCCCGCTGGCCTGTTCTAAAAATAGCTCAAATAGCAGCACTTACCAGTGAGCTGCCTCTATTTTTTAAATTGTATTTATTTACTAGCAAGCTGGTCTCGCTTTGCCCGAAATTTTTAATTCTAAGAGAGACAAAACTCAAATAGAATTTGAAAATCCAAGAAAATATTTTAAAGACTTGGTCTTCACTTGTTTAAATAAATTCATAATTTGTTTTACTTTGCTTCTTATAACTTTCAGAAAGACAATTTTAGAGAAAAAATACAACCTTAAAAATGATTTTAGGTTTTTTAAACACATATACCTTTTTACCTTTTAAATTCCTTCCTCTTCTTTCCTGACAATTTAAATCAATGTTCAAGTAAATGTATTTTTTTATTGTAAAGAATAATAAATACATTTTAATTTAATTCTTCATTTTAGCTTCTGTTTTTTCGACGAAGAATATTTGTGAAATATTTCTTCAAACTTATTATGATTAAAATTCAAAAAAATTATTCTCGAAAATCTGTAGAATCAAATTTAAATCTTATTTCAAAGTCTTTTGAATTTCTTTTAAAATTTTTGTTCTGGAAAATCTAGAAGAAATAATGATTTGTCTTTGTTAGAAATATAGCTTGGTCCAATTTGTTATATATTCTAACAAAGTGCAGATTGGATTTTAACCTATTTAAAACATGTCATCAAAATTCTAAAATTAATCTTAATCAGGAAAAATTACTAATGATGTTCCATAAATTCTTTTTTAAATTTTTTCAAAAAGATTCGAATTAGCTAGTTTTTCTCTTCTTTTTCTCGGTTGAATTTTGAATTTTAAAGAGTCGAAATTGAAGATAAACTATGTTTCAAAATTTAATTGTCATTTTTTTCGTGTTTTCTCCTCTTTTAAACCGTTCAATTAAGTGTAAATATCATTAATTATTAATAATAACATAGAGTTAAAAGTAAATTGAGCAAATTGGCTATTTCTGGCAATTTATTTAAGTGTGTATCAAACTGGTAGCCCTTCGCATTAATCACTACCCAAGAAGTAGCTCTTGCTTTCAAAAAGGTTGCTGACCCCTGGTTTACAGTAACTCTGCACTGGCCAGTGGAGCAGCTGCCATATCACATACACAAACTTTAGTAACACTAGCATAGCTACTGTACCTGTATGTTCAGTTCAGTTTATTTGGAACATGCCTACGATACGATGTCATTTATCACACATTTCCAGTTGTTTCATTACAGCACGTCCGAAAAGGAGTAGGAAGAAGCAGAGCTTATTTAATCCTACCCTACATGGTCAAGGATGTATTTAACTGTTAAAACATGATTAAAAACTTGTTTTTTGTATAATATGGGACCTTTAATAATGCTTTCAATTGTGTGCAATCATTTATAATTTTTTATCTAAACTTTACAACATCTTTTAAAGGCCTACTGAAAGCCACTACTAGCGACCACGCAGTCTGATAGTTTATATATCAATGATGAAATCTTAACATTGCAACACATGCCAATACGGCCGGGTTAACTTATAAAGTGACATTTAAATTTCCCGCTAAACTTCCGGTTGAAAACGCCTTTGGAGGATGACGTATGCGCGTGACATAGCCCGGGGAACAGAGGTATGGCTCCCCCATTGAATACAATACAAAAAAGCTCTGTTTTCATTTCATAATTCCACAGTATTCTGGACATCTGTGTTGGTGAATCTTTTGCAATTTGTTTAATGAACAATGGAGACTGCAAAGAAGAAAGTTGTAGGTGGGATCGGTGTATTAGCGGCTGGCTGTAGCAACCCAACAAGAAGGACTTACTTGGATAGCAGATGCGCTAGCCGACGCTAGCCGCCAACCACATCTGTGTTGGGGTGAAGTCCTTCGTCGCGCCGTCGATCGCTGGAACGCAGGTGAGCACGGGTGTTGATGAGCAGATGAGGGCTGGCTGGCGTAGGTGGAGCGCTAATGTTTTTATCATAGCTCTGTGAGGTCCGGTTGCTAAGTTGCTAAGTTAGCCTTAGCGTCGTTAGCAACAGCATTGTTAAGCTTTGCCAGGCTGAGAATTATTAACCGTGTAGTTACATGTACATGGTTTAATAGTATTGTTGATCTTCTGTCCATCCTTCCAGTCAGGGGTTTATTTATTTTGTTTCTATCTGCATTTGAGACAGATGCTATCACGTTAGCTCATGCTAAAGAGCTCCGTCGATGTATTGTCGTGGAGATAAAAGTCACTGGGAATGTCCATTTTGCGTTCTCGACTCTCATTTTCAAGAGGATATAGTATCCCAGGTGGTTTAAAATACAAATCCGTGATCCACAATAGAAAAAGGAGAGGGTGTGGAATCCAATGAGCCAGCTTGTACCTAAGTTACGGTCAGAGCGAAAAAAGATATCTCTTGAACTGCATTCTAGTCCGTCACTCTAACGTTCCTCATCCACGAATCTTTCATCCTCGCTCAAATTAATGGGGTAATCGTCGCTTTCTCGGTCCGAATAGCTCTAGCTGCGTTGAAAACAATAGGAAAATATGAGGAGGTGAACAACTGACAACGTCACGCTACTTCCGGTACAGGCAAGGCTTTTTTTTATCAGAGACCAAAAGTTGCGAACTTTATCGACGTTGTTCTATACCGGGGGTCTGCAACGCGCGGCTCTAGAGCCGCATGCGGCTCTTTAGCGCCGCCCTAGTGGCTCTCTGGAGATTTTTCAAAAATGTATGAAGAATGGAAAAAGATGAGGGGGAAAAAAATCTATTTTTTTGTTTTAGTATGGTTTCTGTATGAGGACAAACATGACACAAACCTCCCTAACTGTTATAAATCACACTGTTTTTATTAAACAGGCTTCACTGATTCGAGTATTTGGCGAGCGCCGTTTTGTCCTACTAATTTTGGCGGTCCTTGAACTCACCGTATAGTTTGTTTACATGTATAACTTTCTCCGACTTTCTAGGACGTGTTTTATGCCACTTCTTTTTCTGTCTCATTTTGTCCACCACACTTTTAACGTTGTGCGTGAAGGAACAAAGGTGAGTTTTGTTGATGTTATTGACTTGTGTGGAGTGCTAATCTGACATATTTGGTCACTGCATGACTGCAAGCTAATCGATGCTAACATGCTATTTAGGCTAGCGATATGTACATATTGCATCATTATGCCTCATTTGTAGCTATATTTGAGCTCATTTAGTTTCCTTTTAAGTCCTCTTAATTAAATGTATATCTCATGACACATGTAATATAGCTTTTAATTTTTTGCGGCTCCAGACAGATTTGTTTTTGGATTTTTGGTCCAATATGGCTCTTTCAACATTTTGGGTTGCCGACCCCTGTTCTATACTAAATCCTTTCAGCAAAAATATGGCAATATCGCAAAATGATCAAGTATGACACATATAATGGATCTGTTATCCCCGTTTAAATACAAACATTTCATTTCAGTAGGCCTTTAAGAAAGCTTATTGGAATTTTTAACTGTGGTTTGCCAAATCTGCTATTTCCAAACCTTAACCTCAATTTATTAACACACGTTTGAAGTCTTTTTATGTTTTGAAGCAAAACTGACTTGTGTTTTACAAAACACTACCTGCAGGGGTGCCAGTGAGTCACAGTCACATATCATGTGCAGTAGCACGAGCTAAGGCGCTATCTAGCTCTTTACCGGGCTGCAGCTGTGGACAAAATAGAACAATACACAAGTGAAGCTGTACAAATATACGTACACACGGCAGAAACGCCACACACATCGATATGATAACACATCAGCAGCTGGTTGATGGTGAAATATCAAACGTGGTATTTGTAAGTTCAATCTTCTGGCAGATGTGTTGACACCAGTGTGTTTGGTCGATATCAAATGTGTATTTTTGATCAAAATTAACAAAGACGGGTCATTGTTGCTTCATTCCCCCCCTCCCATAAAAGTAGCTGTTTTAAAATAA
Organism: Entelurus aequoreus; assembly: GCF_033978785.1. Lineage (NCBI taxonomy): Eukaryota > Metazoa > Chordata > Actinopteri > Syngnathiformes > Syngnathidae > Entelurus > Entelurus aequoreus. The sequence continues at coordinate 79,307,511 of NC_084740.1, forward strand.
TGTTTTCTATGTGTTTTGGACTCGTCTGCCTGCAAACTTGAGTTTGGGATCAATTGAAAGCAGCTTGAGGAAAAGTCAGTCTACAGTTGAAACGTTCCAACCTTTTCTAGCACTTGGCAAAGAGATAATGCTAGACAACATTATTTTAGCTTGTTTCGTTTGAACCCCGTGTTGTTATCGTACCTCATTATGGCTCTACCAACAGAACATGTCTTGGAAAAAAAAAGTCCACATGCACATGGATACTTTTAAAAACATGTAACTGATTACACTTCGGGGGAGCGACATCAATGCTCAGCAAAGTTGTTTTAAGTGAGTCCACATTTGGACTAACAACTGTATTACAATATATGTCTTTTATATCTGTCAATATCAATAATTGTTAGGGATGTCCGATAATGGCTTTTTGCCGATATCCGATATGCCGATATTGTCCAACTCTTTAATTACCGATACCGATATCAACCGATAGATACAGTCGTGGAATTAACACATTATTATGCCTAATTTGGACAACCAGGTGTGGTGAAGATAAGGTACTTTTTAAAAAAATGAATCAAATAAAATAAGATAAATAAATTAAAAACATTTTCTTGAATAAAAAAGAAAGTAAAACAATATAAAAACAGTTACATAGAAACTAGTAATTAATGAAAATGAGTAAAATTAACTGTTAAAGGTTAGTACTATTAGTGGACCAGACAATCATGTGTGCTTACGGACTGTATCCCTTGCAGACTGTATTGATATATATTGATATATAATGTAGGAAGCAGAATATTAATAACAGAAAGAAACAACCCTTTTGTGTGAATGAGTGTAAATGGGGGAGGGAGGTCTTTTGGGTTGGTGCACTAATTGTAAGTGTATCTTGTGTTTTTTATGTGGATTTAATTAAAAAAAACAAAAAAAAACAACAAAAAAAACGATACTGATTATAAAAAATAACGATACCGATAATTTCCGATATTACATTTTAACGCATTTATCGGCCGATAATATCGGCAGACCGATATTATCGGACATCTCTAATAATTATTGATATATGCCATTTTAAATAAAAATGTAAACATTTTTATTTAAAACGAATCCTTCCTCTGCTTATAATACCCTCAGCTATCAAGGCAGCGTGAAAATGTACACATAGAGAAACCTGAAAATAACTATTTTTCTTAGACCTAGACTTAGACTTAGACAAACTTTAAAGATCCACAAGGGAAATTGTTCAACACAGTAGCTCAGTTACAATGATGGAAAGTGTAAGGATGGAAAGGACAATGCAGGTATAAATAGACTAATATAGCGATAAACAAAAAAATGTTCTGCATGTTTAGTGAAGTTACGGCTGTGCTCTAAAGACATGGACTTGTTTCTTCAGCATTGTCCACACGTCAGGACTTTGGGAAGGCCATTCTAAAACCTTCATTCTAGCTTGATTTAGCCATTCCTTTAGCACTTTTGAGGTGTGTTTGGGGGTCATTGTCCTGTTGGAACACCCAACTGCACCCAAGACCCAACCTCCGGGCTGATGATTTTAGCTTGTCCTGAAGAATTTGGAGGTAATCCTCCTTTTTCATTGTCCCATTTACTCTCTGTAGAGCACCAGTTCCATTGGCAGCAAAACAGGCCCAGAGCATCAATCAATCAATCAATGTTTATTTATATAGCCCTAAATCACAAGTGTCTCAAAGGGCTGCACAAGCCACAACGACAGCATAATACTACCACCACCATGCTTGACGGTAGGTTTGGTGCTCCTGGCATTAAAGGCCTCACCTTTTCTCCTCCAAACATATCGCTGGGTATTGTGGCCAAACAGCTCCATTTTTGTTTCACCTGACAACAGAACTTTCCTCCAGAAGGTTGTATCTTTGTCCATGTGATGTCAGATGAAACAAAAATTGTTTAAAAAAAAATTGTTTAAAAAAAACCAACAAATTTAGCTGAACTGCACCAATTGTGTCAAGACGAGTGGTCAAAAATTCCAGCAGAAGCTTGTGGATGGCTACCAAAAGCGGCTAATTGCAGTGAAACTTGCCAAGCGACATGTAAGCAAATATTAACATTGTTGTATGTATATTAGGGCTGCAACTAACAACTAATTTGATCATCGATTAGTCTGTCGATTATTACTTCGATTAATAATCGGATAAAATAGACAAACTACATTTCTATCAGTGTTTCCCATAAACTGCCAAGATACCTGTGGCGGTGGGGGCGTGGCTATGGGCGTGGTCACCATGACATCATCGAGTAATTTGCATAATTTACTACAATGATATGATTTTCTCTAAAAAGGCTCAAAAAATGTATACTTACTAATTAATAATAACAGTTATGTTTTAAACGTCCATCCATCCATCCATCCATCCATTTCACAATATAATTACAACACTTTATGTACATATTTATATACAGACTTGAACAATAAGTTATTCACGGAAATATATGTATTAATTGTGGTTCTTACAAAAAATATATTTTATAAAATATAAAAGCTAAAATGTCTCTTAAAACTCTGCCCCTTTAATTAGTGCATACTAAATAATTTAACTTTGGCCTACTACTACAAGCATATTATTTACCAGCAACATAAAGTGAAACAGAGGCAGAGGTGTCCTGCCACAGTCAGTAACAAATAAACAGAAAACAGTAGTGGTCAAATACAAATCAATCAATCAATCAATCAATGTTTATTTATATATCCCTAAATCACAAGTGTCTCAAAGGGCTGTACAAGCCACAACGACATCCTCGGTACAGAGCCCACATACGGGCAAATAAGGCAACAAGAGAAGTATCCTACACTTCTCTTTTGTAAAGTAAATCTGAACAGCCGATATGGGCATCTACATCAACTATATGATTTGCCTGAGAAGCTGGACAGGACAAAAAAAAAAAATATTTTTTATTTATTTATTTATTTGTGGCGGACGTAATTATTTCGTGGCGGGCCGCCACAAATAAATGAATGTGTGGGAAACACTGTCTATCCTTTCCAGTATTTTATTGGGAAAAAACAGCATACTGGCACCATACTTATTTTGATTATTGTTTCTCAGCTGTTTGTAAATGTTGCAGTTTATAAAGGTTTATAAAAAAAAATAAAACATTTTTTTTTTTATTTAAAAAAGGAGCCTCTGCGCATGCGCATAGCATAGATCCAACGAATAGATGACTAAATTAATCGTTAACTATTTTTATAATCGATTTTAATATACTTTTGACCCAGCAGATTTGCTCACATTTTCAGTGGACCCATAATGAATTCATAAAATAACCAAACTTCGTGACCAAACAAGTATGTGCTCCAATCACTCCAGTGTTTCCCACACATTCATTTATTTGTGGCGTCCCGCCACGAAAGAATTACGTCCGCCACAAATTAAAAAAAAAATCTAATTTTTTTTAATTTATTTATTTTTTTTGTCCTGTCCAGCTTCTCAGGCAAATCATATAGTAGATGTAGATGCCCATATATGCTGTTCACATTTACTTTACAAAAGAGAAGTGTAGGATACTTCTCTTGTTGCCTTATTTGTATTTGACCACTACTGTTTTCTGTTTATTTGTTACTGACTGTGGCAGGACACCTCTGCCTCTGTTTCACTTTATGTTGCTGGTAAATAATATGCTTGTAGTAGTAGGCTAAAGTTAAATTATTTAGTATGCACTAATTAAAGGGGCAGAGCTTTAAGAGACATTTTAACTTTTATATTTTATAATATATATTATTTGCAAGAACCACAATTAATAAATATATTTCAGTGAATAACTTATTGTTCAAATCTGTATATAAATATGTACATAAAGTGTTGTAATTATATTGTAAAATGGATGGATGGATGGACCTTTAAAACAAAACTGTTATTATTAATTAGTAAGTATAAATTTTTTGAGCCTTTTTAGAGAAAATCATGTCATTGTAGTAAATTATGCAAATTACTCGATGATGTCACGGTGACCACGCCCATAGCCACGCCCCCACCGCCACAGGTATCTTGGCAGTTTAAGGGAAACACTGCACTCTATCACAAAAAAATAAAAGTAGTAGTAATGATTGGAAAGTCAAGACAGCCATGATATGATGTTCTTTACAAGTGTATGTACACTTTTGACCACGACTGTATATATAAACGGATATAAACTGTCAGTATGCGTAAATTAGAGTTTAAAAAAAGGAGGCGGCATTTTAAATTTGATATTTTGGAAAAGTCCATCGATAGCTTGTATTGATCCTTGCACAAAGTAAAATCTGTAACACTATTACGCAAGTTTTATTAAGTCCCTTTTTCAATCGGTTTCAATGACCAACAATTTAATGGAGTCTTTCATTCACCAATTTCATACCCTTCTGCGATCTTTCATGGCAGTGTAATTCTGTTGTCATCATGCAACCTAATGAAACCACAATCAATACCATGCAGTAAGCAGATGTAATACCTCGCCGCCCCACAAAAAAGACCATTACTTGCTTTTAAAGTAGCTTTTTGCGTCACGAAAACCGGACTAAGACCCGATTTGTCCACCGACGTATAGGCCGGACCGCAAACAAATTGCCATGGTCTCTTAGCCCCGTCTTCGGTGATGCGGTACTTCCTTTTTCGGCTTTTGTCTCCACTTTTTTGGGCCACAGCTGTTGGGGTTCTCCTTCCTCCCCTCCCTCGAAAAAAAAAAAAAACCTCAGGCCACGCGCCACTGCACCCCCAAACATTAAATAGGAGCATTAGACACACCTTGTTAAGGGCTGCTGGTGTTTGAGCTGTGGCTGTGGGTCCGTGTCTCATCCCATGATGAGAGCAGATACACACACCGCATGCACAACTGCACAAAACACTGCAGAAGTAGTCGTCCCAGTACCCCCCTCCCAAAAAAAACCCCCAAAAAACCCCAGCAGATGTATTGTTCTTTGCCTTCGATTACAGTGTCTAGTCACAGATGTGAACGTAACCCACAAAGATTAGCGTTTATATTATGTAGCGTTGCTTTAATTATGCACCTCTGGCATCACACCTCAGCAGGGTTTATCCAAACATGAAAATTAATTCACAGCTAAATGCTGCTTGACACAAGCCCGGCAGAGGAAAGGAAAAACCAAGCATTGGGTTTTAAAGTCTCAGAGCCTAAAGGCACTGTTCATTAACGTGGTGGTCATTTCAATGGAGGCGTAATCCCCCCCACACACCCCACACACCCCTGCCCACTGAAGGGAATATCAATGGGCATAAGAAATTGACTTAAATGAAGCAGATGTAAAATATTCACTGCTTTAAAATCGTGTTATTGAGAAGGAAGGAATAAATCAGCATAATCAGGTGGAAGTGTAAATAGGAGAGCCCTCACAGGAGAGTCACATTGATCAGAAAGTTTGGCCATGTTTTGGACGGGTTTTTTTTAAACATGGGACATATTATGAAAACACTTCATCATCGTCAAGCCATCTATTTTGTCATTTTCTTGGCTATTTTGTTTAAATGTTAAAGGCCCACTGAAAGCCACTACTAGCGACCACGCAGTCTGATAGTTTATATATCAACGATGGAATCTTAACATTGCAACACATGCCAATACGGCCGGGTTAATTTATAAAGTGACATTTTAAAAAACGTCTTTGTATGATGACGTATGCGCGTGACGTCACTAGTTAAACGGAAGTATTGGTACGCCTTTGAATCCAATACAAAAAAGCTCGGTTTTCATCGCAAAATTCCACAGTATTCTGGACATCTGTGTTGGTGAATCTTTTGCAATTTGTTTAATGAACAAAGAAGACTGCAAAGAAGAAAGTTGTAGGTGGGATCGGTGTATTAGCGGCGGACTACAGCAACATAACCAGGAGGAATTTGAGATGGATAGCAGACGCGCTAGCCGCCGACCTCACCTTGACTTCCTCCGTCTCCGGGCCGCCGACCGCATCGGTGATCGGGTGAAGTCCTTCGTCCTACCGTCGATCGCTGGAACGCAGGTGAGCACGGGTCGTGATGAGCAGATGAGAGCTGGCGTAGGTGGAGAGCTAATGTTTTTTGTATAGCTCTGTCGAGGTTCCATAGCTAAGTTAGCTTCAATGGCGTCGTTAGCAACAGCATTGCTAAGCTTCGCCAAGCTGGAAAGCATTAACCGTGTAGTTACATGTCCAGAGTTTGGTAGTATTGTTGATCTTCTGTCTATCCTTCCAGTCAGGGACTTATTTGTTTTGTTTCTATATGCAGTTAAGCCCGATGCTATCACGTTAGCTCAGTAGCTAAAGTGTTTCACTGATGTATTGTCGTGGAGATTAAAGTTAAAGTACCAATGATTGTCACACACACACTAGGTGTGGTGAAATTTGTCCTCTGCTTTTGGCCCATCCCCTTGTTCACCCCCTGGGAGGTGAGGGGAGCAGTGGGCAGCAGCGGTGCCACGCCCGGGAATAATTTTTGGTGATTTAACCCCCAATTCCAACCCTTGATGCTGAGTGCCAAGCAGGAAGGTAACGGGTCCCATTTTTATAGTCTTTGGTATGACTCGGCCGGGGTTTGAACTCACAACCTACCGATCTCAGGGCGGACACTCTAACCACTAGGCCACTTAGTAGGTACAAAAAGGTATAAAAGTCACTGTGAATGTCCATTTCGCGTTCTCGACTCTCATTTTCAAGAGGATATAGTATCCCAGGTGGTTTAAAATACAAATCTGTGATCCACAATAGAAAAAGGAGAAAGTGTGGAATCCAATGAGCCAGCTTGTACCTAAGTTACGGTCAGAGCGAAAAAAGATACGTCCTGCACTGCACTCTAGTCCTTCACTCTCACTTTCCTCATCCACAAATCTTTCACCCTCGCTCAAATTAATGGGGTAATCGTCGCTTTCTCGGTCCGAATCTCTCTCGCTGCTGGTGTAAACAATGGGGAAATGTGAGCAGCCCTTCCTCCTGTGACGTCACGCTACTTCCGGTACAGGCAAGGCTTTTTTTTATCAGCGACCAAAAGTTGCGAACTTTATCGTCGATGTTCTCTACTAAATCCTTTCAGCAAAAATATGGCAATATCGCGAAATGATCAAGTATGACACATAGAATGGATCTGCTATCCCCGTTTAAATAAAACAATTTCATTTCAGTAGGCCTTTAACTATTTTCAAATACGTTGATTCCAAAACCTAATAAAAACAGACACTTATACTTTTAGGTTTTTTTTCATTTCAAGGTCACATTTTCTGTAGATCATTTCTTTAAACATCATAGTCCCAGGCAGCATGTCCAAGTGTCAATCAGCAGAACTTTCCAGCAGAGCTTTTTTTTTACCAATGCTCATTTATACACCACGCTCAGGAAATCTATTTCTACTGACTCCAAATGGAATCTTCTTGATGATTTCCTGTAGCCTAACGCACGCCTGCTTTTCTAAAGCCCAGCTGTGGAATTCTTTTTGCGCCAGCATTGCTTTTGGGAACACTATAGTATAGAGCAGGGGGTCACCAACCTTTCTGAAAGCAAGAGCTACTTCTTGGGTAGTGATTAATGCGAAGGGCTACCAGTTTGATACACACTTCAATAAATTGCCAGAAATAGCCAATTTGCTCAATTTACCTTTAACTCTATGTTATTATTAATAATTAATGATATTTACACTTAATTGAACGGTTTAAAAGAGGAGAAAACACGAAAAAAATGACAATTACATTTTGAAACATAGTTTATCTTCAATTTCGACACTTTAAAATTCAAAATTCAACCAAAAAAAAGAAGAGAAAAACTTAAAAAAATAATTTATGGAACATCATTAGTAATTTTTCCTGATTAAGATTAATTTTAGAATTTTGATGACATGTTTTAAATAGGTTTAAAATCCAATCTACACTTTGTTAGAATATATAACAAATTGGACCAAGCTATATTTCTAACAAAGACAAATCATTATTTCTTCTAGATTTTCCAGAACAAAATTTTAAAAGAAATTCAAAAGACTTTGAAATAAGATTTAAATTTGATTCTACAGATTTTCTAGATTTGCCAGAATATTTTTTTTGAATTTTAAATCATAATAAGTTTGAAGAAATATTTCACAAATATTTTTCGTCGAAAAAACAGAAGCTAAAATGAAGAATTAAATTAAAATGTATTTATTATTCTTTACAATAAAAAAAGGAAATGTACTTGAACATTGATTTAAATGGTCAGGAAAGAAGAGGAAGGAATTTAAAAGGTATATGTGTTTAAAAATCCTAAAATCATTTTTAATGTTGTATTTTTTCTCTAAAATTGTCTTTCTGAAAGTTATAAGAAGCAAAGTAAAAAAATTAATGAATTTATTTAAACAAGTGAAGACCAAGTCTTTAAAATATTTTCTTGGATTTTCAAATTCTATTTGAGTTTTGTCTCTCTTAGAATTAAAAATGTCGGGCAAAGCGAGACCAGCTTGCTAGTAAATAAATAAAATTTAAAAAATAGAGGCAGCTCACTGGTAAGTGCTGCTATTTGAGCTATTTTTAGAACAGGCCAGCGGGCTACTCATCTGGTCCTTACGGGCTACCTGGTGCCCGCGGGCACCGCGTTGGTGACCCCTGGTATAGAGAATAAACACCATCATTGTCAGCTTTGGTATTTTTTTTACTGTGGAAATGTGTCTTTTTTTTAACCCACACAAAACAGATCCTCAGTCACAGAACAATATTTAGAAAAATGCAGACTTGTCTATGATTTTTGATTTCTACACTGTTATGTTTGCGCAAGCTTCACGTAGCCTTTGACTTTTTATGTCTTTCTGCTCAATAAAGCCAGTCGTCCATTGGTATCAATTGTTTTACACGTCGTGTTGTCACATTTATATCCTTTTACAAAATACTTATTGTGATTTAAATGATTAGTTTAACAATATTGGGATATTTTCTTCAATACGCATGCACTTCAAAAGTTGTGCTTTTTGCAAGTACAAAAAAATTCCTGACTGCTGGCAATTAATTTGCCATCTAACTAAATAAATTACCTATACTTGGCACCGTAATATCTTCTTTGTTTGTTTTTCATTCGGCGTGCAACTTTGAAAGCTGGACTTTCAAATGCTAAAAATAATACACTCTTAATTTTCATCACGGTTTATTGATAAACAATATACCATTTGGTCCCTGGTGTCACTTTCGTGATAGGAGTTTGGGTCAGTCTATAAGCAAGTCTTATTAGCATAACATGTGGGTTTTATTTGTCATCTGTTCTTGTTCCATAAGCCCTCAAGTTATCGCGTTTCCAAAAAGAAATACGATTGATTTAGACAACTGGTACTTTCCACTGAATGTGGCATTTCTGATAGAATTCCCACATTTAGAAAATATGCTAGAATGTCCAGAGTTTCCTGGTTTTCATAGGTTTCATTAAAAGTATGACAATTTTGTTAACCCCAGTCTTCATTTACCCAAGTCCCCGTCTGTTTTAGTCCCAGGCTGAAACTGTGACGATGTGTTTCCATGGTCCACCCAGTAAAGGGAAGGAAGGGGCACCAGGTTAATGCCCACTCCCACCCAAACCCACACCCGTGACGGAGAGATAGGCCAAGGTAGGCTCTTGTTCTGTCACTTTTCCACAGGCTTTTAACTACTAACATGGGAAACGTACGTCAACAATCCGTCAGTATTTCTTTCGCGCCGGAAAACAAGTGTTTTGAGGAACATCCCCTTGCACGTGTATGCCTAAAATAACTCCAAATAGTGTTGTTTTCTTTTGCTCTTTGCTTCTGTGCAGACTGGCTCATTGGTGATTTTGTGGTGGTGGAAATGGGTAGACGAGTCTACCGAACTTGCTTCCAATTTGTATCTTTTGCTGAAGGCAAAATATGTTGTGGATTCATTGGAGGCGGTGGTAAATTCCTCTTTTTGAAGTGTAGAAAATGTTCTGCTAATAATGAATTTAGTTAGGACAAAGGGTAGCGAGAGGTAAATTCCAACCGCATACGGCAATAAAGTAAAACACAGCGTACTACAGAGGCTTTGTGAATCGTTTTTTTAAATGTGGGGTTCTGGGGGAGTAAAAGGGCGGGTTGTGGTCTATACAATACTTTTCATGGTTTTGGCAGTCAGATTTTCAAGAAACTTCCTGGTGTGTCAGGATCAATCAGGCCTAAGCCAGTCTTAATTAAAGGTTTGGGGCCGGGCAGAAGTCGAGGGCAAGCGGCATCCCTGTTGGTCCAAAGAATGAAGTGTCTGTCATTACAACACTATAGGGAGCATCAGCTTTATGACTTGAAATTCCTTCTTAAAAGTCCTCCTGGGCGGCAATGACATACTCAAATTGACCGTATCTCAGGGGGTTGACATGCATTTAGAATTAATTAAAAATATCTCTTTTGTCATTTGGGCATCTGCAAGGCAGTTTTCTATCGCATAGGATATTACTTTAGTATGACTAGACTGAGATCATCCTAACTTGTTTTTCTTTTCAATAACTGTACCTTATTTGCCTCAGATTATGAGAGTAGTAGTTATTTTTCGAAGTAAAAATAGAGTCTTCACCTCAATTAGATAGTGGAGTCACTTCCTTATGTGACCACTTGGGGGCACAGGCAACATGCAAGGAAGAGACAGGAGCAATGCTGCTGGTGTCAGTAGCAGGGCTGTTTTGTGGGTGTGATGGTGGTCCATTTAATTAAACGGACCATGATCCAAAAATTTCAAATGTGACACATCATGGCCCGCAAGAGATGAAATAAGAGTGACAAAAAAATGACACAGATGTCCCCTCTTGTTTTCGCCCCCCCATATCCTCTGCTCCTAGTTCCAAATCCGAACATCAGATGCAAAGTTTTTTTTGGTTGCCAAGTGGATCTTTAGAGCAACACCCATCTGTCTGACTTTTGAATATGGTGTAACGGCGGCGTGTGTGTGTGTGTGTTTGATCTACCATCTGACCTACTGTCAGTTAGAACCACATCCAAGGGCTCATCACTACAGCCCGCTAACTTTCTTTCATTCCACACCTCAGCCTTTTTTAAATCCATCCTATAATCTGGAAATGTACTTGATGGTAGAATCAAAGAGGGTTCCCTTTTTTTTTTTCTGTTTTAGGTTGTTTAGCTGAATCGGACGCCTCAGAGTACTGTCAGGGGGATTTGTATTTGTTTTAGCTTAGGTCTGTTTGGCAGGTAGACTAAGTCTTGCAGTAGGTATAAGGGTTGATTAACATGAGAATCTTTGAGTAGTTTTTTATTTGTATTTTTTACATATTACATATCCCTCAAAAACTACAATAAAAAAATAACAATTAAACCGGTGTTGTGGCCTTCAGATAAATACATGTGGTGAATTTATGTTCTGTGTTTTTGTTGTTAGTAAGGTTATCTATGGACACAGCCTAGTTGGTGTCAGGTATATTTATGATTCTGTCAAATGTTTTCTATTCACATTTTTGGGACGTTTTACTTTCAAAGTTGTCAAAATGATCCCATTGCCACCCCCTCAAAATCAAATTTTGTATTTTCTTTTTGTCTGTTTTTTTTCTCTATACTTTGTGTTGAGTTTGGGTATGAATACAAAACAATGAAATGAGACCCAGCAACCAACCAAAAAATATCTTTACTGTTATTATAAAAGGTGTACAGAAAACATCAAATTGTTCCATGTTTACGAACCCAAGTTGAATAGGACTCCCAGAAATGGTATCATATGCCTCAAAGTCCTATCTTAGAAGACCTAGGCCCTTTAAGTTGGTCTGAGGTTTAAGTTAGCAGTGGTATTAATGCTCTATAATTAATTGTTTACCCTTAGTAATTATAATTCATGTCCACTTGAACCAAAGATTGAACACATTTTGGTGTTGGTCAGATTCTGTTTTCTAAGTAGTGAAGTATAAGTCAAAGGAAAATGAAGACACTGGACATTTACTTTGGGATGGTGAATATCTTGGATGTTCGACTTAGACTTAATAATGCCCTCTTAGTTTTGTGGTGAGATTGCTTTTTTATTGCAAAGCAACCATCAATCTTGTCTTGTCTTTCGCCACCATTTCATATAATCTCAGTGGCATTACTTGCGGAGAATGGACTCCAGACTCTCGTCTCTTTCCGGTCCATACTCCGTAAACTTGAACCCTGAGAGTGTGTGTATAGTCTTCACGGCCCCTTTCCCTCCCTACCTCTTCTTCATCTTGGTTTAGCACCTTTGAGAGGGCTCATGTTGATGGGCGTCTTCAATAACTGTGCACTGATTACAGCGATGCTGGTGAGCACATCGTCTTGACCACTGTGTTGGAGAGAGTAGGGCTCCGTTTGACGCACAGGAAGATTTTGGAAATGATACCTCAGCCGGTTTGGATTAGAAATGTGTCTTGTTTATTCAATTGTCAGTTTGATCTATACCATTAGGTGAAGAATGCTGTGATTGTATCAGTCTGTCGCATCTTTTTTCTAGTTTTTACGACGGACAAAATGCTGGTCGTGACTTAATGACTGATCTGGGAAAATGAGGTCACCCGGAGATATTGACCACATCATAGCCACCACTGTGAGCTACATACATTAGGTCTCCTGTCCCGGTTTGCTTTCCTGACTTGTGGCATCACATCCAGTCCCAAAGTGAGCCGTGACGCTTTGTTTGTCCTGCCTGGGATTTAAGGGAATACCGGGATTAAGGGGAGGGTCAAGTAGTCCGTTGCAAACAAGGACATGGTGACAGCCAGTGTTCCACGAGAACCAGGCCGTCCTTCCTGCCAACAAGTCCACCCCGCCTCTGGACGACCAGAGCGAACACCCCACTCCCCCACCCTCCTTGGCCCGGGGGCTGTGAACCTGCAAAGGCAGCGTAATGAAGCCATATAAGCCTGTTATTTGCTGCTTTATGGCTTGTTTTATGAAGGTGAGCGGACAAGCAGCTCCCAGAATGGTTCCTGTCACTTTACAGACAGCATTACCAAGAGAAAAGGAGAGTCGGGGAGGGAGCACGGGGCTCACCGGAGAAAAAAGGGTCCGGGGCCCTTTATGTTAGCTCTGCCGTGGCTTTGATGGGTAGCGGCCTGGCTGCAGGCTATCACTGCTACATTTTACGTCTTCTCCCTTTTGTGTGTCGGGGGGTGGACGTTGACGTTTGACCTAAGTACTTATTCCCACCTCCTCTTCACTAATCAATTACCACATCGATCCATTAATCAGACGGTGGGGCGGCCAGTGAAAGGGCCCATGGGTATGTGTGGAGAATTGCGGCATCGGCCTCAGGCTATGACGGAGGAGGGCCCTTCACCTGTGAATGCACTGCTCGGTAATTGACTTGGCCTTAAAAAAGCAAATACGGTCACTCTGAGCTCGTCACAGAACGACTTAGATTTTTCGCTGTATTTTATGCTAATCAGTTCTGTGTTTCTGTTGGAATAACTGGCTAATTATCATGTCAAGTTCTACAAGTAGCTGATGTTTAAATATTACAATAAAGCCTGTGGTGATGCTTACTTTTTGCTGAGCTCTTTTCTTTTTCTCAGCCTAGTGTTGTCATTTTCATCATTTTCCTAGGCGAAGAATCTGTGTCACCCTTCCTTGGCCCTGATTTCTCAGGTCTTGTTCGATTTCTGTTCCGTATTTTCTTTGAAAAGGTGAAAGTCGGATTGTTGACGGTCCTGTTCCAAATCGCCGCCACATACCAAATGTGTTCTATATTTAGATCAGTGGTTCTTAACCTTGTTTGGAGGTACCGAACCCCACCAGTTTCATATGCGCATTCACCGAACCCTTCTATAGTGAAAAATAAAATGTTATTTTTTTCAAATTCAAGACAAATTTGTATGTTTTTGGTAACACTTTAGTATGGGGAACATATTCTAATTAACAAAGACTTAATTTAGAGTTATTTGGACACTAGGGTAACATATTCTAAGTCAGGGGTCACCAACCTTTTTGAAACCAAGAGCTGCTTCTTGGGTACTGATTAATGCGAAGGGCTACCAGTTTGATACACACTTAAATAAATTGCCAGAAATAGCCAATTTGCTCAATTTACCTTCAACTCTATGTTATTATTAATAATTAATTATATTTATCTTTGTGGAAACACTGATCATCTTAATGATTTCTCACAATAAATATATATAGAAACAGATAAATATCAATATGCAACACTTTATTTTTATATTTTCTCTAAGTGCACATTTTTCAAATTGAACATTTTCAAATGATCACTTCTAAGACCGTCTTGTGAAATCACAATATCCCATTTTAACTAGCTAGCCACTAACATTTTTTAACAAATCATGAATAACTTTGCACCATGTTTGTACAACTCATGTAAAATACAAAAGTCAACTCTCAAATTTTTAAATAAATCATGTCACACTTTGAACTGGTCAACAAATCTGTTATCTGTTTCTTTGTCAGTTAGTGAAGACCAAGTCTTTCAAATATTTTCTTGGATTTTCAAATTCTATTTGAGTTTTGTCCCTCTTAGAATTAAAAATGTCGAGCAAAGCGAGACCAGCTTGCTAGTAAATAAATACAATTTAAAAAATAGAGGCAGCTCACTGGTAAGTGCTGCTATTTGAGCTATTTTTTAGAACAGGCCACCGGGCTAGTCCTCTGGTCCTTACGGGCTACCTGGTGCCCGCGGGCACCGCGTTGGTGACCACTGTTCTAAGTAATAAAGACTTAATTTAGAGTTATTTGGTTAAGGTTAGAGGGTCAGGGTTAGAGGTTATTAATAAGGCATTAATAAGTACTTAATAATGACTAGTTAAGAGCCAATATGTTACTAATTTGCATGTTAATAAGCAACTAATTAATGGTGAATATGTTCCCCATACTAAAGTGTTACCATGTTTTATTAGTGGTGCACAAAATGAAGTGTGCATGAACATCACCTTGTTCAAACAACAAAACCAACACAGTGCATAAACTCACAACAAATGACACACCTGCAAACCAGTCAGCTGTTGCCGTATCCGTAATACGCCGATAGGGAGAAGTTTGTATTTACTCGATGAGTCGGGTGTGTCTTGACCTCCGCCGAACCCCTGAGCCCGACTCACCGAACCCCTAGGGTTCCATCGAACCCAGGTTAAGAACCACAGATTTAGATTGTATTTTTGATTTGCTGTTTTATAAAAGGTTTATTTTTGTCTGGGAAAAGCAAGTGTGATTAACACTGCTTCCATCGTGAACTCAAGTCCGTATTAAACTAATAACGATTTTTCTAAAAACACGGAGGCGTTGTCAATGAGACATCTTTTTGTTTGTCCGACAGTTACCATGACGTTTGGCAGCAGAGTAATTGTGTGTGAGGGGCACAAACAGAAACTGATCTGACGGCTAACAGATTTTTTCTTTTTTTTTTTCCAAGGAAACCGCGGGAGCGGAAGTCACCACACTTTGATTAGGTTTTGGTGTGTACTGGCTGACTATAAAGCCGTCCCCCCAGTGCGCATCCTCTGCCATTGCCAAGTTATTTGACAGAATCGGGGAAATATTTTGAGAAAGAAGCTAAAGGGAAGCTGACGGCTGTTCTGCTAGTCTACCCCCTCCTCTTTCCTTTCAGCCTGACGACAGTCCAGCCGACATTCACCCAGCTCTTGTGGGTTTAGTGAATTGAGAAGACACTTCTTGTGTGGATTTTTCAATTCTTCGACGTGTCATCGGCCAGGAGTGCCATTGTCCCAGCGCCCTTTCTCTCGGCTCCTTCTGCTGAGACAAGTCGTGTCATCCCCTCGTGATCAGCACTTTTGTTGCCTTTGTCTTTGGCGCTACCTCAGAAGTCCATCTTGTCTTTTATGTCCCTGCCTTTCATGCATAAGGGAACAGTTGTGGCCTGTTGTGGGGCTGTTCCACTGCATTTCCACCAGTGGGGTTTCCTTTCATTCCCTTCAAAGTGCGACAATGGGCCTCAGAAGGCCTGAATGGCCAATGCAGAGGGCACAATCCTACAGAGGCCCGCTCATTTTGTTTTGCCAGAGTCAATAAAAATGCTAAGTTAAAAGCTAACCCCCTTATGCCCTCCTCAAATGGAACGACTTGTTTGACCTTTTCTAAGCCTCCCTCTCAATTGACTTTTAATGATAAATTCATTTCAACTGTCAAAAAAAACTTATTGCCAATGAACGTATAAAGTAAAAGTGAATGTTTTGTGGGTTTTTACAATTGATTGCAAACAAGCAAAATGCTGTTTTTGTTAGTGGCAAATTTTCCATAAACTAGATCAGTGGTCCCCAACCTTTTTGTAGCTGCGGACCGGTCAACGCTTGAAAATTTGTCCCACGGACCGGTGGGGGGGTATTTAATTTTTTTTTTTTTTTTTTACATCAATAAATACAATCATGTGTGCTTACGGACTGTATCCCTGCAGACTGTATTGATCTATATTGATATACAATGTATAGATTGTGTTTTTTATGTTGATTTCATTAAAAAAAAAAAAAAAAAAAATTTTTTTTTTTTTTTTTTTTAATTTCTTGTGCGGCCCGGTACCAATCGGTCCGCGGCCCGGTGGTTGGGGACCACTGAACTAGATTACTACTGTTGCTCATTTTCCTTTCCATCCTTGACACCTCCTTTAAAGACGTCTCTATCCTAAAGAGGATTTATTTTTTACGACCTCTCCCGGCATTACCGAGGGAAGGCCCTCACAAAAAAAACATTGTGTGCCCGTTTGTGAGCTTCGGAGAAAGCTTGGAAGGGACTTTGAGAAGGATTACAGGTAGACAGGCATTGGCTACTGAAGATAACCGCCATGACTTCATCCTCATTGTGTAGATTAAGGCATAAAACCCAAACTAATGTGACCCGAATAGGGACAGAGGACGCGGTGGATGAGACAGAGTGTGGTTTTTCACATAAAACTAAGAATATGTAGGTAAAATGTGTTGTGTAATTGGCAGAAATGAATAAGAAATGATCTTTCATTTTGAAAGCTTGAATTTTATTTTGTAAATGACCAGATATTTTGAAGAAAGTAGGGTAAATTATGTTTATGCTGTAATGGAGTATTGCTCTAAGGCAGGGGTGTCCAAACTTTTTCCACTGAGGGCCGCACACGGAAAAATTAAAGCAAGCGGGGTCCATTTTGATATTTTTTTATTTTAAAAACCAATACAATATATGTATAAAAAATATACATTAAGGCAGGGGTCACCAACCTTTTTGAAACCACGAGCTACTTCTTGGGTAGTGATTAATGCGAAGGGCTACCAGTTTGATACACACTTCAATAAATTGCCAGAAATAGCCAATTTGCTCAATTTACCTTTAACTCTATGTTATTATTAATAATTAATGATATTTATCTTTGTGGAAACACTGATCATCTTAATGATTTCTCACAATAAATATATATAGAATCAGATAAATATCAATATGCAACACTTTATTTTTATATTTTCTCTAAGTGCACATTTTTCAAATTGAACATTTTCAAATGATCACTTCTAAGACAGTCTTGTGAATTCACAATACCCCATTTTAACTAGCTAGCCACTAACATTTTTTATAAAAGAGGAGAAAACACGAAAAAAAAATGACAATTAAATTTTGAAACATAGTTTATCTTCAATTTCGACTCTAAAATTCAAAATTCAACCGAAAAAAAGGAGAGAAAAACTAGCTAATTTGAATCTTTTTGAAAAAATAAAAAATAAAATTTATGGAACATCATTAGTAATTTTTCCTGATTAAGATTAATTTTTGAATTTTGATGACATGTTTTAAATAGGTTAAAATCCAATCTACACTTTGTTAGAATATATAACAAATTGGACCAAGCTATATTTCTAACAAAGACAAATCATTATTTCTTCTAGATTTTCCAGAACAAAAATTCTAAAAGAAATTCAAAAGACTTTGAAATAAGATTTAAATTTGATTCTACAGATTTTCTAGATTTGCCAGAATATTTTTTTGGAATTTTAATCATAATAAGTTTGAAGAAATATTTCACAAATATTCTTCGTCGAAAAAACAGAAGCTAAAATGAAGAATTAAATTAAAATGTATTTATTATTCTTTACAATAAAAAAAAAATCATACTTGAACATTGATTTAAATTGTCAGGAAAGAAGAGGAAGGAATTTAAAAGGTAAAAAGGTATATGTGTTTAAAAATCCTAAAATCATTTTTAAGGTTGTATTTTTTCTCTAAAATTGTCTTTCTGAAAGTTACAAGAAGCAAAGTAAAAAAATAAATGAATTTATTTAAACAAGTGAAGACCAAGTCTTTAAAATATTTTCTTGGATTTTCAAATTGTATTTGAGTTTTGTCTCTCTTAGAATAAAAATGTCGAGCAAAGCGAGACCAGCTTGCTAGTAAATAAATAACATTTAAAAAAAATAGAGGCAGCTCACTGGTAAGTGCTGCTATTTGAGCTATTTTTAGAACAGGCCACCGGGCTAGTCCTCTGGTCCTTACGGGCTACCTGGTGCCCGCGGGCACCACGTTGGTGACCCCTGCCCTGGGCCAAGAAATTGTCTTTACTTGAAAATGGCTTTTAACACTTCACTCTGGCAATTAGCAAGCCAATAAAAACAGATCAAAGGCCCGCTTAGGAAAGAATGTCTTCGGGGAATGTTTACACAAAAACGTACCACAAAATGCGTGAAAGTTTTGCTTGAATTCAGTCATGAACGGACGGGTGTTGTGATATTAGGAAGAATGCTGCGGCTGCACAGTTACTGTTTTGATTGGTAGTTTTCGCACATGCAGAATTTTAACAACATTTAAGATTAGGGATGGGTACCGTTCACATTTGAACCGATACGGTACCAATTCCCAATACCTTGGAATCGACAGTGATACCCAGCGGTATCAATTTGTGTGGTCTATGTTCATGTGTAAATAAATGTTTAATAATAAAATACTTTTTTATTTATTTGACATTTAACAGTGAGCTAACAAAGGCAACTGTGCTATCCAGCATTTATTTCAGTTTGTCCACTGTGATCAGGAAGTCATCATTCAATTGAATTTGCAAGTCTTGTCTTTTGTTGACCCCACAAAGTGTTTGTACTGTATTATAACATATTTTCCGGTCTAAAGAGCGCACCAGAAATAATTAGCACATCTACTAAATTTTAGAAGAAAAAAAGTATATTTCCATATATTAGCCGCACTGGACTATTAGCTGCAGATATATACTGTACATTGTAAAATGACTTATTTACACAGAAATATTTTGTAATTGTTTATTTACATACCATAATTGTTTCCAAACAGTGTTTGTAACACGGCAGTATAATGGCTTATTAAACAAAACAGAAGTCATCATCATGGACCAACTCGCTGCAGAAGCTAGCTCTCCAATTAGCTAAACAGATTCAATAACTCCACATTGACGTTTTATGAATTTACTGAGAAATTTGTGAAAATGAACCAAAAAAAAAAAATGCCATCGTTAGTTAATACGAACACAGACAACCGTAAACGTGTTAGCATATCAGCTAATGCTAATGACGCTGGTTTGATTACATTACAATAGCACGTAGGAATATGCATGAAAACACTCCTACAGACATTACACATGGGGGCAGTTTAGTTAGTAAGACTTGTTTTAGTTATATTGTAAACTTAAACGTCGCTTGGAGTGATGAATGAAGAGTCCTATCGAGTAGAAATGCTATGGACAACATAAAAGACTGCAGTGAGCGAACTAGTCCAAAAGATGGCGCCATGGCACAAACAATACCACACCTTTTCAATGTATTTGCTTGTTTTCTTTAACTATTTGCATTAAGGCCGTCAGCGAAGAAAAATCCATAAATTAACTGTACCGTTTTATAAGCCGCGGGGTACAAAGCGTAGGAATAAAAGCAGTGGCTTATAGTCTGGAATTCACGGTAGTTATTATACACCAGTTGTTTGATTGTAACGTGCCTCTTATTTGTACATTTTTAATAACAAAATTTGGTGTCGTTTTAATTTTTTACACGTAAAATTGCTAATGCTAATCAGCAGCATTTACACTACCGTTCAAAAGTTTGGGGTCGCATGTAAATGTCCTTATTTTTGAAGGAAAAGCACTGTACTTTTCAATGAAGATAACTTTAAACTAGACTTAACTTGAAAGAAATACACTCTATACCAGGGGTCACCAACCTTTTTGAAACCAAGAGCTACTTCTTGGGTACTGATTAATGCGAAGGGCTACCAGTTTTATACACACCTATATAAATTGCCGAAAATAGCCAATTTGCTCAATTTACCTTTAACTCTATGTTATTATTAATAATTAATGATATTTACACTTAATTGAACAGTTTAAAAGAGGAGAAAACCAGAAAAAAATGACAATAAAATTTTGAAACATAGTTTATCTTCAATTTCGACTCTTTAAAATTCAAAATTCAACCGAAAAAAAAGAAGAGAAAAACTAGCTAATTCGAATCTTTTTGAAAAAATAAAAAAAATTATTTATGGAACATCATTCGTCATTTTTCCTGATTAAGATTAATTTTAGAATTTTGATGACATGTTTTAAATAGGTTAAAATCCAATGCACACTTTGTTAGAATATATAACAAATTGGACCAAGCTATATTTCTAACAAAGACAAATCATTATTTCTTCTAGATTTTCCAGAACAAAAATTTTAAAATAAATTCAAAAGACTTTGAAATAAGATTTAAATTTGATTCTACAGATTTTCTAGATTTGCCAGAATAATTTTTTGGAATTTTAATCATAATAAGTTTGAAGAAATATTTCACAAATATTCTTTGTCGAAAAAACATAAGCTAAAATGAAGAATTAAATTAAAATGTATTTATTATTCTTTAAAATAAAAAAAATAAATTTACTTGAACATTGATTTAAATTGTCACGAAAGAAGAGGAAGGAATTTAAAAGGTAAAAAGGTATATGTGTTTAAAAATCCTAAAATCCTTTTTAAGGTTGTATTTTTTCTCTTAAAATTGTCTTTCTGAAAGTTATAAGAGGCAAAGTAAAAAAAATAATGAATTTATTTAAACAAGTGAAGACCAAGTCTTTAAAATATTTTCTTGGGTTTTCAAATTCTATTTGAGTTTTGTCTCTCTTAGAATTAAAAATGTCGGGCAAAACGAGACCAGCTTGCTAGTAAATAAATACAATTTAACAAATAGAGGCAGCTCACTGGTAAGTGCTGCTATTTGAGCTATTTTTAGAACAGGCCAGCGGGCTACTCATCTGAGCCTTACGGGCTACCTGGTGCCCGCGGGCACCACGTTGGTGACCCCTGCTCTATACATTGCTAATGTGGTAAATGACTATTCTAGCTGCAAATGTCAGGTTTTTGGTGCAATATCTACATAGGTGTATAGAGGCCCATTTCCAGCAACTATCACTCCAGTGTTCTAATGGTACAATGTGTTTGCTCATTGGCTCAGAAGGCTAATTGATGATTAGAAAACCCTTGTGCAATCATGTTCACACATCTGAAAACACTTTAGCTCGTTACAGAAGCTACAAAACTGACCTTCCTTTGAGCAGATTGAGTTTCTGGAGCATCACATTTGTGGGGTCAATTAAACGCTCAAAATGGCCAGAAAAAGAGAACTTTCATCTGAAACTCGACAGTCTATTCTTGTTCTTAGAAATGAAGGCTCGAACACAAAATTGTTTGGGTGACCCCCAAACTTTTGAACGGTAGTGTATATGTTTTTTTCCTTCTTTATTATGCATTTTCGGCCGGTGCGACTTAAACTATAGAGCGACTTATACTCCAAAAAATACGGTAATAATTGGTCAGAGTGAAAAAGTGCACTTTTTCCAAAATAGTTGTATCATTATTAGCAAAATGTTGTCATTGTATTACACAAACGTTTTAGAGAAATGCAAGAGAAGTCTGCTTTCAAGGAAAAATTACGTGGACATTTTTTATCGAGATTAAGGCGAGAGTTGAGTTGGATCACCAAAAAAAAAAAAAAAAAAAACTTGAATTGAAGTTGTAGAATGACGTGTAAAAATTACAATTTTTGCAGGAATAAAGTCATAAGTTTAACGCTTTACATTTTTTGCGGATAATTGTAGTATTTTTAGGTCAATTCCACAAGAACAAAGTCATAATTTTATGACACAAATATGTAATGTAAAGTTGTAATAAATGAAAAATTAAGTACCGGTACCGCATTTTTTGGATTATAAATCGCAGTTTCTTTCATAGCGATTTATACTCTGGAGCGACTTATGTGTGAAATTATTAACACATTAGCGTAAAATATCAAATAATATTATTTAGAGGTATGTATATATATATGTATATGTATATATATATATATATATACTTTTTGTTTTTTGTGAGCAACAAGTATGTGCTCCAATCACTACATCACAAAAAAATAAGAAATGATTGGAAACTCAAGACAGCCATGACAGGATGTTCTTTACAAGTGTACGTACACTTTTGACCACCACTGTACGTCTGACATCTTTGAAATATCATTTGTTCCAAATGAAAAACATACCATATTAACGATCCACCGCTCACTTTTACATGAAAGGTTACGATAACAGCCGGCTGTGCGGCTCTACTAGCGGCTGTAAAGTGGCGGCGACACTGCCGCAGCGGCTGACTTTACTGGTCTGAGATCAGAAGCCAGTGCGTGTTTGTGGGTTTATATGGCGCTGGCTCTCATTAGCGGCGGCGGCAGACAGAGGCCAAACGGCAGTGCAAGCCAGGCAATGACAGGCGGAAATGTGGGGAAAGGTTGGCAAAGCTTGTTTTACAAGAGTATCTTTGTGTCCATCCATCTAGTTAAGAGACAATGAATATCCTATGGTGTGTTGAGGCTGTACATAATGGCTCCGACAACTCACTAACACACTTTATGTTGTTTTTTTCCCCTCCTTTTTATGTGTCAGCCTTTGGTTGAATTAATTAGGCTGCAGCAGTTGATTCATTATCACAATGTAATGATGATAAGCATTTCCTGTTACTCCACAGACCTCCAACTGGCAGCATAATGGCCTAATTCAGGTGGTAATATTCATTGTAACACGTGACTGATGGCAGATAACAAGAGGCTCAATCCAAAACAGAGCTGCACTCAATATGTAGATTTCCACAATTATCTCCAGCGTGGAATGGCGCGGGCAGATGCTGTGTTGTAAATGCACAAAATTAAAGATTTGTGTTTCTCCCCCCCAACAATAATCATCAAGTGATGCATATGCAAAGTACATTCGGATGTGGGACTCTGGGATGTGGGATTACATTTAAGGGTCGGGGCTATCAGTTTTGGCACAGGTATAATCGTGCGATCGCCGCACAGAAAAATGTCCAGGGGTGGTGGAAAAAAATACTTAAAAAAAAAAAAGCCATCAGTATTATGCTCACTATTTGTCAGTATCAGTTAGAATTAAAGCTGCAAGCAGCGTTGGTCGGGTCCGCCTTTTGGCAGGTGCTAGTCCTAGGTGTCCCAATACTTTTGTCCAGTGGTAGTCCTGAGTGAGACCTACATAGAGGTTTTTGTTTCGTGTCTCTACGATATTCGTACTGGGAGTTAGAGGAAGTTGTGTCTGAGTTCACATTGTCATTATAGGGTATTGTGTGTAGAATTTTGAGGACAAAAAAGAAGAAATTGCATTTTCCGTTGTCATTTTTGGCACCGGTGCAGCATCAGTGTTGCGGGTCTTTGAAGGCTCGTAAAATCAAAACCGTAGCACGTATCAAAAGGCCGTCGTTAACTTTTAATCAGAAGAGTTCAATCTCTCTCCTGTAGCAGTTTGAAGCCGAAACGACAAACGCGCTCAGAGGAGATAACGTTTGATGTTTGGTGACCGGTTGTAACAAAAATGTTGTTTTGAAGGAGGAATAGCAAACTTCCTGTTGCTTTTTGCTGAAGGATGTCAATCTATGAAATGTAGGTCAAGGCGAGACCTACATAGAGGTATTTGTTTCATGTCTCTATGACGTTCCTACCGGAAGTTACAAGCAGTTTTGTCTGAGTTTTCCTCTAAAAAGCAGTTTTTTCTCTGTTTTATTTAAAAATTGCTCTAGAGCACAATTTTGAGTTTCGGGGTTCGGTTATTTTTTGAGATCGCAATTTCTACCAGTCCCGATATGTGTGAGAAGTTTGGTGAGTTTTGAAGTATTTTAAGGGGGTCAAATTAGAGGTCAAAGACGTAAAAAGCAGTGTTTTTAGTACATTTTTGTCTAAAATGGGAAATTGCCAACTTCCTGTTGGTTTTCGCCCGAGAATGTGTCATTATGAGTTGTAGGTCTAAAGGAGACCTACATACAGGTTTTTGTTTCATGTCTCTACGACCTTCCTAGTGAGAGTTACAGGCAGTTTGTTTTGTTTTTTTCGTAGGGGGCGCTAGAGTGCAAATTCGATTTTTGGGGTTTGGTTTTTTGACTAACTTGTTTTGGCCCACTTTTTGGATGTGTGTAAAAAATTTGGTGAGTTTTGAAGCATGTTAAGGGGGGCAAAGTAGTGCGCAAAGCTGCGGAAAAATAATAATTGCAAAAGGACTCCCTTTGGGATTCCTTTTGAAAAGGTCCTGTGCGGACCCTAATTAAAGCTGCAAGCAGTGTTGGACGGGTCCGCCTTTTGGCAGGTGCTAGTCCTAGGTGTCCCAATACTTTTGTCCAGTGGTAGTCCTGAGTGAGACCTACATAGAGGTTTTTGTTTCGTGTCTCTACGATATTCGTACTGGGAGTTAGAGGAAGTTGTGTCTGAGTTCACATTGTCATTATAGGGTATTGTGTGTAGAATTTTGAGGACAAAAAAGAAGAAATTGCATTTTCCGTTGTCATTTTTGGCACCGGTGCAGCATCAGTGCTGCGGGTCTTTGAAGGCTCGTAAAATCAAAACCGTAGCACGTATCAAAACGCCGTCGTCAACTTTTAATCAGAAGGGTTCAATCTCTCTCCTGTAGCAGTTTGAAGCCGAAACGACAAACGGGCTCAGAGGAGATAACGTTTGATGTTTGGTGACCGGTTGTAACAAAAATGTTGTTTTGAAGGAGGAATAGCAAACTTCCTGTTGATTTTTGCTGAAGGATGTCAATCTATGAAATGTAGGTCTAGGCGAGACCTACGTAGAGGTATTTGTTTCATGTCTCTAAGATGTTCCTACCGGAAGTTACAAGCAGTTTTGTCTGAGTTTTCCTCTGAGGAGCAGTATTTTCTCTGTTTTTTTCAAAAATTATGTAGAGCACAATTTTGAGTTTTGGGGTTCGGGTTTTTTTTTAGATCGCAATTTCCACCAGTCCCGATGTGTGTGAGAAGTTTGTTGAGTTTTGAAGTATTTTAAGGGGGTCAAATTAGAGGTCAAAGACGTAAAAAGCAGTGTTTTTAGTACTTTTTTGTCTAAAATGGGAAATTGCCAACTTCCTGTTGGTTTTCGCCCGAGAATGTATCATTATGAGTTGTAGGTCTAAAGCAGACCTACATAGAGGTTTTTGTTTCATGTCTCTACGACCTTCCTAGTGGGAGTTACAGGCAGTTTGTTTTTGGTTTTTTCCTAGGGGGCGCTAGAGCGCAATGTTGATTTTTGGGGTTTGGTTTTTCTTTGAAAGTTATAAGAAGCAAAGTAAAAAAATTAATGAATTTATTTAAACAAGTGAAGACCAAGTCTTTAAAATATTTTCTTGGATTTTCCAATTCTATTTGAGTTTTGTCTCTCTTAGAATTAAAAATGTCGGGCAAAGCGAGACCAGCTTGCTAGTAAATAAATAACATTTAAAAAATAGAGGCAGCTCACTGGTAAGTGCTGCTATTTGAGCTATTTTTAGAACAGGCCAGCGGGCTACTCATCTGGGCCTTACGGGCTACCTGGTGCCCGCGGGCACCGCGTTGGTGACCCCTGGCCTATACCCATCCAACCTTTTGACATATTGAGTTTGAAGACTATTCACTAAGCGCAATGCACGTATCCAAGAAGCCAATCTAATTGGGTGGAACTGCTTCTTACACGACTCACAAGCAGATTAGAGCCAATAGAGTGACTGGAGGGCATGTGTGGAAGCGTTGTTGACAGGATTAAGTGGCTGTTGAAGTGACTTTATCTCCTTTTTTCCTTTTTTAAGAAGTGAAGGGAATAATTCCAGAAAAGCCTCCTCCTCATCCCTCTCCTTTTGTTACTCTTGCAGCCATCTGACAAAAGGATGCTCGCACCACCAATATGATCCTTCTTAATTGCCTCTGACACGATACAAGATGAGGTTTCTCGCTGTAATTAAATGTGTCTGTGTGAGAAACATTTAGCTTTTTTAGTGAAGCCAGAGTGATAATCAACACGGTGATTATTTGGGTGGAGGATGGTGTCCCATTGTGGAGGTGAAGAGTGTTTAAAGGAAACAAAAGACTACGACTGCAATCGATGAGAACTAAAATCTTTGATTCCTTTTATGTTGCTTCGATTAACCGTTTAATGAGGGTAATTAATACAAATTTAAAAGCTGCCAGAACTTGTATAAGTGGACACAGTTTCTGCACGGCCGCTGCAATAGAGCGCACATGAAAGATCTGTGTGGCGGCTAGTCTTGTCCCGGTACCAAAATTATTTCGATACTTTCTAAATAAAGGGAACCACAAAAAATTGCATTATTGCCTTTTATTTATTTATTTTATTTTACGGTACATTAAACATATGTTTCTTATTGCAAGTTTGTCCTTAAATAAAATAGTGAACATACAAGACAACTTGTCTTTTAGTAGTAAGTAAACAAACAAAGACTCCTAATTAGTCTGCTGACATATGCAGTAACATATTGTGTCATTTTCCATTCTATTTTTGTCAAAATTATTAAGCGGTAGAAAATGAATTATTAATCTACACTAAACATTATTTCAGGAAACAAAAAAAACACTAAAAGTAATTAAGGCTGCAACAACTAATCGATTAAATCGATTAAAATCGATTATAAAAATAGTTGCCGATTAATTTAGTCATCGATTCGTTGGATCTATGCTATGCGCATGCGCAGAGGCTTTTAAAAAAATATATATATATATATATATATATATATATATATTTTTTTTTTAATTTATTTTTTTAAATAAACCTTTATTTATAAACTGCAACATGTACAAACAGCTGAGAAACAATAATCAAAATAAGTATGGTGCCAGTATGCTGGTTTTTTTCAATAAAATACTGGAAAGGATAGAAATGTAGTTTGTCTCTTTTATCCGATTATTAATCGATTAATCGAAGTAATAATCGTCAGATTAATCGATTATCAAATTAATCGTTAGTTGCAGCCCTAAAAGTAATACAAATGGAACACCAGTGGACAATTATATCCTCCATATGGGTAATAGAACCAAAATAATGGCAAAACGGACACAAGAAAATGCCTGAAATGACAAAAAAGTCCCTCATATAGTCTTTGCAATAATAATATTAATAATAATATTTCTGACAACCAGCATTCTCTGCAGTGGACGTTTGTGTTTTGCATAATAAGGCCAACACAGATGTGCACTGCAGAGTAGTGTTGTCCCGATACCAATATTTTTATTTCAATACTTTTCGGTACTTTTCAAAATAAAAGGGCACCGCAAAAAATTGCACTATTGGCTTTATTTTTATTTTTTAAATCTTACGGTACATAAACATATGTTTTTTTATTGCAAGATAAATACATAAAATAGTGAACATACAAGACAACTTGTCTTTTAGTAGTAAGTAAACAAACAAAGACTCCTAATTAGTCTGCTGACATATGCAGTAACATATTGTGTCATTTTCCATTCTATTATTTTGTCAACATTATTAAGGACAAGTGGTAGAAAATGAATTATTCATCTACTTGTTCATTTACTGTTAATATCTGCTTACTTTTTATTTTAACATGTTCTATCTACACTTCTGTTAAAATGTAATAATCACTTATTCTTCTCTTCTTTGATACTTTACATTAGTTTTGGATGATACCACAAATTTGGGTATCAATCCGATACCAAGTCGTTACAGGATCATACATTGGTCATATTTAGAGATGTCCGATAATATCGGTCTGCCGATATTATCGGCCGATAAATGCGTTAAAATGTAATATCGGAAATTATCGGTATCGGTTTTTTTATTATCAGTATCGTTTTTTTTGTGGGGGGGGTTTATTTTTTTTATTAAATCCACATAAAAAACACAAGATACACTTACAATTAGTGCACCAAGCCAAAAAACCTCCCTCCCCCATTTACACTCATTCACACAAAAGGGTTGTTTCTTTCTGTTATTAATATTCTGCTTCCTACATTATATATCAATATATATCAATACAGTCTGCAAGGGATACAGTCCGTAAGCACACATGATTGTGCGTGCTGCTGCTCCACTAATAGTACTAACCTTTAACAGTTAATTTTTCAAATTTCCATTAATTACTAGTTTCTATGCAACTGTTTTTATAATGTTTTACTTTCTTTTTTATTCAAGAAAATGTTTTTAATTTATTTATCTTATTTTATTTGATTAATTTAAAAAAAAAAGTACCTTATCTTCACCATACCTGGTTGTCCAAATTAGGCATAATAATGTGTTAATTCCACGACTGCATATATCGGTTGATATCGGTATCGGTAATTAAAGAGTTGGACAATATCGGCATATCGGATATCGGCAAAAAGCCATTATCGGACATCCCTAGTCATATTCAAAGTCCTCATGTGTCCAGGGACATATTTCCTGACTTTATAAACATAATATAATTTTTTTTTTTAAACGAAAGATGATGTGATTAGAGATGTCCGATAATATCGGACTGCTGATATTATCGGCCGATAAATGCTTTAAAATGTAATATCGGAAATTATCGGTATCGGTTTCAAAAAGTAAAATGTATGACTTTTTAAAAGGCCGCTGTGTACACGGTCGTAGGGAGAAGTACAGAGCGCCAATAAACCTTAAAGGCACTGCCTTTGCGTGCCGGCCCAGTCACATAATATCTACGGCTTTTCACACACACAAGTGAATGCAAGGCATACTTGGTCAACAGCCATACAGGTCACACTGAGGGTGACCGTATAAACAAGTTTAACACTGTTACAAATATGCGCCACACTGTGAACCCACACCAAACAAGAATGACAAACACATTTCGGGAGAACATCCGCACCGTAACACAACAGAACAAATACCCAGAACCCCTTGCAGCACTAACTCTTCCGGTACGCTACAATATACCCCCCCAACCCCGCCCACCTCAACCTCCTCATGCTCTCAGGGAGAGCATGTCCCAAATTCCAAGCTGCTGTTTTGAGGCATGTTAAAAAAAATAATGCACTTTGTGACTTCAATAATAAATATGGCAGTGCCATGTTGGCATTTTTTTCCCATAACTTGAGTTGATTTATTTTGGAAAACTTTGTTACATTGTTTGGGGCATCACAACAAAATTAGGCATAATAATGTGTTCGTTCCACCACTGTATATATCGGTATCGGTTGATATCGGAATCGGTAATTAAGAGTTGGACAATATCGGAATATCGGCAAAAAAGCCATTATTGGACATCTCTAATAATGTGTAACACCTTTTCTGAATCACAATTAGACAACAGAAACTTATGCACACTGACAGGGCCGGCCCGTGGCATAAGCCGTATAGGCAAATGCTAAGGGCGCCGTCCATCAGGGGGCGCCGCGCCAGTGCCACAAATGTTGGAGAAAAAAAAAACAAGTTGGTACTATTATTTCTAAATACAAAAAATAATCCCACGTTAATTAAAATGCAAAGTAAAGCCTCTGTTACAGAATGTGATAGTAACCTGGCTTTTTAGCATTAAGCTAATGTTACATGATTCGGCAATTGCTAATCAATAAATAGCTAGTTCTGTTTTAACGTCGGGTTAATATTGTGGAGGGGGCTAAATTGTTATGGAAATAATAATGTAACGTTAGGTAATTACAGTACTCCCACCTTACATTCCTCAGGGACATTTGTATTAGATCTTTTAAGCAGGTGTTTTTTGTTTACATTATTATTGCCTTCTGGTTAGCTAATGTTTGCCCTGCAGGTAATAGTCACTTTTCCACCCCTTTATATATTAGGTATAGTTGTAAGCCTAGTTGTTAAAGTGCACATCATTAATGTTAATTAAGCAATATCACATGAGAGGGAATGCTGTTTTTTAATTTGAGCACTGCTGTGATTCGGTTAAAGATAATCATAACATAACATTCTCATATAATATGTTAATTTGCTTTCTTTAAGTAAAAAAAAAAGGTCAAAGACAAAGCTATTCGGTTTCTTGTGAGTACATACACTTCACTGCCGATGTGGGGGGGCGCCACCTAAAATCTTGCCTAGGGCGCCAGATTGGTTAGGGCCAGGCCTGCACACTGACGCTTAATTCTGTGCGACTCAATGACTCAAACACAAGAAAAGGCATAATAAATGACGTGACTTCATGTAGGAAAAAAATGTTATGGTCATTTGCTAAATAAAAAAAAAAAACACCAGCAGACACCAAAACACATCATTTATTCAGCCCCTTAAGTCATCCAGCAACAACATAATTATAAAATGATGTTGGTGAATATACAATATGTCTATGTATTTATTTTTTATTTCTGACAATCCAAAATGTTGACACACACACACACGTAGAACGGTCTGTCTGTGCAGTGTGTGTGGTAAAGTTACTTTGTGTGTCCTCCTGACATGTGCTGAACAACACGCCAAATAGATCAGTTGAGTTCAGTTTATTTGGAACATGCATACGACACAATATTTCCAGGGGTTTCATTACAACGTGGTGATGAATGCTGGAAGAATTGAATAGTACATATCATATACAGTACAATGGGAGACCGGGCTTTCTGCTCCGCCGCTCCCAGTCTGTGGAACGCTCTCCCTGACCACCTGAAGGCACCACAGACTGTGGATGCTTTTTTAAAAAAGGCTTAAAAACACTTCTTTTTAAAAATGCCTTTTTTTTTTTTTTTAGATATATGCATACTAGTTTTAGCTATTTGTCTTTTCTAGTTTTTATTTTTTTATTATATTTTTAATTTATTTTATTTTTTTAATACACTGTAGCACTTTGAGGTTGTTTACTCAATGTAAAGTGCTTTTTACAAATAAAATATATTATTATTATTATTACAGTTGAATAGACCTCCTGTATATGATATGTACTATAAATGAGGAGTTGTAGTAAATGGTATGCTTCACTGGAGAACTACCAACACGACTGCATTGCAGCATTTTGTTATACACCACAGGTTTTTTTTTTAATATTCACAGCATTAAAGCTATTCAATAAAAAGTCAACTTTTGAGACAATTTCACCACAATCCAGCCAGAATAGCTCCTGAATCAGAAGTGGAGAATTGTTTGTATGGAGTCTTCCACCAAGACATTTGTCACTTTATAAATCACCTGAACACAATTTCAATGTAAAAAATGTGTGTGTTTAAGGCTCATTGTGGTCATGTAAATGGGCAGCCAACAAACAGCACTGTTGTTTTGTTACAACTGTCTTTAGCCTCAACTTCGTTAGTGTCTTCAATGGCCAGATTAACCTGATTAACTCTTGTCAGCTGATGGAGGGAACAAAAACACAACTTTACAGGACAAAGTTTTAACGCTTAAGAAAAACAGACGGTTTGTGCTCGCTTTACCAAGTATGACATTACTTGACTCTAAATTGCTTTGAAAACTAACAAGTATGTTTATGTTAGCATTAGCAAATATTTTCCCTTGAGTATCACTATATTAATGTATATTAGTAACCTATCATTTCAAACAGGTACATTTCCAAACAAAATGAAAATAGCTAAAGTTGCACCAATTTATAAGACTGGAGACAAACATCAATTTACAAATTATAGACCTGTTTCATTACTTCCACAATTTTCTAAATCATTGAAAAACTGTTCAATAACAGATTAGAGAGTTTCATAAATAAAAATAGAATACTCGAAGAGAACCAATATGGATACAGAGCTAATGTTTCAACTTCAATGGCTTTAATTGAAATTACAGAAGAAATTACCAATGCAATAGATAGTAAAAATTGTGCGGCAGCAGTTTTTATGGCTCTAAATAAAGCATTTGACACAATTAATCACAATATTTTAATCAAAAAACTAGAACGATATGGCATCAGAGGGTTAGTGTTAAACTGGATAAGAAGTTATCTAACGAACAGGAAACAATACGTGAAGCTAGGCGAACACACGTCTACAACGCTAAATATATCCTGTGGTGTACCTCAGGGATCAATACTAGGACCTACATTATTCAATCTCTATATAAATGACATTTGTAAAGTTACAAAAGATTTAAAGTTAGTATTATTTGCGGATGATACAACAGCGTTTTGTTCAGGAGAGAACACACAGGAGATAATACAAATAATAACAGAAGAAATGAACAAATTAAAAAGATGGTTTGACAAAAACAGACTATCGTTGAATCTTAGTAAAACTAAAATAATGCTATTTGGTAATAGTAGAAGAGAAAGTCAAACACAAATACATATAGATGGAATAGAAATTGAAAGAGTAAATGAAACCAAATTTCTAGGTATAATGATTGATGATAAATTGAACTGGAAATCTCACGTAAAAAATATACAACATAAAGTTGCAAGAAACACATCAATAATGAATAAACAAAACATGTTCTAGACCAAAAATCCCTTCATATTCTCTACTGCTCACTAGTGTTACATATCTGAGCTACTGTGTAGAAATATGGGGAAATAATTACAAAAGTACACTTCATTCATTAACGGTGTTACAGAAAAGATCAGTTATAATAACACATCATGTTGGATATAGAGAACATACAAACCCTTTATTTATTGAATCAAAAATACTGAAATTCCACGACATAGTGAATTTGCAAACAGCTAAAATGATGCACAAAGCAAACTATAACCTGCTAGCCAAGAATATACAACAATTCTTCTCAAAAAAAAGAGGACAAATATAATCTTAGAGAAAAATGTAATTTAAAACATTTGTACGCACGTACAACACTTAAGACCTTCAGTATATCAATATGTGGAATTAAATGATGGAATGGATTAAGCAAAGCAATCAAACAATGTACTAATATGATCCATGAAGAAGAACCATAACAAACATTCTCAATGTGTTTCATCCATCCATTCATTCTTAAAGTAATCTTACTTATCTCATCATATGAAATATGACTTACTTCACCAATTATTATTATTAAATTATTACTATTATTTATTTATATTTTTTGCAAATAATCATTAACTTTATAATTTGATGGCAGCAACACGTGACAAAGAAGTTGGGAAAGGTGGCAATAAATACTGATAAAGTTGAGGAATGCTCATCAAACTCAGTTCCCAATCGTTTACTGAGTGTTGTTAAAAGGAAAGGCCATGTAACACAGTGGTGAACATGCCCTTTCCCAACTACTTTGGCACGTGTTGCAGCCATGAAATTCTAAGTTAATTATTATTTGCAAAAAAAAAAAAAAGTTTATGAGTTTGAACATCAAATATGTTGTCTTTGTAGCATATTCAACTGAATATGGCTTGAAAAGGATTTGCAAATCATTGTATTCCGTTTATATTTACATCTAACACAATTTCCCGGCTCATATGGAAACGGGGTTTGTAAGTCATAGCACAAGATTTTCCACCATCCCCTTCTTTATGTTTTTGCATTTCAATCAATACTGTAAATATGCGCTCGGCTTCACAAAGTAAACATTTGGTATAAGTTGTTGAGGGATTTAGCGGAGGGGAGCGTAGGAATACCTGTTTGTAGACTCAATATTTGCTTCTGTCAAGCCTGGAAAGTACGCTCAACCTGCTAATCTCATTTGTTGGGAATTAGTTTTGTTATCAGTGGGGAAGCAGAACATTGAAAAGGTATTTAGTGCGGCACGGCTTTGCAACAAAGATTTCCGTAAAACAGATTGTTCACTTTTTTCCAAGAAACAATCAGTTTTGTTATGCAAAAACCGCTAAAGAGTTTTCTCAAAGTGATCCTGGGGTAATGTGGTATGGTGTCAAGCCTGGATTTGATTTTCCCGTTCAGCACTGCCAGACGTGCTATTTTTACGACATTTTACAAAAATGTGAAAGAGTAGTAGGGGTGTTTTAGAATAGTCAACTATCCGACTGTATGATTCGAAGGAGTCTGATTCATTTATCAACCTCCCAGTCTGATCGTTGGACGTTAAACATCCCCTTCTTTTTTGGTGGCAGGCAGATAAACCATATTGACAAAAGTATTTGGCCACCTGCCTTGACTTGAAGTGTCATCCCATTCCTAACCCATAGGGTTCAATATGATGGCGCTCCACCTTTTGCAGCTATTACAGCTTCTTCTGGGAAGGCTGTCCACAAGGTTGCGGAGTGTGTTTATAGGAATTTCCCACCATTCTTCCATAAGTGCATTGTTGAGGTCACACACTGATGTTGGTGGAGAAGGCCTGGCTCTCAGTCTCCCTTCTAATTCATCCCAAAGGTGTTCTATCGGGTTCGGGTCAGGACTCTGTGCAGGCCAGTCAAGTTCATCCACACCAGACTCTGGGGGGTGTATTTAAAAAAATAAATAAAAAAAACAAAACTTTTTTTTTTTTTTTTTTACATAAATTAACACAATCATGTGTGCTTACGGACTGTATCCCTGCAGACTGTATTGATCTATATTGATATATAATGTATATATTGTGTTTTTTATGTTGATTTCATAATTTTTTTTTAAATTTTTTTTAAATTTCTTGTGCGGCCCGGTACCAATCGGTCCGCGGACCGGTGGTTGGGGACCACTGCTCTACATAGTCAGTTTGCCTGATCCAAAGCCGATCTGGGACCTCACTAAACCATCCAATCTGCGTTGTGTTTTTCAGAGTGTTTTAGCATTTCTCTATTGTGGAAAAAGTATGTTCATTTGTGAAAATCTCCTTTAGCTATGCTCTTGAATAGAGATGTCCGATAATGGCTTTTTTGCCGATATCCGATACTCCGATATTGTCCAACTCTTAATTACAGATTCCGATATCAACCGATACCAATATATACAGTGGTGGAATGAACACATTATTATGCCTAATTTTGTTGTGATGCCCCGCTGGATGCATTAAACCATGTAACAAGGTTTTCCAAAATAAATCAACTCAAGTTATGGACAAAAAAAATGCCAACATGGCACTGCCATATTTATTATTGAAGTCACAAAGTGCATTATTTTTTTTTAACATGCCTCAAAACAGCAGCTTGGAATTTGGGACATGCTCTCCCTGAGAGAGCATGAGGAGGTTGAGGTGGGGGGGGGTACCGGGGGGTGTATATTGTAGCGTCCCGGAAGAGTTAGTGCTGCAAGGGGTTCTGGGTATTTGTTCCGTTGTGTTTATGTCGTGTTACGGTGCGGATGTTCTCCCGAAATGTGTTTGCCATTCTTGTTTGGTGTGGGTTCACAGTGTGGCGCATATTTGTAACAGTGTTAAAGTTGTTTACACGGCTACCCTCAGTGTGACCTGTATGGCTGTTGACCAAGTATGCCTTGCATTCACTTGTGTGTGTGAAAAGCTGTAGATATTATGTGACTGGCAGTGCCTTTAAGGTTTATCGGCGCTCTGTACTTCTCCCTACGTCCGTGTACACAGCGGCCTTTTAAAACATCATACATTTTACTTTTTGAAACCGATACCGATAATTTCCGATATTACATTTTAAAGCATTTATCTAGTTACAATCACATGTTTAATCAAGTATTTTAATTACTAGTCTGTTAAACGTGTATGTCTACAAAATATAAGTGTTACGTTTTTGTTTTTTTTACAAAAATGTGCTTGATTTTCAGTTTTATTTAAGCACAGGTTTAGGCACTGTTTTAGTACCGATGTGAACAATACGCAGCCCTACTTTTTAATGAGAAAATATTACTTCTACATAACGAATATTTAAAAAAAACAATACAATAGAAAGGACTATAAACAAATACCATGGTTTTATTTGGTAATTTAATAATAATAATGGACAGCATTTTATGTGGAAAACATTGGAACAGTCATCTGCCCATGCTTGGAAAACTATTTTGTCTATTGTCTAGCTATGAGCTAATGCTAGCGAGTGAGACACTGGATGTTTTTGTCGGCTCTCACTTGGTTCACTAAAACATTCGCTATGCAACATATCAATTAGGTTATGTAATTTCACCTGATTGGGTTAAAAAATAAAAGGCATTGAAGCTTAGGCATGGCTATGCAAAACAAAACCAAAACTGACCTGGCTGCAAAATAAACAAAACACAAAATGCTGGACGACAGCAAAGACTTACAGTGTGTGGAGCAGAGACGGCGTCCACAAAGTACATCCGTACATGACATGAATATCAACGTCCCCACAAAGAAGGAAAGCGTCCGCACAATTTAAATAGTCTGGATTGCGAAAACAAAGCAGGTGTGGAGAATAGCGTTCAAAGGAAGACATGAAACTGCAACAGGAAAATACCAAAAAAACAGGAAAAAACACCAAAATAGGAGGGCAAGAGAAGGACTAAAACACTACACACAGAAAAACTCAAAATAAGTTAGGGTGTGATGTGACAGGTGGTGACAGTACACCTACTTTGAGACAAGAGCTATAGTGATGAATGCTTGGTTATGCTTTAAAGTCATATCCAACAATTGCGAGAACAACTTTTTATTGTCTACTGAGTTTCGTTTTTTAATGATTTCTGCTTGTGGTGTGCCTCAGGATTTTTTCAATGAAAAAAATGTGCCTTGCCTCAAAAAAGGTTGAAAAACACTGAATCAATCGACTGCATCTGGAGACTCTAATCCAGGGGTCACCAACGCGGTGCCCGCGGGCACCAGGTCACCCGTAAGGACCAGATGAGTAGCCTGCTGGCCTGTTCTAAAAATAGCTCAAATAGCAGCACTTACCAGTGAGCTGCCTCTATTTTTTAAATGTTATTTATTTACTCGCAAGCTGGTCTCGCTTTGCCCGACATTTTTAATTCTAAGAGAGACAAAACTCAAATAGAATTTGAAAATCCAAGAAAATATTTTAAAGACTTGGTCTTCACTTGTTTAAATAAATTCATTAATTTTTTTACTTTGTTTCTTATAACTTTCAGAAAGACAATTTTAAAAAAAAATACAACCTTAAAAATGATTTTAGGATTTTTAAACACATATACCTTTTTACCTTTTAAATTCCTTCCTCTTCTTTCCTGACAATTTAAATCAATGTTCAAGTATTTTTTTTTTTTAATTGTAAAGAATAATAAATACATTTTAATTTAATTCTTCATTTTAGCTTCTGTTTTTTCGACGAAGAGTATTTGTGAAATATTTCTTCAAACTTATTATGATTAAAATTCCAAAAAAATATTCTGGCAAATCTAGAAAATCTGTAGAATCAAATTTAAATCTTATTTCAAAGTCTTTTGAATTTATTTTAAAATTTTTGTTCTGGAAAATCTAGAAGAAATAATGATTTGTCTTTGTTAGAAATATAGCTTGGTCCAATTTGTTATATATTCTAACAAAGTGTAGATTGGATTTTAACCTATTTAAAACATGTCATCAAAATTCTAAAATTAATCTTAATCAGGAAAAATTACTAATGATGTTCCATAAATAATTTTTTTAAGTTTTTCTCTTCTTTTTTTCAGTTGAATTTTGAATTTTAAAGAGTTAAATTGAAGATAAACTATGTTTCAAAATGTAAATTTTTTTCGTGTTTTCTCCTCTTTTAAACCGTTCAATTAAGTGTAAATATCATTAATTATGAATAATAACATAGAGTTAAAGGTAAATTGAGCAAATTGGCTATTTCTGGCAATTTATTTAAGTGTGTATCAAACTGGTAGCCCTTCGCATTAATCACTACCCAAGAAGTAGCTCTTGCTTTCAAAAAGGTTGGTGACCCCTGCTCTAATCAGTGTTTCCCATAAACTGCCAAGATACCTGTGGCGGTGGGGGCGTGGCTATGGGCGTGGTCACCATGAGATCATCGAGTAATTTGCATAATTTACTACAATGATATGATTTTCTCTAAGAAGGCTCAAAAAATTTATAATAACTCATTAATAATAACAGTTTTGTTTTAAACGTCCATCCTTCCATTTTACAATATAATTACAACACTTTATGTACATATTTATATACAGATTTGAACAATAAGTTATTCACTGAAATATATTTATTCATTGTGGTTCTTACAAAAAATATATCTTATAAAATCTAAAAATATTGTCTCTTAAAGCTTTGCCCCTTTAATTAGTGCATACTAAATAATTTAACTTTAGCCTACTACTACAACCATATTATTTACCAGCAACATAAAGTGAAACAGAGGCAGAGGTGTCCTGCCACAGTCAGTAACAAATAAACAGAAAACAGTAGTGGTCAAATACGAATAAGGCAACAAGAGAAGTATCCTACACTTCTCTTTTGTAAAGTAAATCTGAACAGCCTATATGGGCATCTACATCTGCTATATGATTTGCCTGAGAAGCTGGACAGGACAAAAAAAATAAATAAATAAATAAATTAAAAAAATATATATATTTGTGGCGGACGTAATTCTTTTGTGGCGGGCCGCCACAAATAAATTAATGTGTGGGAAACACTGCTAATACATTACATTACTTTAATTTATTTGTTTTGACGTTAAGAAAAGCCCCTAACTTTCAAGGTGTGGCGGCTATGATTTTGCAAGGTTCAGTTACATCAAGGGGGAAACCCTGGGTTATTTGGCCTTGGCGGAGGTCTCTGCTTAGCTCTATGACTCTGCTACAACTCCAACAACAATCAAGCTCCCTCCCCCTTAACTTCATTCATTCATTTTCCGCCCTGCCCAGACACTGAGCAGTGTGGCCACATTAGCATATGAGTGAGCGCAATGTTTGGGTGGATTTGTTCCCCGACAAAGAAAACTAAAGCCCAGGTCATCGCATCTCCCTCCACTTCAATGAGCAGCTGAAGGGCAAACGGAACCCACAAAAAAAAAAAAAAGAAACCCAAAACATTTGGAGACTTTCACTCTATGTATAGTCTGCCATGTTCAGCATTCAAACTGTATATATTAGGAAGATGAATGCAACAACAACCTTTAATTATTCAGTGTCCTTAACCCTCCATTTAGCTCATAAGTAATTCATGTGATTTACTGTGTGGCAGTGTGCTTATGTTCCGCATATATATTGCTGGTAACAGGGACGGTGGTTGGCTCCTGCCTGCCGCCCGGCTGCATACCAGAGGATGGCGTCACCACCATGACACCGCAGGGTCCTCGCTGCCCTACATACCCCGCAGAGCCGTGCTCTACTGCCCCGGCGATGACGAGCGCAAACTGAGGAAGCTGACCACCCTGGACGTGGACTGTGCCGTCCTGGACTGCGAGGATGGCGTCGCCCTCAGCAAAAAGGTCAGGCCCGCCCTCACACTCCTCAGCATTGAGACTTCAACTCTTCTTTGCCATCACTTTGTAATACAATGCTAACATTTGCAGATGTTTAGTAGCGTATTTTTCGGACTATAAGTGGCAGTTTTTTTTTCATAGTTTGGCCGGGGGTGCGACTTATACTCAGGAGCGACTTATGTGTGAAATGATTAAGACATTAGCGTAAAATATCAAATAATATTATTGATGTCATTCACGTAAGAGACTAGACGTATAAGATTTCATGGGATTTAGCGATTAGGAGTGACAGATTGTTTGGTAAACGTCTACAAACCCCGTTTCCATATGAGTTGGGAAATGGTGTTAGATGTAAATATAAACGGAATACAATGATTTGCAAATCCTTTTCAAGCCATATTCAGTTGAATATGCTACAAAGACAACATATTTGATGTTTAAACTCAACCCAAATAATAACTAACTTAGAATTTCATGGCTGCAACACGTGCCAAAGTAGTTGGGAAAGGGCATGTTCACCACTGTGTTACATGGCCTTTCCTTTGAACAACACTCAGTAAAGGTTTGGGAACTGAGGAGACACATTTTTGAAGCTTCTCAGGTGGAATTCTTTCCCATTCTTGCTTGATGTACAGCTTAAAGGCCTACTGAAATGACATTTTTTTATTTAAACGGGAATAGCAGATCCATTCTATGTGTCATACTTGATCATTTCGCGATATTGCCATATTTTTGCTGAAAGGATTTAGTAGAGAAAATCGACGATAAAGTTCGCAACTTTTGCTCGCTAATAAAAAAAGCCTTGCCTGTAGCGGAAGTAGCGTGACGTCACAGGAGCTAGTATTCCTCACAATTCCCCGTTGTTTACGATGGAGCGAGAGAGATTCGGACCGAGAAAGTGACGATTACCCCATTAATTTGAGCCAGGATGAAAGATTCGTAGATGAGGAACGTTACAGTGAAGGACTTGAGAGGCAGTGATGGACGTATCTTTTTTCGCTCTGACCGTAACTTAGGTACAAGCTGGCTCATTGGATTCCACACTCTCTCCTTTTTCTATTGTGGATCACAGATTTGTATTTTAAACCACCTCAGATACTATATCTTCTTGAAAATGAGAGTCGAGAATGCGAAATGGACATTCACAGTGACTGAACATGTAAATACACGATTAATAATATTCAGCTTTGCGAAGCTAAAAAAATAGAAGCTAACCTAGCAACGTAGCCAACGTGATAGCATCAGTCTCAAATGCAGATAGAAACTAAATAAAAAAAAACCTGACTGGATGGATAGACAGAAGATCAAAAATACTATTAAACCATGAACATGTAAATACACGATTAATAATATTCAGCTTTGCGAAGCTAAAAAAAAATAGAAGCTAACCTAGCAACGTAGCCAACGTGATAGCATAGCAGTCTCAAATGCGGATAGAAACTAAATTAAAAAAAACCCTGACTGGATGGATAGACAGAAGATCAAAAATACTATTAAACCATGAACATGTAAATACACGATTAATAATATTCAGCTTTGCGAAGCTAAAAAAACAGAAGCTAACTTAGATGCGGCGGCGGGCTTACTCACTGTAGTGCGTCTGCTATCCTGCTCAAAACACAACACAACCTCCTGGTGTTGGTGTTGCTGTAGTCCGCCGCTCCACCGATCCCACCTACAACTTTCTTATTTGCAGTCTCCATTGTTCATTAAACAAATTGCAAAAGATTCACCAACACAGATGTCCAGAATACTGTGGAATTTTGTCGAAGAAAACAGAGGTATTTGAATTAGGGCCAAACACTTCCCTTGACCTCGTGACGTCACGCGCATACGTCATCATACCGCGACGTTTTCAAGCGGAAGTTTCCTGGGAAGTTTAAAATGTCACTTTATAAGTTAACCCGGCCGTATTGGCATGTGTTGCAATGTTAAGATTTCATCATTGATATATAAACTATCAGACTGCGTGGTCGCTAGTAGTGGCTTTCAGTAGGCCTTTAATTATTGCTGTATGTATACTTTTGACCCAGCACATTTGCTCACATTTTCAGTAGACACATAATAAATTCATAAAAGAAGCAAACTTCATGAATGTTTTTAGTGACCAACAAGTATGAGCTCCATACACAAAAAAACAAGAGTTGTAGAAATGATTGGCAACTCAAGACAGCCATGACATGATGTTCTCTACAAGTGTATCTACACTTTTGACCACCACTGTATATCCGTAAATAGAGTTTAGGCCATATCTGTTGCCCATCCCTAGA
This sequence comes from Entelurus aequoreus, assembly GCF_033978785.1. NCBI lineage: Eukaryota > Metazoa > Chordata > Actinopteri > Syngnathiformes > Syngnathidae > Entelurus > Entelurus aequoreus. Next base: position 79,348,999 of record NC_084740.1, read on the forward strand.
ATGAGATCTACTGGAATTTAAAAAGCAAACGTTGGCAGCTCTCAATATTTCATTTCGGCCCACATGAAACATTTCTCATTTCTCAAAATTCACCAACTGTGAAGACTACATTTTGGTATATAGGATTGCAACGTATTGCTGATTACTTTATATCAGGGTGCATATCTGGAAGATGTAAATAAACATTGTGCAATAGCTCTATTAAAGTCTTAATTGCTAACAAATGATAACAATTGTAATTTAGGTGTATGCAGCAAGTAAATTACAATTGTGCCGTTGTAGTTGTGATCCTCTCCGCTCAGGCCGACAGGTGCTCCGACTTAATCCCTTCGAGGCAAACTACCTAAGTAAGATGTTTAAAACAAGCACATTTCTCCCTATTATGGTGGCATAAAGGCAGCGGCGGCCCCCCACCATCCCCCATCAGAGGCCTTTAAAACAAGGTGACCACGTCCCACTGGGCGAGCAGCGGGAAAGCAGCAGATGCAGCAGGTTAAAAGCATTCTCCTCCCGCCCACGCGACCTCCCGATTGGCCCGACTGAACTGTCCATGAAATTGTGATTGGAGAGCGGCATAAAGGGTTTCAAAAAAAAAAAAAAAAGTTAACTAACAAAGGGGTTTTAAGTCATGATAATAAAGATGATTGATATGGCTGCAGGCCGTTCCTGTAGCGAGACAAAGACAATACGATGGCGGCCGGCGTGACTGACAGGCCAGAGGAATGACCCCGCCGTGGCGTCGGTGGATGTCACAGCTCTCTGTCTTTACAGCGTGGTGGACAGGAATGTGGTCTTTCAGGCTCCGGGAGGAATTCGCAGGCTTCTGACTTCTACAGCTGTCACTTTCTCACCAGTCCATGGATGTTCACAAGCCGCTGGAAGTGTGTCCTTAAAAACCCAAGCCTTTCACCAAAATTGGTGCACCTGTGCAACGACAAGTGACCCTAGAACAGTGGTTCTTAAAGGCCTACTGGAATGAAATTGTTTTATTCAAACGGGAATAGCAGATCCAGTCTATGTGTCATACTTGATCATTTCGCGATATTGCCATATTTTTGCTGAAAGGATTTAGTAGAGAACATCGACGATAAAGGTCGCAGCTTTTGGTCGCTGATAAAAAAAAAAGCCTTGCCTGTACCGGAAGTAGCGTGACGTCACCGGAGGAAGGACTCCTCACATTTTCCCATTGTTTACAATGGAGCGAGAGGGATTCGGACCGAGAAAGCGACGATTACCCCATTAATTTGAGCGAGGATGAAAGATTCGTGGATGAGGAAAGTGAGAGTGAAGGACTACAGTGCAGTGCAGGACGTACACTACCGTTCAAAAGTTTGGGGTCACATTGAAATGTCCTTATTTTCAATGAAGATAACTTTAAACTAGTCTTAACTTTAAAGAAATACACTCTATACATTGCTAATGTGGTAAATGACTATTCTAGCTGCAAATGTCTGCTTTTTGGTGCAATATCTACATAGGTGTATACAGGCCCATTTCCAGCAACTATCACTCCAGTGTTCTAATGGTACAATGTGTTTGCTCATTGGCTCAGAAGGCTAATTGATGATTAGAAAACCCTTGTGCAATCATGTTCACACATCTGAAAACACTTTAGCTCGTTACAGAAGCTACAAAACGGACCTTCCTTTGAGCAGATTGAGTTTCTGGAGCATCACATTTGTGGGGTCAATTAAACGCTCAAAATGGCCAGAAAAAGAGAACTTTCATCTGAAACTCGACAGTCTATTCTTGTTCTTAGAAATGAAGGCTCAAACACGAAATTGTTTGGGTGACCCCAAACTTTTGAACGGTAGTGTATCTTTTTTTGCTCTGACCGTAACTTAGGTCATACTTGCCAACCCTCCCGTTTTTAGCGGGAGACTGCCGGTATTCAGCGCCTCTCCCGATAACCTCCCGGCAGAAATTTTCTCCCGACAAACTCCCGGTATTTAGCCGGAGCTGGAGGCCGCGCCCCCTCCAGCTCAACGCGGACCTGAGTGGGGACAGCCTGTTCTCACGTCCGCTTTCCCACAATATAAACAGCTTGCCTGCCCAATGACGTCATAACTGTAGAATGATCGAGGGCGAGTTCTTGGTTTCTTATGTGGGTTTATTGTTAGGCAGTTTCATTAACGTCCTCCCAGCGCCGTAACAACACACAACAACAGCAGTCACGTTTAGTCTACCGTAAAGCAGTTTGTCTGCTGTAAACAGCAATGTTGTGACACTCTTAAACAGGACAATACTCATCCATGAATCTTTCATCCTCGCTCAAATTAATGGGGTAATGGTCCGAATAGCTCTAGCTGCGTTGAAAACAATAGGAAAATATGAGGGAGTAAACAACTGACAATGTCACGCTACTTCCGGTAGGGGCAAGGTTTTTTTTTTATCAGAGACCAAAAGTTGCGAACTTTATCGTCGTCGTTCTCTACTAAATCCTTTCAGCAAAAATATGGCAATATCGCAAAATGATCAAGTATGACACATAGAATGGATCTGCTATCGCCGTTTAAATAAAACAAATCATTTCAGTAGGCCTTTAAAGGTGGTTGATCTAAATAATTTAGTAAAAATCTGTAAAATTACGATATTTTTCCGCAAAACGTTTCATGAAAATTTCTGTCAATATAATGTTCTTGATCGTTATTTGGTTTACAACAGGGGTCACCAACGCGGTGCCCGCGGGCACCAGGTAGCCCGTAAGGACTAGATGAGTAGCCCGCTGGCCTGTTCTAAAAATAGCTCAAATAGCAGCACTTACCAGTGAGCTGCCTCTATTTTTTACATTTTATTTAATTACTAGCAAGCTGGTCTCGCTTTGCCCGACATTTTTAATTCTAAGAGAGACAAAACTCAAATAGAATTTGAAAATCCAAGAAAATATTTTAAAGACTTGGTCTTCACTTGTTTAAATAAATTCATTAATTTTTTTACTTTGCTTCTTATAACTTTCAGAAAGACAATTTTAGAGAAAACATACAACCTTAAAAATGATTTTAGGATTTTTAAACACATATACCTTTTTACCTTTTGAATTCCTTCCTCTTCTTTCCTGACAATTTAAATCAATGTTCAAGTAAATTTATTTTTTTTATTGTAAAGAATAATAAATACATTTTAATTTAATTATTCATTTTAGCTTCTGTTTTTTCGACGAAGAATATTTTTGAAATATTTCTTCAAACTTATGATTAAAATTCAAAAAAATTATTCTGGCAAATCTAGAAAATCTGTAGAATCTTATTTCAAAGTCTTTTGAATTTATTTTAAAAATTTTGTTCTGGAAAATCTAGGAGAAATAATGATTTGTCTTTGTTAGAAATATAACTTGGTACAATTTGTTATATATTATAACAAGGTGCAGATTGGATTTTAACCTATTTAAAACATGTCATCAAAATTCTAAAATGAATCTTAATCAGAAAAAATTATTAATGATGTTCCATAAATTCTTTTTCGAATTTTTTTTCAAAAAGATTCGAATTAGCTAGTTATTCTCTTCTTTTTTTCGGTTGAATTTTGAATTTTAAAGAGTCGAAATTGAAGATAAACTATGTTTCAAAATGTAATTGTCATTTTTTTCGTGTTTTCTCCTCTTTTAAACCGTTCAATTAAGTGTAAGTATCATTAATTATTAATCATAACAGAGTTAAAGGTAAATTGAGCAAATTGGCTAATTCTGGCAATTTATTTAAGTGTGTATCAAACTGGTAGCCCTTCGCATTAATCACTACCCAAGAAGTAGTTCTTGCTTTCAAAAAGGTTGGTGACCCCTGGTTTACAATGTTTTACTTTAATTGTATGGTTTTCGTTTAGCAGCCGTAGCTGCCAGTAGATGACCGTTTTTTTGACATAATTTTTTTTTACAGTGTATGCACAACTTTGTTTTTTTACTCTTAGGCCTATCTTTCTAAATATTCTTTACCGGATCTGTCACCTTCACCTTAAAACTGCAGCGTGCCCGCTTAATTGCCTGGCACTTTTGACTCCCCCTCCTCCAAAAAAAATGGTCTGCCCTCCCGTCTCGACCCGGCTGCAAAGGAAGAGGGAAGAGAGACGGACTGGAGGGGTCAAAGCCACAGAGAGCTTGCTTGGGGAGAGCAGTAGGAGACGGGAGGGGAGATAAGGCTGAGTGCGCTAACACTCTTACACATATCATCATATCTGTATGATCAGTGGGGTGGAGGAGTGGCGGGGGGGGACAGACCCTGGAGCGGAACTGACGGCTACACCTGTCCTCTGTCCTCATCTTTTTTTCCGCCATCTTTGTGCCCCCTACCATTCCTCTAAACCCTCTTGTCCTCGTCCATCCTCCGCAGGGTCCCCGGGGTTAAGACGGTTCCTCTCTCTCGGTCTCCAAGCATGCCCTATGGTCCATTTTTTCCTCCCCGGCGTGTGTCTGGCTGTCTCCTTTCCCCACATGGGTCCCTACACCCTACCTTCACTGCCTTAGAGATTTTCTCCTAATCCTTGGAAATTTGGAACTAATGAACTAACTGCTGAGCCGCTGCCACGGAGCTTGGTCCCAAACTATACTGTACTTCACACTCCATTTCCTCTCCAGATGGCACGGCGGGAGGGGGGGGGGGCACCTCTTTCACATTTGCACACATATGCAGAAATAGTATGCCTGAACCATAAATGAATGAAATACCGTTCACATTTCTTACATTATTTACTTCCAGTATTTATTATTATTCATCGGGCTGAATACTCAAAGGTTTAGGGAACTCATAGCCAGCGAGTGCATCCTTAAAAACATGATTTGACGATTCAAAGATTCTGAAGGGCTTTAGGTTATGTCTACATTAAGCCAGATAACCCCTTAAAGGCCTACTGAAATGAATTTTTTTTATTTAAACGGGGATAGCAGATCCATTCTATGTGTCATACTTGATCATTTTGCGATATTGCCATATTTTTGCTGAAAGGATTTAGTAGAGAACAACGTCGATAAAGTTCGCAACTTTTGGTCTCTGATAAAAAAAAACCTTGCCCCTACCGGAAGTAGCGTGACGTAGTCAGTTGTTCACTCCCTCATATTTTCCTATTGTTTTCAACGCAGCTAGAGCTATTCGGACCATTACCCCATTAATTTGAGCGAGGATGAAAGATTTGTGGATGAGGAACGTTAGAGTGACGGACTAGAATGCAGTGAAATACATATATTTTTTCGCTCTGACCGTAACTTAGGTACAAGCTGACTCATTGGAGTCCACACTCTCTCCTTTTTCTATTGTGGATCACGGATTTGTATTTTAAACCACCTGGGATACTATATCCTCTTGAAAATGAGAGTCGAGAACGCGAAATGGACATTCAGTGCCTTTTATCTCCACGACAATACATCGGCGAAACGCTTTAGCTACGAGCTAACGTGATAGCATCGTGCTTTAACTGCATATAGAAACAAAAAAAACAAACCCCTGACTGGAAGGATCGATAGAAAATCAACAATACTATTAAAACGTGGACATGTAAATACACGGTTAATGCTTTCCAGGCTGGCGAAGGTTAACAATGCTGTGCTAACGACGCCATTGAAGCTAACTTAGCAACCGGACCTTACAGAGCTATGCTAAAAACATTAGCTCTCCACCTACGCCAGCCAGCCTTCATCTGCTCATCAACACCCGTGCTCACCTGCGTTCCAGCGATCAACGGAAGGACGAAGGACTTCACCCGATGCGTTTGGCGGCCCGGAGACGTAGGAAGTCAAGGTGAGGTCGCGGCTAGCGCGTCTGCTCTCCAACAAAGTCCTCCTGGTTGTGTTGCTATAGTCAGCCGCTAATACACAGATTCCACCTACAACTTTCTTCTTTGCAGCCTTCATTGTTCATTAAACAAATTGCAAAAGATGTCCAGAATACTGTGGAATTATGAAATGAAAACAGAGCTTTTTGTATAGGATTCTACGTTGCACCATAACTTCCGTTCAACTGACTACGTCACGCGCATACGTCATCATCCAAAGGCGTTTTCAACCAGAAGTTTAGCGGGAAATTTAAAATGTCACTTTATAAGTTAACCCGGCCGTATTGGCATGTGTTGCAATGTTAAGATTTCATCATTGATATATAAACTATCAGACTGCGTGGTCAGTAGTAGTGGCTTTCAGTAGGCCTTTAACTCTTGTGTAATGTTCATACTGTTGTTACTGTTTTGATGGACCCCTCGCATTTTGTGGCTTTTAATGCCTCACAATCAAACACTTTTATGTTAAAATAATAAACAGATGTTTACCTTATCCCAATAAACATCAAAATAAATCAACTCAAGTTATGGAAAAAAAATGCCAACATGGCACTGCCATATTTATTATTATTGAAGTCAAAAAGTGCATTTTTTTTTTTTAACATGCCTCAAAACAGCAGCTTGGAATTTGGGACATGCTCTCCCTGAGAGAGCATGAGGAGGTTAAGGTGGGCGGGGTTGAGGTGGGGGGTGGGGGGTGCAGTGTTTCCCATAAACTGCCAAGATACCTGTGGCGGTGGGGGCGTGGCTATGGGCGTGGTCACCATGACATCATCGATTAATTTGCATAATTCACTACAATGATTTGATTTTCTCTAAAAAGGCTCAAAAAATGTATACTTACTAATTAATAATAACAGTTTTGTTTAAAAACGTCCATCCATCCATCCATTTTACAATATAATTACAACACCTTATGTACATATTTGTATACAGATTTGAACAATAAGTTATTCACTGAAATATATTTATCAATTGTGGTTCTTAAAAAAAATATATCTTATAAAATATAAAAGCTAAAATGTCTCTTCTAGCTCTGCCCCTTTAATTAGTGCATACTAAATAATTTAACTTTAGCCTACTACTACAAGCATATTATTTACCAGCAACATAAAGTGAAACAGAGGCAGAGGTGTCCTGCCACAGTCAGTAACAAATAAACAGAAAACAGTAGTGGTGGTAGATAGACACAGAGCTTCATCAAACATCTGATCCACTGAACAAAGAGCTCCAAAAATCTTGAACTTTAGACTGCCATCAGTTTTACTCCCTACACTTAACCATGTGTTTCCTACTGCCTGCAGACTTTGCACCCTTTCTTATATACACATGTTGTGTTTCTAATATAAATACATTTAATAAAGTCAAATACAAATAAGGCAACAAGAGAAGTATCCTACACTTCTGTTTTGTAAAGTAAATCTGAACAGCCGATATGGGCATCTACATCAACTATATGATTTGCCTGAGAAGCTGGAGAAGACAAAAAAAAAACATTTTTTATTATTATTATTATTATTTTATTTTTATTTTATTTTATTTGTGGCGGACGTAATTCTTTCGGGGCGGGCCGCCACAAATAAATGAATGTGTGGGAAACCCTGGGGGTGTATATTGTATTGTATTGTATTGTTCTGGGTATTTCTTCTGTTGTGTTTATGTTGTGTTACGGTGCGGATGTTCTCCCGAAATGTGTTTGTCATTCTTGTTTGGTGTGGGTTCACAGTGTGGCGCATATTTGTAACAGTGTTAAACTTGTTTATACGGCCACCCTCAGTGTGACCTGTATGGCTGTTGACCAAGTATGCCTTGCATTCACTTGTGTGTGTAAAAAGCCGTAGATATTATGTGACTGGGCCGGCACGCAAAGGCAGTGCCTTTAAGGTTTATTGCCGCTCTGTACTTCTCCCTACGTCCGTGTACACAGCGGCCTTTTAAAAAGTCATACATTTGACTTTTTGAAACCGATACCGATCATTTTAAAGCATTTATCGGCCGATAATATCGGCAGTCCGATATTATCGGACATCTCTAGTCTTAAGTGTATCCCTGTTGATAAATGCAGAAATCCTGTCCAAAGGTCTCCAGCACCAAATTTGAGGGAAGCCCTAAAAAGTTAAAAACAATCTTTATATTGTATTGGTTTTGAAAATCATGCTTTATTTTTTCAGTGTGGAGCCCTCAGTGGAAAAAGACACCCCTGTGTTTTGTAGACCCAAATGAAGTGTTTTAAATGTAGAAGGAGATCATAATATGACCCCTTAAAACCTGGCAATACAACAAAACTGTACAGTTTGGTGTTGTCAGGGCTTAACTCAGCCACTGATGCGTATGAATCTCAGCTCTGATGGATTTTTTTTCCCCTTTTTTCTCCATCCTTCCACCGGTCTTCCGAGGAGCCACTGAAGCAGAGAAAGACCTGTCTCTTTGTGGGCCCCGAGATGCTCTCCGAGCAGCTGAGAGGAGATTAGATGTTCAGTGCATGACATTATTACGGGCTATTACCTTTTTGCTCTTCAGTCAGTATACGGCGCTATGGCCTATGCATGAACTGTGTCCGACACCGGAGATTTTCAACTTTACATAAATTATGCGGCCAACTGTCAACTGTTACATGACCTCAGTCGAGTGCTCAACTGCTGGTGTTATTTCCCGAGGACACTGAAAGATCTGCTCGGCCTTGAAGTGGACTCGAATGACTAAACTCTTGAAGCTCCGGGGAAGTGTTGATTTAGCCTATTGGCTTTATGAATGCTGAGTATTTTGTATTTAACGTCTTTAAGTACGTGGGTGTGTTTAGCTGCAGGGTCTCTGTGCTCGTGTTTGTGCCTGACACCAAAAAATCGGCCCAAGAGACTTGAGGGAAATTCTCAGTCACGCTGCCAAAACTCACAAGCGGCATGTGTGAACCACTCAGGCAGTAAATAAGAAACCGTCCTGGCTCTATCATAAACACCCCTTCATTCCACACCGTACTGTCTGTCACAGTTTTTTGGGTGGTAGGTTGCATATATCAGGTATCATTTTGGGGTCTGAGAGATCAGGGTCCACAGTAACAGGGCAGTTATTGGCATTAAAGGCCTACTGAAATGAAATTGTTTTATTTAAACGGGGATAGCAGATCTATTCTATGTGTCATACTTGATCATTTCGCGATATTGCCATATTTTTGCTGAAAGGATTTAGTATAGAACATCGACGATAAAGATCGCAACTTTTGGTATCTGATAAAAAAAAAGGCTTGCCCCTACCGGAAGTAGCGTGACGTAGTCAATTGAACATAAACGCAAAGTTCCCTATTGTTTACAATTATGGCCGCATGAAGTGAGAGAGATTCGGACTGAGAAAGCGACAATTTCCCCATTAATTTGAGCGAGGATGAAAGATTTGTGGATGAGGAAAGTGCAAGTGAAGGACTAGTGGGGAGTGGAAGCGATTCAGATAGGGAAGATGCTGTGAGAGGCGGGTGGGACCTGATATTCAGCTGGGAATGACTACAACAGTAAATAAACACAAGACATATATATACTCTATTAGCCACAACACAACCAGGCTTATATTTAATATGCCACAAATTAATTCTGCATAAAAACACCTACGTGTTTGTTATGCTAGCTCCTAGCTCCTCTGCTAGCTCCTAGCTCCATAGAACACGCCAATACAATTCAAACACCTGATCAACACACACAATCACTCAGCCCAAAAGACCGTTCACCTAACCCAAGGTTCATAAAGCTTATATATTTTTAAAAAGTTACGTACGTGACGCGCACGTACGGTCAAGCGATCAAATGTTTAGAAGCCAAAGCTGCATACTCACGGTAGCACGTCTGCGTCTTTGTCATCCAAATCAAAGTAATCCTGGTAAGAGTCTGTGTTGTCCCAGTTCTCTACAGGCGTCTGTGTATCGAAGTCAAAAGTCCTCCTGGTTAGAGTCTCTGTTATCTGAGTTCTTCCATCTTGACTGCATCTTTCGGGAATGTAAACAAAGAAGCGCCGGCTGTGTACGTGTTGCTGCTGACTTCCCTCGCAAAATAGACGCTTCGCACCGACAACTTTCTTCTTTGCTTGCTCAGCTTCTTTCTCCATAATGCAATGAACATAATTGCAACAGATTCACCAACACAGATGTCCAGAATACACCCAGAATGAGATGAAAACAGCTATTTCGTATTGGCTTCAATGTGGCAGCCATACCCGTGTTCTACTGGCTACGTCACGCGCATACGTCATCCTCAGAGGCGTTTCGAACCGGAAGTTTAGCGGCAAATTTAAAATGTCACTTTATAAGTTAACCCGGCCGTATTGGCATGTGTTGCAATGTTAAGATTTCATCATTGATATATAAACTATCAGACTGCGTGGTCGGTAGTAGTGGCTTTCAGTAGGCCTTTAAACTCCCAGTCCTTACATTTCCATTCAATCCGTATTAAAATCGACTTTTTTATATAGTGGATTACAGTTCTTACCTTGAAGAGAGCATGTTATCCCGATTAATTTTGGTGTGGCATGTCTTTTTGGACATTTCCCTGTTGAGCATTCTAGCCATGGCGATCAGTGAGCTTACAACATTGCACGTAATCATAGTTTAGTCTACTCAAAAAGATACTTGCCAACCGTTCCGATTTTTTCTGGGAAACTCTTGTATTTTGCAGTCTTTTTTCACCCTTTAATTGTTACCGATTTTTGGGGGCTTGTCACATACTTGCCAACCCTCCCGTTTTTAGCGGGAGAATCCCGGTATTCAGCGCCTCTCCCGACAACCTCCCGGCAGAGATTTTCTCCCGACAAACTCCCGGTATTCAGCCGGAGCTGGAGGCCACGCCCCCTCCAGCTCAATGCGGACCTGAGACTGAGTGGGGACAGCCTGTTCTCACGTCCGCTTTCCCACAATATAAACAGCTTGCCTGCCCAATGAACAGAGAAGTTAAACAGGACAATACTGCCATCTAATGGATAGCCAACGGAACACTGAAATTCAAGTTTTTTGTTTTTTTTTCTATGTAAATAAAATAAATAAATATATATATATATATATATATATATATATATATATATATATAGGAAATATATAGGAAATACTCGAGTTGGTGAATTCTAGCTGTAAATAACCCCCCCCCCCCCCCCCCCCCACCCTACCCCCCACCTCCCGATATTGGAGGTCTCAAGGTTGGCAAGTATGGCTTGTCATATCTTTAGATTGATGAGTTTTAGTATATCTAACATGAATTGATTCACGTGGACCCCGACTTAAGCAAGTTGAAAAACTTATTGGGGTGTTACCATTTAGTGGTCAATTGTACGGAATATGTACTGTACTGTGTAATGTACTAATACAAGTTTCAATCAATCAATCAAAAAGTTATTATAAACTCTATCGTTTCCTACAAGTGTGCATGTGAGAAAAGTTATGGATCAAATTCATGTAAAAACCAGCTAAAAGACGTCAATAGTTTTAAGAACGGTGGCACCTCGGTCTCTGTACTCCCTATTTTTCATATGATATTGTTTTCGAGGTAATTTTGTGCCCAAATTTGGCTCCTGGTTCTCGTATCCCGTCTTGGTTATTGTACCGCCAAACAATCTAGTACGTTTGCCTATAAACGAAGAATCTCAGGCGTAGTTGACCTAGTCTAAATGTTGTTGTTTTTTGACTGCAAAATAATCCACAATGGGGCCAAAGTTATGAGTACCAATACGTTGACAAAGAAATTGAGAAACACTCTTGACTTTAACAAAGAACTTATAGCAAAGTACAAAGGTACTACCCCTTTTTCCGCTCATCGTTGTCTTCCTTTTCATAAGGTAAGAGTGACTTAAAATGTTAACCATATAATGTGTCACTTGTATGTATTTCACATTGTTGTTTACATGTAAAACTATACAGCAACTAGAATATGCAATTTTGTGTAGACTGAAAATGCACAAGCCGCTGAAATTCGCAAGCCGAACGGAAATGCTAATGTTAGCATGCCAATACACTAGTTAGAATGCATTAGGTACCAAGTTATATAATAATAATAATACATGTTATTTATAAGGCGCCTTTCTGGGCACTCAAGGACACCGTACAAAATCAAAACAATAAAATCAAATTGGATAAAAAACAACAACAACAACAAAGATAGAGAAGAAAAGATGATTACAATGAATAAGCAGTCAGGAATAGGTGTGTTTTGAGTCTTGATTTGAAGAGGGATATTGAATCTAAGTTACGAAGGTCTGGTGGTAAAGAAAATATGACTGAAGTATAGACATGCAAAATTGGCTGAAAAAGTTAGCATTTATCAGGTACGAAATTAAGTAGGCTGACCATATTCTGAAATCCCAAAAAGAGGACATATATGCGTGCCAAGGCGGGGACTGGGTGAAAATTTGCCAATGATACTCGAACTTGCTTTATAAATAATATATTTATTTAATCAAAGCATTTTTCTCCTCTGTTGACAGCAGTGTTGGCGCTAGGAATTTTCAAAATGGGGTCCCAGGGTTGGGGTTGTGGATATGGCAGTTTGTAGTGACAGTTCAGTTTATGGGCAGGGTGTGTATGAGGTAGTGCAAAGGGCTGCAGAGTAATGAGGTGCGAGGCAAGGGGTTCGGCTATAAGCCGCCTACCGGCCCGACCAGAGCAGGTGGAGTTCAGGGGTTGAGAGGTGGAGATCCTTGGGCTCAGGCTCAAGGCCTATCTACAGCTCGCCATCCAAGACTTAGGGACCTGGCCTACGTAAACACAGGACCCGGAGTTCAATCAGTGTGCGCACATAAACATCAACATTAAGTCATCTATTGTTCGACCTTCAATAAATAAGTTACACTTATTATTATCATCATTATTAGCAATAATACTGCTAGCATTAACAATATTAAACAATCCCATGTATGTACAACATAACAAACACGACAGTACACAGTGTTGTCACTATGACGGGTGCAACATGAACAATATTAAACAATAGAAAATAACAGTGACGTCACTATGACGGGTGTAACATTAACAATATTAAACAATAGAAAATAACAGTGACGTCACTATGACGGGTGCAACAGTGTTCATTCATTGTCTTTACCGTAGCATAAAAAGTGCACATGGCCTTAAAACGCCACAACACTCAGTCACCATATGTAAGTACCCCAAATAAAGACTCGAAATAAATATAAATTCAATGGGATCAGAAACATTGGAGGAAACGGGATTAAAAGCCGATGCTAACCGCCCATAGACAATACATGGGTACGGCTAGCAGCTACTATTAGCAAACAGATTCACTTACCAACTCGGCTTAATAACACTCTCTCGTCGCAACTCGGCCCTATAAGTTTACAATTAGTTGTAAAATGTTGGACGGTTGTTTTTACTATATGCAGGCTTAACGACAACTTTAAAACATACCGGCTTCAGATGTGCCCAGAATTAGCCACCGCACCTGGCAGCTGTCACGCCAATTTTCTCCCCATCACAAAAACCTTCCTGACTCCCTTTTACTTCCGGGGTCATTTCCGCTCACGTCAGTTCCTCTTACGTCATTGACAGCGATCGATAGCACTTCGTTTGACTCTTTTTTTATAATACAGCGTTAACAAAACGTCTGAATTATCATCAATAATGTTGTTTTAAAGTACAGACATTTAACATTATATATCAATTAATATTACTGAGATGTTTCAACAATAATGTTGATTTAAAGTACAGACATTTAACATTATATATCAATTAATATTACTGAAATGTTTCAACAATAATGTTGATTTAAAGTAGTACAGACATTTAACAGTATTATATATTAATTAATATTTTTTGCACGTTACCACGAAGACAGAAGTTCGCAGCAGCGGCCCTAACACTCCGCTTGAAATGTTGTGAAGCCTGCTGGTGTTTGACATAAGTCCCCTGGGACAGATAAAGACGAATATCATCCAGTGACGCCACCATCTTCAGGAGATTTGGATTTATCGATCGCTGGCAATGACGTGAGAGGAAATGACGTAAGTAAGAGGAACTGACGTAAGCGGGAATGACCCCGGAAGTAAATGGGGGATAGGAAGGTTTTTGTGATGGGAAGAAAATTGGCGTGACAGCAGCCATCTTGGGACGGCGGATCATATAGAGCGCGATAGGCTGCAGCGGGTCACGTGATAGTCCGAAGCGGGTCACGCGATAGGCTGCAGCGGGTCAGGTGAGCGTGTGTGTTAAACTCGTGAGATTAAACGTGGAAACGGTGCAGGTAATATGAGGGGATGCCATGAGAGGAAATGGGTGAGAGCGGACCTACGTCACTTCCGCCTACCAATCCCCTAGCAACCGGGAATTCGTTGAAAACAAAGCAGCTCACAGCGAACACAGCATTGACAGAAAAAGCATTTAACGAGCGTTGTGGCTTGGAAGTCGGCGTTAAATCCTTCATTTACGCATTTTTACTTACTCGCATATCGTGTGAAAAAACGAAAATGTATTATTTGCGTCAGACTCGTCTCAGTGAACTTTAAAGCTTCTCAGGCTTAGCTTAGCTTGCTAGTTAGCTTAGCCTGCGCGCTACTAAGAAAGAGACGCGGAAGTTATCAACAACAAGATCAAGTGTTAGTGTATAAAATATTGAGAGATTTGAGGGCTACATGTATTGTTTAAGTACAACTGTTCTTCGCCAGGTGTTCTTTGGCCGCCCTGGCTTACGTTTTCCCGGTGGTGTCCATCTTAACGCTGCCTTTGGTATCCTCTCGTTGTCCGGTTTTCGAAAATAGCTAGCTAGGCTTTAGACCAGGGGTCACCAACCTTTTTGAAAGCAAGAGCTACTTCTTGGGTAGTGATTAATGCGAAGGGCTACCAGTTTAAAAACACTTAAATAAATTGCCAGAAATAGCCAATTTGCTCAATTTACCTTTAACTCTATGTTATTATTAATAATTAATTATATTTACACTTAATTGAACGGTTTAAAAGTGGAGAAAACACGAAAAAAATGACAATTAAATTTTGAAACATAGTTTATCTTCAATTTCGACTCTTTAACATTCAAAATTCAACCGAAAAAAAGAAGAGAAAAACTAGCTAATTCGAATCTTTTTGAAAAAATTTAAAAAAGAATTTATGGAACATCATTAGTAATTTTTCCTGATTAAGATTAATTTTATAATTTTGATGACATGTTTTAAATAGGTTAAAATCCAATCTACACTTTGTTAGAATATATAACAAATTGGACCAAGCTATATTTCTAACAAAGACAAATCGTTATTTCTTCTAGATTTTCCAGAACAAAAATTTTAAAAGAAATTCAAAAGACTTTGAAATAAGATTTAAATTTGATTCTACAGATTTTCTAGATTTGCCAGAATAATTTTTTTGAATTTTACTCATAATAAGTTTGAAGAAATATTTCACAAATATTCTTCGTCGAAAAAACAGAAGCTAAAATTAAGAATTAAATTAAAATTGATTTATTATTCTTTACAATAAAAAAAATAAATTTACTTGAACATTGATTTAAATTGTCAGGAAAGAAGAGGAAATAATTTAAAAGGTAAAAATGTATATGTGTTTAAAAATCCTAAAATCATTTTAAGGTTGTATTTTTTCTCTAAAATTGTCTGTCTGAAAGTTATAAGAAGCAAAGTAAAAAAAATAATGAATTTATTTAAACAAGTGAAGACCAAGTCTTTAAAATATTTTCTTGGATTTTCAAATTCTATTTGAGTTTTGTCTCTCTTAGAATTAAAAATGTCGGGCAAAGCGAGACCAGCTTGCTAGTAAAAAAATACAATTTAAAAAATAGAGGCAGCTCACTGGTAAGTGCTGCTATTTGAGCTATTTTTAGAACAGGCAGGCGGGCTACTCATCTGGTCCTTACGGGCTACCTGGTGCCCGCGGGCACCGCGTTGGTGACCCCTGCTTTAGACTATATAGTATATACCGCATGTTATTTTTGTACAACAACAACTTCAGCTGTCGAACGTTATAAGGTACAAATTCAACAAGTACAACATTAGCACGGACGGTATAGCCAAGTTGTGGTTAAGAAGGTGGATTTTTGTTCCTTATATTTACCAGAAACGAAGTGATCCGAACACACGACCCGGGACTTTGGGGGACTCCAGTGAGAACCGTCCTCGTTTTCCCGGTGTAAAGCTGCGAGCCATTTGTCTCGTCTCTGTGGGCTTTTATCACGCTTTGGCAGAACAAAATACGACCTTTGTTTTCCCTGTTTCCGGTTGTGGTTAGCACAACCAAAAACAACACAGTTTTTCGGCATTTTGGAGGCAGAATGACGGGTTTAACCAGCGTAGGTCGACAGGTTAAAGAGTAATGGCAACGGTTTGTTTTCAACGCCAGTCTCGTTGCTATGGCTCGAAGAACCCGTATGTAGCTCAGTTGCCCGGATGTCGGCCCTCACCCATATGTCTTATTTCCCACCCGTGTTACACGCACGCCTCCACACTTTGTTTTGTTTAACCTCTTCTTAACTCTGGACGTTTATTGAAAATACCCGGTACACGCAACCCTAACTCAAAACGCGGGACATTTGAGGCATTTAAGAAACCCCGCCCGGACACCCCGCAAAAGAGGACATGTCCGGGGAAAAGAGGACGTATGGTCAGCCTAAATTAAGACTATAGTGTACAGCTGCAAATCTGGCTAAAAAAGTTAGCATGTGTCAAGTACCAAGTTATCGAACTCTGAGGTGTGCGCCTGCGGAATTAGCTAAAAAGGTGTTTTCAATAAAGGCTTAAAAAGTTAGCATGCTAGCAGTTGACTAACAAGGAGCATTTTGACTTTGGAACCCTTGGAAACGGTTGTGAAAAGTAGGATATACAGAAGTTATACACCTGCTAATTGCGGGAAAATCGGGAATTTTCTAAACCAAAAAATATGTTGTGTTAGTCCGGGATGAGTGGAGTGTGTGGATGGTGGAATGGTTTGGATATTGCTCATTCATTTTCAGCATTCACGCAATTATTCTTGATCAAAATGTTGTGTGCTCACATTTCTGGGTGTCTGGAAAAAATTGCTGTGGTTTTTGTACGTTTTGGTTTTCATCTGACGTTTTGGAATGGTTTACCCTCATTTCGCACATAATTATAAGACGCACCTATCTCATTTTTGGACCAATTGTATTTTTCCCCCGCACACATTTGTTAGAAGCAGGTGTACTTATTGAAAGATGAAATATTTACACAGGCGCTTGTGTTCATTCAGTATCTAGAACACACATACGCTGGAGTCGTCTTCTTCCGTGTCGGAGTTGATGGGACCCAGGATTGCTTCGTCCGACATCTTCCCTGCCTCGTTTTTGCTGTCACTTTTGTCTCAAAGCGGGTTTCCTCTTGGCTTTTTCCTTCTTCTCGTGTGCGCAGCGGTCTGGTCTTTTAGGGCCAGATGCTGGTTGTGGATTTCCTTCCATGTGGCAACCGTTTCCTTTTTCGCGGGGAGCTCCACTAACCACGTTAAACCCAGATTCCGAACTAACAAAGGCCTTAACTCATTCTCTTTCTATGCCACATCAATGTGGAATGCGCTCCCAACAGGTATAAAAGAAAGGGCATCTCTATCCTCCTTCAAAACCGCAATAAAAGTTCACCTCCAGGCAGCTACAACCCTAAACTAACACCCTCCACGGATTGCTAATAATCAAATGTAAACAATCACATGCAGATACTTTTTCTTTTTCTTATGCCTTCTGATCTGTCTTTCTCTCTCTCTCTCTCTCTCTCTCTCTCTCTCTCTCTCTCTCTCTCTCTCTCTCTCTCTCTCTCTCTCTCTCTCTCTCTCTCTCTCTATGTCCACTACTTGATGTCCAGATCCTACCCCCCCCCTCCACACCCCTGATTGTAAATAATGTAAATAATTAATTGTGATTATCTTGTGTGATGACTGTATTATGATGATAGTATATATGATAGTATATATCTGTATCATGAATCAATTTAAGTGGACCCCGACTTAAACAAGTTGAAAAACTTATTCGGGTGTTACCATTTAGTGGTCAATTGTACGGAATATGTACTTCACTGTGCAACCTACTAATAAAAGTCTCAATCAATCAATCAATTCGATGGCCCGGGTCAATCATTCTCAGGTTTGGGCTGCGCCGTGTGCATTTTTTGTGTCTTCTCCACGATGCGGGTGAGTCCATAACACACTAAATGGCTCACTGACTGATTTTTGGAGCGCATTGGATTGAATGTTAACAATTTCACTGGCCCGCCGCCAACCCTTTTTTTAATTTCATTGGTCTGATATGACGAGGCTGAATTTACGGGTGGCACGTGAAGCTCGTAAACCTGGGAACAAATCCAGAAACTAGCTGCCGCGTTATATAAAGCGAAAGGTTCAAAATAGCAGCTTATAGACCGAAAATGACGGTACTAGATACATGGCTCTATACATCTGCCATGTATAGAGCTGGCTCTGTACCAAGTAGCTTTTTGTTGAAAAAACCTAAACCAGCTTAGAGAGTGAAAGTCGACATCAAGCATTGCGAAGGCGGGTGTTATTTAACCAATTGTCAAATTGAACGTTACTGGAGGAGTAATGTAACTACATCAATGGAACCAACCATTATTATTACCTCCCTATTTCAATGTAATGAATGTCAAAAACTGAATTGTGCAGCGCCTCCCAAAAACTGTAAGATAGCAACTTGTTCTTTTACCCCCTTCCTTTTTCTATACTCTTACTTGATTGTCGACTTCAATTTCCGGATTAGATCAGAGGAAGCAAAGAATGCAGCGCCGGAATGCGCTTTCCCCGTTATCCCGTTACACTGTGCTGTTTTCACTGGCCACTTCACTTTAAAAGGAGTGATGATGGATGAAGGCAGGGAATCATACAGGATATGAGGGGATGAAGTAAAACTAGCGAGGCTGGACTCTTATTAGAGAGAAAATAATATGTTCCTTAAATTGTAATACTTACACAATCTTCATGACGCGACTAGTGTAGTCAGTATGTCAGGGGCATAAAATACAAACCCCGTTTCCATATGAGTTGGGAAATGGTGTTAGATGTAAATATAAACGGAATACAATGATTTGCAAATCCTTTTCAAGCCATATTCAGTTGAATATGCTACAAAGACAACATATTTGATGTTCAAACTCATAAACTTAATTTCTTTTTTTGCAAATAATAATTAACTTAGAATTTCATGGCTGCAACACGTGCCAAAGTAGTAGTTGGGAAAGGGCATGTTCACCGCTGTGTTACATGGCCTTTCCCTTTAACAACACTCAGTAGACACTGAAATAAGCAGGGGCGTCCATGGTAACGTTGCTTGGATGGCAACATATGTTGCTCCAAAAGCTGTACGTACCTTTCAGCATTAATGGCGCCTTCACAGATGTGTAAGTTACCCATGTCTTGGGCACTAATACACCCCCATACCATCACACATGCTGCCTTTTACACTTTGCGCCTATAACAATCCGGATGGTTCTTTTCCTCTTTGGTCCGGAGGACACGACGTCCACAGTTTCCAAAAACAATTTGAAATGTGGACTCGTCAGACCACAGAACACTTTCCCACTTGGTATCAGTCCATCTTAGATGAGCTCGGGCCCAGCGAAGCCGACGGCGTTTCCGGGTGTTGTTGATAAACGGTTTTCGCCTTGCATAGGAGAGTTTTAACTTGCACTTACAGATGTAGCGACCAACTGTAGTTACTGACAGTGGGTTTCTGAAGTGTTCCCGAGCCCATGTGGTGATATCCTTTACACACTGATGTGGCTTGTTGGTGCAGTACAGCCTGAGGGATGGAAGGTCACGGGCTTAGCTGCTTACGTGCAGTGATTTCTCCACATTCTCTGAACCCTTTGATGATATTACGGAGCGTAGATGGTGAAATCCGTAAATTCCTTGCAGTAGCTGCTTGATAAAGGTTGTTCTTAAACTGTTCAACAATTTGCTCAGGCATTTGTTGACAAAGTGGTGACCCTCGCCCCATCCTTGTTTGTGAATGACTGAGCATTTCATGGAATCTACTTTTATACCCAATCATGGCACCCACCTGTTCCCAATTTGCCTGCTCACCTGTGGGATGTTCCAAATAAGTGTTTGATGAGCATTCCTCAACTTTATCAGTATTTATTGCCACCTTTCCCAACTTCTTTGTCACGTGTTGCTGCCATCAAATTCTAAAGTTAATGATTATTTGCACAAACAATTTTTTTTATCAGTTTGAACATGAAATATGTTGTCTTTGTAGCATATTCAACTGAATTTGGCTTGAAAAGGATTTGCAAATCATTGTATTCCGTTTATATTTACATCAAACACCATTTCCCAACTCATATGGAAACGGGGTTTGTAGAGCGGAAAAGAGAGAAAGCCCCATCCCTGTGTTCTTATAAAAATAAAAATAAAAAGCTTATGATGTTCAGCTAGTGAAATAATAACCCAATGATGCAGTTGTCAGTGAGGGGTGAACATCTGGATCTTTGAGGAGAACCCTGTGGTTATGGAGGGGGAAGATTGTATATGCATCGATTCCTAAGACGAGAAAACATAATAGAGAGGCTCAATGGGGGGGGTGAGGGGTTGAATGAAGGAGCCTTGAGTATTTTCCGCCCCACCAAAACCACAGATGGTAGTGTAGTTATTAAATGTGTGTTGTTTTTTAAAGTTTGTCCATTTAAAATAAACTTGCACCAGTCCAACTGAGAACATGATGAGCATATGATCTTGATGGTGGGATTATTATCACTGCTTGGGAAATGACTGCACCTGCCGCACAGCAACAACAGCTTGCTCGACCGCACCTGCAGGTGCATGGCGCTCGGACCGTGGAGCCAGAAAGCCGTCTTCGGCATATGGAACATGAATGAGCAACAAATTCCATGAACAGAACAGCAAATGTGTCAGTCGCCATCACTTTCCAGCTAAGGGATGCTGTTCCGCTATTTAGGCCGCCGACCAGAAGGACACAATCATTTTGAAGGGGAAATGCACTTTTTTTTTTTGGTTTTGGTTTACCATTCCCGATCCTTGTGGGAAACAAGCACACGTTTTTGTTTTTAATGCGTTTTAACCCTTAAATAAACGTGAGCAAAAGTCAGCTAACAAAGAAGGTAATAGCAGTTTCATATATTATATATATAGTTTTTTGATTGATTGATTGAGACTTTTATTAGTAGGTTGCACAGTGAAGTACATATTCCGTACAATTGACCACTAAATGGTAACACCCCAATAAGTTTTTCAACTTGTTTAAGTCGGGGTCCACTTAAATTGATTCATGATACAGATATATACTATCATATATACCAGTGTTTTTCAACCTTTTTTGAGCCAAGGCAAATTTTTTGCGTTAAAAATATCCGGAGGCACACCACCAGCAGAAATCATAAACTCAGTTGACAGTAAAAAGTCGTTGTCGCAATTGTTGGATATGACTTTAAACCATAACCAAGCATGCATCAGTATAGGTCTTGTCTCAAAGTAGGTTTACTGTCACCACTTGTCACATCATGCCATGACTTATTTGGAGGTTTTTTTTGCTTTTTTCCTGTGTGTAGTGTTTTAGTTCTTGTCTTGCGCTCCTATTTTGGTGCCTTTTTTTTTTTTTTTTGGTATTTTCCTGTAGCAGTTTCATGTCTTCCTTTGAGTGATAAATCCCGCATCTACTTTGTTTTAGCAATCAAGAATATTTCAGTTGTTTTTATCCTTCTTTATGGGGACATTGTTGATTGTCATGTCATGTTCGGATGTACATTGTGGACGCCGTCTTTGCTCCACAGTAAGTTTTTGCTGTCGTCCAGCATTCTGTTTTTGTTTACTTTCTAGCCAGTTCAGTTTTAGTTTCGTTCTGCATAGCCTTCCCTATAAGCTTCAATGCCTTTTCTTAAGGGCACTCACCTTTTGTTTATTTTTGGTTTAAGCATAAGACACCTTTTTACCTGCATTTACAAAGCAATTAGCTACCAGCTGCCACCTACTGATATGGAAGAGTATTACACGGTTACTCTGCCGAGCTCTAGACAGCACCGACACTCAACAACAACAACACATAATTTGGAGACTATAATTACTGGTTTGCAAAAAATGTTTTTAACCCAAATATGTGAAATTAGATAATCTCCCACGGCACACCAGACTGTATCTCACGGCACACTTGTGTGCCGCGGCACAGTGGTTGAAAAACACTGATATATACTATCATCATAATACAGTCATCACACAAGATAATCACATTGAATTATTTACATTATTTACAATCAGGAGTGTGGAGGGGGGGAGGATATGGACAGCAAGTAGTGGACATATAGAGAGAGAGAGAGAGAGAGAGAGAGAGAGAGAGAGAGAGAGAGAGAGAGAGAGAGAGAGAGAGAGAGAGAGAGAGAAAGATCAGAAGGCATA
The DNA here is from genome assembly GCF_033978785.1 of Entelurus aequoreus. Taxonomy (NCBI): domain Eukaryota; kingdom Metazoa; phylum Chordata; class Actinopteri; order Syngnathiformes; family Syngnathidae; genus Entelurus; species Entelurus aequoreus. Next base: position 79,371,101 of record NC_084740.1, read on the forward strand.
AGAAAAAGTATCTGCATTTGATTGTTTACATTTGATTATTAGCAATCCGGGGAAGGTGTTAGTTTAGGGTTGTAGCTGCCTGGAGGTGAACTTTTATTGCGGTTTTGAAGGAGGATAGAGATGCCCTTTCTTTTATACCTGTTGAGAGCGCATGTGTAGTATGTGGGCTCTGTACCGAGGATGTCGTTGTGGCTTGTGCAGCCCTTTGAGACACTTGTGATTTAGGGCTATATAAATAAACATTGAAATAAACATTGATTTCACAGTTATTGTGAACAAAATGATTACGGTCTTGTTGAATGTGTTAAAAAAACAACAACACTTGTACACACACTGATATCTTCATTTTTTAAATGTAAATGTGTCTTCTATTCATGTTAGCATTATTACACCAGCTGCTTATGTAGGAAATAAGTGTGGTAGTTAATCATGATTAAAATATGAAACCATTGAGTATTCAAACAGGCCCCTTCTTTGGCTACTTTTAAGACTCTTCTTAAAACCCATTTTTATTCACTGGCTTTTAACCCAGCATGAGACTTTAAACTCTTTTTAACTTTTTTAACTCTTTCTAACTGCTTTTTATCATTATACCGGTAATTATTACATCCCTACGCTGCAAGCATATCAAAATAAGCAAAATGTCTAATCTTTTACCTCTTCCTTTAAAAGAACAGTGAACCAGGCAATCATAGACAGTATAGAATTTTCAAAGTTCCCTTTAGCAAGGCATCAAATGGCCAAAAATACAGATCGTAAGTCATGATGGACGTCTGAATGACTGCCTGCGAAAGAGGAAATGCTTGAGTCTGTCGAGCGTGTGAAGGCAGAAATTCCCAAGAGAACTAAGAAAAATGGGAGACGATCTTCCATATCGAGCTTTCACTCAAGCTTCATTTTTCCACTGCGATGTGATGTCAACAAGGCAGTAACCATGCTGTGTCAAGTGTACACAGCACTCGGTGGGATCCCCAGGTTCAGAATGCGCGTCGAGGGGCAGATCGTACTCTTGCGGAAGGTCAGCGGCTTGACACTTGAAAGCTTTCTCGTACTCGTTTGCCTTCCTGGCGGACTAGTTGCCCGCCTGCCTTCCCTGCATGTCAGCTTCTAATGATGGAAGGAATCAAAGTGGAGATGGAGCTGATGTCGGGGTTGTGCGCTCCGTGGGACACCAGGTGATTGGGGGGAGGGGAGCTTTGAGGCAACTTGTCGGATGACTGTCCATTAATGTAAAAATCCTACTTTTCAAAGGGTTTTATTCAAGCGCTGAGTAGTGGAAGCCGTAGGGGCGAAGGTGTCTGCTAGAATAATAGGTCTTACCTTCAAGATAAAAGAATCTGGTGGATATTCCTGGCATTCAGGTTTTAAGGAAACAAGTGCAGCGATGATCAGTCTCTGGTTACTGATGCAGTTCATTTGATCTGAGAACATTTGAAGGCCCCTTGATTTGTAGATGGCACTTGATTTTAGGCTGGTGATCAATGTCAGTCTTTCGGACAGAATCTCCACAGCCTTTACGATCAGCAGACATTGTTGGCAGGTTTATGAAATGTGAATTACAGCCCTGTAAATAACCCTTTCCGTTTTAGGTTACAAAGATTTAAGTGGGCCTCCATGAGCGTGACGGTGCAATGAGAGGTTCCCAGATCAGTAGGCTCATCCTTTTGAGATGGGGCACCCTTAACTTACCCTTACAGACCCCTACTAAACCCAATAAATTGTTTTATGCGCTATGATATTGTATTTTATTGATACTAGAAGGGACATCTGCAATATCAAGTAAAGTTCTGCATTCCAGTAGATCATAGTGAGGGACTGAAGCTGCCCCATGGTCAAAGAGGGGGTCCCCTTTAACGCTCACATGACTTTATGTACAAAACCCAAAACCAGTGAAGTTGGCACGTTGTGTAAATGGTAAATAAAAAGAGAATACAATGATTTGTAAATCCTTTTCAACTTATATTCAATTGAATAGACAAGATACTTAATGTTGGAACTGGAACACTTCATTTTTTGCAAATATTAGCTCATTTGAATTTGATGCCTGCAACATGTTTCAAAAAGGCGTTGAGGAATGCTCATCAAACACTTATTTGGAACATCCCACAGGTGAACAGGCAAATTGGGAACAGGTGGGTGCCATGATTGGGTATAAAAGCAGCTTCCGTGAAATCCTCAGTCATTCACAAACAAGGATGGGGCGAGGGTCACCACTTTGTCAACAAATGCCTGAGCAAATTGTCCAACAGTCATAAGAACAACATTTCTCAAGCAGCTATTGCAAGGAATTTAGGGATTTCACCATCTACGCTCTGTAATATCATCAAAAGGTTCGGAGAATCTGGAGAAATCACTGCATGTAAGCCATGATATTACGGAGCTTCCATCCCTCAGGCTGTACTGCATCAAAAAGCGGCATCAGTGTGTAAAGGATATCACCACATGGACTCAAGAACACGACCACTGTCAGTAACTACAGTTGGTCGCTACATCTGTAAGTGCAAGTTAAAACTCTACTATGCAAAGCGAAAGCCATTTATCAACAACACCCAGAAACGCCGCCAGCTTCGCTGGGCCTGAGCTCATCTAAGATGGACTGATGCAAAGTGGAAAAGTGTTCTGTGGTCTGACGAGTCCACATTTCAAATTGTTTTTTGGAAACTGTGGACGTCGTGTACTCCAGAACAATGAGGGAAAGAACCATCCGGATTTTTATACGCTCAAAGTGTAAAAGGCAGCATGTGTGATGGTATGGGGGTGTATTAGTGCCCAAGACATGGGTAACTTACACATCTGTGAAGGCACCATTAATGCTGAAAGGTACATACAGCTTTTGGAGCAACATATGTTGCCATTCAAGCAACGTTACCATGGATAACGTTTATCAATGTCTCATAATTCCTAGTTTTTTAACCTGTTCTCAAACAATAGCAAAAAAAAACTATTCTGATTCTGATTCTGATTCTGATAATCCTGGGTGGAGGGGCGGGGGGAACACGCTCTTTTCGTGTCGTTCTCGCCAGTTCCGAGTCCTAAAGGGCTGTCAAAGTGTCTCAGTTTGTCGGATTATATCCTCAGCCATTTACCCTTCAGGTGAGAGGCATGATTTATGGTCTACAATAAACTTACAGGGAGCAGGGAAGCGAGGAAACAGCAGAACACTCGATGAAACATAGGGACAAAAGCTAGTGATTACGTCACCGTTATAAAAAGTTTGTCTGTGCTAGCGCTTATAATAACAATATCACTAATACTTGGTTATTATCCAAATCACTATACGTAAATTGAGCTTGTCTGCACTTTTTTATGGTTATTTATCAGATTTTATGGGCTACCATTGGCTCCGCTGTCAGCTGACTTTTATTTACGTTTATTTAATATTTAGAATGCATTTTTAAATAATCCATCCGTTGTCATGTCTTTCATAATGATTGTGAACGATAAATCCTTTCAGCAAAAATATGGCAATATCGCGAAATGACCAAGTATGACACATAGAATGGATCTGCTATCCCCGTTTAAATAAAAAATTCATTTCAGTAGGCCTTTAAATACGCATTGAGGCAAAAAGGTTTTTATCAGATTAATCACACAAACTAATCGATAAATGACTCGATTACTAAAATAATCAAAAGCGGCCTGCGGCCCAAAAGGAATGTATAGCAGAAGTGACATATATATATATACTACCGTTCAAAAGTTTGGGGTCACCCAAACAATTTAGTGGAATAGCCTTCATTTCTAAGAACAAGAATAGACTGTCGAGTTTCAGATGAAAGTTCTCTTTTTCTGGCCATTTGAGCGTTTGATTGACCCCACAAATGTGATGCTCCAGAAACTCAATCTGCTCAAAGGAAGGTCAGTTTGTAGCTTCTGTAACGAGCTAAAGTGTTTTCAGATGTGTGAACATGATTGCACAACAGGTTTTCTAATCATCAATTAGCCTTCTGAGCCAACGAGCAAACACATTGTACCATTAGAACACTGGAGTGATAGTTGCTGGAAATGGGCCTCTATACACCTATGTAGATATTGCACCAAAAAGCAGACATTTGCAGCTAGAATAGTCATTTAGCACATTAGCAATGTATAGAGTGTATTTCTTTCAAGTTAAGACTAGTTTAAAGTTATCTTCATTGAAAAGTACAGTGCTTTTCCTTCAAAAATAAGGACATTTACATGTGACCCCAAACTTTTGAACGGTACTGTAAGTCCAAATGAAGTAGTCATGCATCAGCTTTGCAAGTCAGGGAGTCTCCATTCACTTTCCACCAGCGTTTTGTCGGCATATGATATGATATGATATGTACAGTGAAATCCATTAGTCTTGTATCATTTTTCCTTACTTCTTGTTTGAATTTTGTTGAGAATCCTTTAGATCCAATCTATCAATGTTAGAAATGTTCCTTGTCCCAATAACTAACATTGGTTGACAGGCGAAACAGGAGCATCACTCACGTCAACAGCTCCAGCGTCTTAATAAGACCCGACAAGTCCTCAGCTTCCGTTTCCACGTGTCGCTTAACTCGGACCACATTTCTTCCTAATGGAACGTCACTCCTCCAGTCCGACACCCCCTTCGTTCCTCGAGTCCTGTAGCCTCACATCTGGTTTGCGTAAAACCGGCACATGCTACTATGTTACTCATAGAACTTGGGACTGCAGGCCTTGCTTTGAATTTTATGTTCCATTGTACTCACCTCTCTTTTGCTTTGTTTTTCACAATGTTTACTTGGGTTTTATTTGATTGTGTGGAAAAGTGCACATTTGATTGTTAATCTCGTCACCTGTTGACGTTGCAGACAGAGGCCAGGGAAACCATTGCCAGGATGCTGGCGGAACTGAACTTAGGCCGTACAGAAAAGTGTGTGAGGGTGAACTCCGTGTCCAGTGGCTTAGCCCAAGCTGACCTGGAGGTTATTCTCGGAGCTGAGGTTCTTCCACCCGCCATCATGTTGCCTAAAGTGGAGAACACTCAAGAGATTCAGTGGGTGAGTTTAAATACATTTCTTGTTTTTTTTTTAGCTTTGTCAACCTAGAAATTCAGGTTTGGATCATTTTAGCCACTTTGTAATGTAAGGTAACATTTAGGTGTGGGAGAAGGACACAAACAATAACATTAGCGTAGCATTGCATTATTAAAACAATGAAAACATTTTATTAATCTCAATGTGAACCCCAAACTACTTAACTAGTCATTTATAAGAACTTTATTCAGTGTTTCCCATAAACTGCCAAGATACCTGTGGCGGTGGGGGCGTGGCTATGGGCGTGGTCACCATGACATCATCGAGTAATTTGAATAATTTACTACATTGATTTGATTTTCTCTAAAAAGGCTAAAAAAATGTATACTTACTAATAGGGATGTCCGATAATGGCTTTTTGCCGATATCCGATATTCCGATATTGTCCAACTCTTTAATTACCGATACCGATATCAACCGATACCGATATCAACCGATATATGCAGTCGTGGAATTAACACATTATTATGCCTAATTTGGACAACCAGGTATGGTGAAGATAAGGTACTTTTTAAAAAAAATTAGTAAAATAAGATAAATAAATTAAAAACATTTTCTTGAATAAAAAAGAAAGTACAACAATATAAAAACAGTTACATAGAAACTAGTAATGAATGAAAATGAGTAAAATTAAGTGTTAAAGGTTAGTACTATTAGTGGAGCAGCAGCACGCACAATCATGTGTGCTTACGGACTGTATCCCTTGCAGACTGTATTGATATATATTGATATATAATGTAGGAAGCAGAATATTAATAACAGAAAGAAATGGGGGGAGGGAGGTTTTTTGGGTTGGTGCACTAATTGTAAGTGTATCTTGTGTTTTTTATGTTGATTTAATTTTTAAAAAACCCCCCAAAAAACGATACAGATAATAAAAAAAACGATACCGATAATTTCCGATATTACATTTTAACGCATTTATCGGCCGATATTATCGGACATCCCTACTTACTAATTAATAATAACAGTTTTGTTTTAAACGTCCATCCATCCATTTTACAATATAATTACAACACTTTATGTACATATTTATATACAGATTTGAACAATAAGTTATTCACTGTAATATATATTTATTAATTGTGGTTCTTACAAAAAATATATCTTATAAAATATAAAAGCTAAAATGTCTCAAAGCTCTGCCCCTTTAATTAGTGCATACTAAATAATTTAACTTTAGCCTACTACTACAAGCATATTATTTACCAGCAACATAAAGTGAAACAGAGGCAGAGGTGTCCTGCCACAGTCAGTAACAAATAAACAGAAAACAGTAGTGGTGGTAGATAGACACAGAGCTTCATCAAACATCTGATCCACTGAACAAAGAGCTCCAAAAATCTTGAACTTTAGACTGCCATCAGTTTTACTCCCTACACTTAACCATGTGTTTATTTTTTATTTGTGGCGGACGTAATTCTTTCGTGGCGGGCCGCCACGAATAAATGAATGTGTGGGAAACACTGTTATTTATTGTTATTTAGGTATTTAATAATTATTTTCTTATTTGTCTATTCATTTATTTAATTTTGTTCATTTTTGTGTTACAAATGAGTAGTAAGTATTGTCAGTATTTGCTATGATACGAAAAGGGGTGATATTATATTAGCTCTGCTTTTTCCTACTCCTTTTCGGACATGCTGTAATGAGAAACTGTAACTACGTGATGTATCGTATTGTAATTGCATGCGTGTTCGGAATAAACTAACACAAAACCCAAAAGCAGTGAAGTTGTCACGTTGTGTAAATGGTAAATAAAAACAGAATACAATGATTTGCAAATCCTTTTCAATTTATATTCTGCAAAGACAAGATATTTAACGTTCGAACTGGAAAACTTTGTTATTTTTTGCCAATAATAGCTCATTTGGAATTTGATGCCTGCAACATGTTCCAAAAAAAGCTGACACCAGTGGCAAAAAAGACTGATAAAGTTGAGGAATGCTCATCAAACACTTATTTGGAACATCCCACAGGTGAACAGGCTAATTGGGAACAGGTGGGTGCCATGATTGGGTATAAAAGCAGCTTCCGTGAAATGCTCAGTCATTCACAAACAAGGATGGGGCGAGGGTCACCACCTTGTGAACAAATGCGTGACCAATTGTTGAACAGTTTAAGAACAACATTTCTCAACCAGCTATTGCAAGGAATTTAGGGATTTCACCATCTACGCTCTGTAATATCATCAAAGGGTTCAGAGAATCTAGAGAAATCACTGCACGTAAGCGATGATATTACGGACCTTGGATCCCTCAGGGGGTATTGAATAAAAAAGCCACATCAGTGTGTAAAGGATATCACCACATGGACTCAGGAACACTTCAGAAACCCACTGTCAGTAACTACAGTTGGTCGCTACATCTGTAAGTGCAAGTTAAAACTCGACTATGCGAAGTGAAATCCATTTATCAACAACACCCAGAAACGCTGCCGGCTTCACTGGGCCCGAGCTCATCTAAGATGGACTGATACAAAGTGGAAAAGTGTTCTGTGGTCTGACGAGTCCACATTTCAAATTGTTTTTGGAAACTGTGGACGAGAGAGAAAAGAACCATCCGGATTGTTGTAGGCGTAAAGTGTAAAAGGCAGCATGTGTGATGGTATGAGGGTGTATTAGTGGCCAAGACATGGGTAACTTACACATCTGTGAAGGCACCATTAATGCTGAAAGGTACATACAGCTTTTGGAGCAACATATGTTGCCATCCAAGCAACTTTACCATGGACGCCCCTGCTTATTTCAGCAAGACAATGCCAAGCCACGTGTTACATCAACGTGGCTTCATAGTAAAAGAGTGCGGGTACTAGACTGGCCTGCCTGTAGTCCAGACATTGAAAATGTGTGAAGCCTAAAATAGCACAAGGGAGACCCCCGGACTGTTGAACAACTTAAGCTGTACATCAAGCAAGAATGGGAAAGAATTCCACTTCAAAAATGTGTCTCCTCAGTTCCCAAACGTTCACTGAGTGTTGTTAAAAGGAAAGGCCATGTAACACAGTGGTAAAAAATGCCCCTATGACAACTTTTCTGCAATGCGTTGCTGCTTTTAGACTCTAAGTTAATGATTATTTGCAAAAAAAAAACATGTTTCTCAGTGTGAACATGAAATATGTTGTCTTTGCAGTCTATTCAATTGAATATAAGTTGAAAAGGATTTGCAAATCATTGTATTCTGTTTTTATTTACCATTTACACAACGTGACAACTTCACTGCTTTTAGGTTTTGTACCATAACCATAGCTATGTGAGCTACAGCGCTAACATGCAGTCACAGTCACATTTTAACTGCAACATTGTGCTATGTAAGCTTATTTACTTTTTTTTTTAAAAGAAAATAATCCAATTTACTGCTCCCACATCTGTAGCTGAGTGACAAAAAGGTGGCAGAGCTCCAATGTCAGTGTAGCGAAGCCTGCTTTCTTATTTTATACAAAGATTTTTCCCAAAAAAGTGGTGGGCATGTACAATGAGCTACAGTATATCCATGCATGAAAAACAGGAGTTGAGAACATTTAGGGAGGAATTCTCCCTTTAAAAAATAACCATCATTTCATTCCACATTGATAGAAATGCTTTTTGAAAAAAACTTGTTTGACCATTCCTTTAAAACAAAACGGAATGGTTTCAATACATATATGGCTTATGACTTTTTCCACTGAGGGCTGCACACGGAAAAATGAAAGCATGCGGGGGCCATTTTGATATGTTTCATTTTCAAACCATAACAAAATATATTTTATTAGTTTTTTACATTTAGGGCTCCCGGGGAACATAAAGGCTCTAAGTCATTAAAATGTTAGAAACAAGTCAAATTATTATTATCTTTTTTTAATTTAACGCTTACAGTGAATATCTACAGTAAATAAATGATAAATGGGTTATACTTGTATAGCGCCAGTATATCAACTTAAAGGCCTACTGAAATGACATTTTTTTATTTAAACGGGAATAGCAGATCCATTCTATGTGTCATACTTGATCATTTTGCGATATTGCCATATTTTTGCTGAAAGGATTTAGTATAGAACAACGTTGATAATGTTCGCAACTTTTGGTCTCGGATTAAAAAAAACCTTGCCCCTACCGGAAGTAGCGTGACGTTGTCAGTTGTTCACTCCCTCATATTTTCCTATTGTTTTCAACGCAGCTACAGCTATTCGGACCATTACCCCATTAATTTGAGCGAGGATGAAAGATTCGTGGATGAGGAACGTTAGAGTGACGGACTAGAATACAGTGCAAGACATATTTTTTTTCGCTCTGACCGTAACTTAGGTACAAGCTGGCTCATTGGATTCCACACTCTCTCCTTTTTCTATTGTGGATCACGGATTTGTATTTTAAACCACCTGGGATACTATATCCTCTTGAAAATGAGAGTCGAGAACGCGAAATGGACATTCGGTGCTTTTTATCTCCACGACAATACATCGACGAAACGCTTTAGCTACGAGCTAACGTGATAGCACCGTGCTTTAACTGCATTTAGAAACAAAAAAAATAAACCCCTGACTGGAAGCATAGATAGAAAATCAACAATACTATTAAACCGTGGACATGTAAATACACGGTTAATGCTTTCCAGGCTGGCGAAGGTTAACAATGCTGTGCTAACGACGCCATTGAAGCTAACTTAGCAACCGGACTGCACAGAGCTATGCTAAAAACATTAGCTCTCCACCTACGCCAGCCAGCCTTCATCTGCTCATCAACACCCGTGCTCACCTGCGTTCCAGCGATCGGCGGAAGGACGAAGGACTTCACCCGATGCGTTTGGCGGCCCGGAGACGTAGGAAGTCAAGGTGAGGTCGGCGGCTAGCGCGGCTGCTCTCCAACAAAGTCCTCCTGGTTGTGTTGCTGTAGTCCACCTACAACTGTCTTCTTTGCAGCCTTCATTGTTCATTAAAGAAATTGCAAAAGATGTCCAGAATACTGTGGAATTATGAAATGAAAACATAACTTTTTGTATAGGATTCTACGGGGTACCATAACTTCCGTTACTCTGACTACGTCACGCTCATATGTCATCATACCGCGACGTTTCAGCAGGATATTTCCCGGGAAATTTTAAAATGTCACTTTATAAGTTAACCCGGCCGTATTGGCATGTGTTGCAATGTTAAGATTTCATCATTGATATATAAACTATCAGACTGCGTGGTCGCTAGTAGTGGCTTTTAGTAGGCCTTTAAGGTTGATATAAAGTAAAAAATAAAAGGTTTTATGCCTTTTCTGTCAAAGACAACTTTGTTTTTTATAATAAAACTGAGATAAGCTGTATTTCCCCCACTGAGCAAAACATTAAGAAAGCAATGTTTGATGTGAAGTAATTAGAGCCCTAAAAGATCAATAATGCAGGACATCATTGATTTTAATTCATTATTATTTTTGAGTAATCACAGTGAAAAGATAAATAAAATCCCATTAAATATATTTGGGATTCAAAAGGTGCCCCACTCATTAAAGGATACATTTTTGTTACTTTTTTTTACGAGATCAACTTCAGATATATCTGTCCATTTTACGTTTGAACTATTATTTTGCTTGTATTATGCTCTTTTGTCAAATAAAACGTTGGCGTTTTTGTATGGCAACCACACAATATATGCAATATTTTCCAACATAAAACATTTTAAATTATAAATTATATTTGAAATAATTGGAGCTTTGAATAGGTCAGTAATTAATTATAACCTTTTTTTGGGGGGTTTAGCAACGGCAAAAAAAGAAAAATAAAGATAGACAAAGACTGAGAATGCAGCTGAGATAGGCTCCAGCACCCCTCGCGACTCCAAAAGGGACAAGCAGTAGAAAATGGATGGATGGAAAAGAAAAAAAAACTGCCTACATGGCAGCTTTGTGTCAACATTGCAACTTTGTCTAGTTAGATTTCACCTCATTCCACTTTTTTTAATGTTTCATTTTTTTATTTTTGCAATAGCATTTCCAGAATGTGTGGCGGGCCAGTAAACAATTAGCTGCGGGCCGCAAATGTCCTCCGGGCCGCACTTTGGACACCCCTGATATATGGGAATGTAACCTAAAATAAAAAATAAATAAAAACAATCCCATCCATCCATTTTCAACCGCTTGTCCCTCATGGTGTCACGGGGGGGTGCTGGAGCCTATCCCAGCTGCACTCGGGCGGAAGGCGGGGTACACCCTGGACAAGTCCACTCTGATATTTCTTCCCATGTCCTCTGGGTCTATGAGACGTAGCGGTATGTCCTTGGACAAACTCAAGAAGTAAGATGAAACCGCGAGAATCTTCAAAGCAATCACAACACGCTTTGTCCATTTCACGGTAAAAGTGGGAATTGATCTCTGTGGCAGGACTCCGGGATGCACAAGCGGTGTTGTTGTTGGCCGCTGCTCAAGAGACAAAGACATTTTTATGCGGATTTACTTCATAAGCGTAATGGAGCTCACTTATTCCGCATTTTGCCTCAGCTCACTCGGGACCTGGACTTAAAGGCCTACTGAAAGCCACTACTAGCGACCACGCAGTCTGATAGTTTATATATCAATGATGAAATCTTAACATTGCAACACATGCCAATACGGCCGGGTTAACTTATAAAGTGACATTTTAAATTTCCCGCTAAACTTCTGGTTGAAAACGCCTTTGGATGATGACGTATGCGCGTGACGTAGTCAGTTTAACGGAAGTTATGGTACCCCGTAGAATCCTATACAAAAAGCTCTGTTTTCATTTCATAATTCCACAGTATTCTGGACATCTTTTGCAATTTGTTTAATGAACAATGAAGGCTGCAAAGAAGAAAGTTGTAGGTTGGATCGGTGTATTAGCGGCTGGCTGTAGCAACACAACAAGGACGACTTTGTTGGATAGCAGACGCGCTAGCGGCGAACTCACCTTGACTTCCTACGTCTCCGGGCCGCCGACCGCATCGTCAATCGCTGGAACGCAGGTGAGCACGGGTGTTGATGAGCAGAGAAGGGCTGGCTGGCGTAGGTGGAGCGCTAATGTTTTTATCATAGCTCTGACGAGGTCCCGTTGTTAAGTTAGCGTCGTTAGCAACAGCATTGCTAGGCTTCGACAGCCGTTGAATACACATTAACCGTGTATTTACATGTCCAGTGTTTGGTTCGGTGTCTCCTGATAGTAGTATTGTTGATCTTCTGTCTATCCTTCCAGTCAGGGATTTATTTATTTTGTTTCTATCTGCATTTGAGACAGATGCTATCACGTTAGCTCATGCTAAAAAGCTTCGTCGATGTATTGTCGTGGAGATAAAAGTCACTGTGAATGTCCATTTCGCCTTCTCGACTCTCATTTTCAAGAGGATATAGTATCCCAGGTGGTTTAAAATACAAATCCGTGATCCACAATAGAAAAAGGAGAGAGTGTGGATTCCAATGAGCCAGCTTGTACCTAAGTTACGGTCAGAGCGAAAAAAGATATCTCTTGAACTGCATTCTAGTCCGTCACTAACGTTCCTCATCCACGAATCTTTCATCCTCGCTCAAATTAATGGGGTAATCGTCGCTTTCTCGCTCCTAATATCTCTCGCTCCATTGTAAACAACGGGGAATTGTGAGCAGCACTACCGCTTGTGACGTCACGCTACTTCCGGTAGGGGCAAGGCTTTTTTTTATCAGCGAGCAAAAGTTGCGAACTTTATCGTCGATTTTCTCTACTAAATCCTTTCAGCAAAAATATGGCAATATCGCGAAATGACCAAGTATGACACATAGAATGGATCTGCTATTCCCGTTTAAATTTAAAAAATTCATTTCAGTAGGCCTTTAAACAAGTTGAAAAACTTATTGGGGTGTTTCCATTTAGTGGTCAATTGTACGGAATATGTACTGTACTGTGCAATCTACTAATAAAAGTCTCAATCAATCAATCAAAAATGCGACTTATACTCCAGTGCGACTTATATATGTTTTTTTCCTTCTTGATTATGCATTTTCGGCCGGTGCGACTTATACTCCGGAGCGACTTATACTCCGAAAAATACGGTACTTTTTTTCTTTTTTTGTTTCCTGACATACACTACCGTTCAAAAGTTTGGGGTCACGTTGAAATGTCCTTATTTTTGAAGGAAAAGCACTGTACTTTTCAATGAAGATAACTTTAAACTAGTCTTAACTTGAAAGAAATACACTCTATACCAGGGGTCACCAACCTTTTTGAAACCAAGAGCTACTTCTTGGGTAGTGATTAATGCGAAGGGCTACCAGTTTGATACACACTTCAATAAATTGCCAGAAATAGCCAATTTGCTCAATTTACCTTTAACTCTATGTTATTATTAATAATTAATGATATTTACACTTAATTGAACGGTTTAAAAGAGGAGAAAACACGAAAAAAATGACAATTACATTTTGAAACATAGTTTATCTTCTATTTCGACTCTTTAAAATTCAAAATTCAACCGAAAAAAAGAAGAGAAAAACTAGCTAATTCGAATCTTTTTGAAACAATTAAAAAAAGAATTTATTTATTATTTAGTAATTTTTCCTGATTAAGATTAATTTTAGAATTTTGATGACATGTTTTAAATAGGCTAAAATCCAATCTACACTTTGTTAGAATATATAACAAATTGGACCAAGCTATATTTCTAACAAAGACAAATCATTATTTCTTCTAGATTTTCCAGAACAAAAATTTTAAAAGAAATTCAAAAGACTTTGAAATAAGATTTAAATTTGATTCTACAGATTTTCTAGATTTTCCAGAATAATTTTTTTGAATTTTAATCATAATAAGTTTGAAGAAATATTTCACAAATATTCTTCGTCGAAAAAACAGAAGCTAAAATGAAGAATTAAATTAAAATGTATTCATTATTCTTTACAATAAAAAAAATAAATTTGCTTGAACATTGATTTAAATTGTCAGGAAAGAAGAGGAAGGAATTTAAAAGGTAAAAAGGTATATGTGTTTAAAAATCCTAAAATCATTTTTAAGGTTGTATTTTTTCTCTAAAATTGTCTTTCTGAAAGTTAGAAGAAGCAAAGTAAAAAAATTCATGAATTTATTCAAACAAGTGAAGACCAAGTCTTTAAAATATTTTCTTGGATTTTCAAATTCTATTTGAGTTTTGTCTCTCTTAGAATTAAAAATGTCGGGCAAAGCGAGACCAGCTTGCTAGTAAATAAATACAATTTAAAAAATAGAGGCAGCTCACTGGTAAGTGCTGCTATTTGAGCTATTTTTAGAACAGGCCAGCGGGCTACTCATCTGGTCCTTACGGGATACCTGGTGCCCGCGGGCACCGCGTTGGTGACCCCTGCTCTATACATTGCTAATGTGGTAAATGACTATTCTAGCTGCAAATGTCTGGTTTTTGGTGCAATATCTACATAAGTGTATAGAGGCCCATTTCCAGCAACTATCACTCCAGTGTTCTAATGGTACAATGTGTTTGCTCATTGGCTCAGAAGGCTAATTGATGATTAGAAAACCCTTGTGCAATCATGTTCACACATCTGAAAACACTTTAGCTCGTTACAGAAGCTACAAAACCGACCTTCCTTTGAGCAGATTGAGTTTCTGGAGCATCACATTTGCGGGGTCAATTAAACGCTCAAAATGGCCAGAAAAAGAGAACTTTCATCTGAAACTCCACAGTTTATTCTTGTTCTTAGAAATAAAGGCTCGAACACAAAATTGTTTGGGTGACCCCAAACTTTTGAACGGTAGTGTATATGTTAATGTTTTGCATCCCCTGTCATCCTAGTACCCCCCCCCCCCCCCCTCCCCTCACCCACAGAGAGGAGTTGTACAGTCTGATGGCGTGAAGGACAAAATAGTTTTTGAGTCTATTAGTCCTACACTTGGGATGAAATTATTGGTTTGAAAAAGCCAAAATCACGCATTCCTATTTTTTTGGGTAATAATGACTAAAACAACAGCTATTCTAGCTGCAAATGTCTGGTTTTTGGTGCAATATCTACATAGGTGTATAGAGGCCCATTTCCAGCAACTATCACTCCAGTGTTCTAATGGTACAATGTGTTTGCTCATTGGCTCAGAAGGCTAATTCAATCCAATCCAATCCACTTTATTTATATAGCACATTTACACAACAAGAATGTTTCCAAAGTGCTGCACAGCCATGTTAAAAACAATATTAAAAACAATATTAAAAACAATATTATGCTACACCAATGACTGAATAAAAACAAAGAATAAATGAATAGAAAACCAATACAGAGACAAAATAAAAAATAAATATGATTAAAAACGATTTTAAAGGGTAAAACCAATTAAAACAGTAAAATAGACATCAAAATTTATAACCCTAACCCTAACCACACAGGACAACAGAGGACAGAAGACCACACAACTCACGTAGTGTTAAAAGCCAAAGAATAAAAGTGAGTCTTAAGACGAGACTTAAAACACTCCACTAATTGATGATTAGAAAACCCTTGTGCAATCATGTTCACACATCTGAAAACACTTTAGCTCGTTACAGAAGCTACAAAACGGACCTTCCTTTGAGCAGATTGAGTTTCTGGAGCATCACATTTGTAGGGTGAATTAAACGCTCAAAATGGCCAGAAAAAGAGAACTTTCACCTGAAACTCCACAGTCTATTCTTGTTCTTAGAAATGAAGGCTATTCCACTAAATTGTTTGGGTGACCCCAAACTTTTGAACGCTAGTGTACTTCACTGTGCAAACTACTAATAAAAGTCTCAATCTATCAATCAATCAATCAAAAATGCGACTTACACTCAAGTGCGACTTATATATGTTTTTTTTTCCTTCTTTATTATGCATTTTCGGCCGGTGCGACTTATACTCGGAAAAATACGGTACTTTTTTTTCTTTTTTTGTTTCCTGACATAATGTTTTGGGGTTTTTGGTCTTACAATACTGGAGAAAAGTCCATCTCAATTGGATGAAATTGTGTTGAGGACCGCGAGCACACGCCACGTTGCTGTCGTTGTTTCCCTTTCACGGGCGGAACTCTCCTTCTAGTCCTTCCTTTGAGCTGCGCCCGGCCTTTCAGCTCAGCGTGCAGGCGTCGCGTCTTGTGTTGCAAGCATGTGTCTGATTCTCCCCACTCTTGTCAAGGCAAGCGCACTAAACCCCCCCCCCCCCCCCCCCCGCCTTTACTTGTTTATTTTTCTCCCCTTTTTTTATTGATATTAGCCCAGGAGCCTCCAGACTGATTTGTCGCTAAAAGATGGACTCGCTTGTTTCCTTTTGTGTGCAAGATCTTTAAGCGGGGGCCTTCCTCCTTTGCACCACCACCACCACCACCACCACCAACCCCCGGCCCCTTTTGTGGCGGACGGGCCTTATTGGACTGTAACAGGCGTAACCCCCCATCCCCATCCCCACACACAAATCCAACCCAACCCCCCTTGTGTGTGTCTGCGGGACAATTCTCACATAGATTCGTGCGCAATTCCGCGTGTGCCCCCACCGCACTATTTGGTGTGCGGAAAAAAAAGAATGGTGGCCCCCGTCCTCCGCTCCTCCTCCCGTAACCTCCCCTTATCCCCATTCTCCGCTTCCCCTCTGTGAAATGAACACTTCAGCAGGCAGGAAACATTTAATCTGGGCCCCTTTTGAAGAAAATTAATTGAAACTTGTCCTTTCTCTTGTCGCGTCTCCTTTTGTTGTTGTTGTGGAACGACAAGAAGAGGCGTTATTCGCCCGTTTTTCCACAAAAAATGGTCTTTGTTGCGTGTTTTTTTTTTTTTTTATAAACCCCTCCTCAATTGAGTCTCGATTAGAGGGCCCGAGTTGTGAGAGCCATTGACGTCTAATGACTGCTGTACATGAGAGGCACAAAAGCACCCCTAAATCAGCCTCTCCAAGTGCATAATAGCTGAAGAGGCGGAGGGATGGAAACATGTAATCAGAGACGCTCCTAAAATGTATTTTTCTTCTGTTCCTGTCCGCCGCCGTGTAAGATATCGGCCTTCCCCCGTATCTCCCGTGGCAAAAAATAGATTTATCTTAACACCCTCTTTTCACACTCTCAGACGCACCGACCCCTCCGTCCGTCCGCCCCTTTACCCCCTGCCCCTCCTAGCTTTCACGTTGCCATGGCAGCCAGGCTCCCACCGGGTTGTGACCTCAGATGATTACAGTACAAAGCCTGTTGGGGTCTTGGAAAAAGAAAAAGAGCTTTTGAAGATGAAAAGTCTTTGATGGGTTTGTATTTATGCAAATCTCCTCAGATATGATTTATCCCGGCTGTGATTGAATGGAGAGATGATTAAAATTGGCCCTATTTTGGAAATCCTTCAATGGAGGCCTTGCTCTTTCAGACAGAGGAGAGTGTTAGCTAGTTTTTTTGTTTTTTTTTAGGTGGGGGGGGGGGTTTGAACGCGTACACTGCAAAAAGTCAGTGTTCAAAAACAAGAGAAAAAAATACAAAAATGAGGGGTATTTTACTTGAATTAAGCAAAATTATCTGCCAATAGAACAAGAAAATTTGGCTTGTCAAGACTTTCCAAAAAAAATTAGCTAACCTCAATGAATCCAAAAATATATTAAAATAAGTATATTCTCACTAATAACTAGAGATGTCCAATAATTGTAATAATAATACTATCGGCCGATAAATGCTTTAAAATGTAATATCGGAAATTATCGGTATCGTTTTTTGAATTATTTTTTAAAATTAAATTAAATCAACATAAAAAACACAAGATACACTTACAATTAGTGCACCAACCCCAAAAAACCTCCCTCCCCCATTCACACTCATTCACACAAAAGGGTTGTTTCTTTCTGTTATTAATATTCTGCTTCCTACATTATATATCAATATATATCAATACAGTCTGCAAGGGATACAGTCCGTAAGCACACATGATTGTGCGTGCTGCTGCTCCACTAATAGTACTAACCTTTAACACTTAATTTGACTCATTTTCATTAATTACTAGTTTCTATCTACCGTCATTTCCGGACTATAAGCCGCACCTGACTATAAGCCGCACTTGACTATAAGCCGCACCAGCTAAATTTAGGGGAAAATACAGATTGCTCCACATATAAGCCGCACCTGACTATAAGCCGCAGGATTTTGATGTGTAATTAGCGTAGTATATAGGAGTTCCTGCTACCACGGAGGGGATTGTCGGGACAGAGATGACTGTTTGGGAACGCAAAGCGTCCCATTTATTAACTATAAATCTTTCAATCATTCAATCCAACTTTCACATCTTTGACATGGCGAACAGCATTCGTGCAGAGTACAAATAATACAACGGTGCAAAGTAATACAAAGTGCTCGCCTGTACGTTATCAAAATAACCAGCCTACCGGTATATGAAAAGTCAGTCTTTAATCATTGTGTCATCGTCTTCCTCCTGCGTACTAAAACCACCGAAATCCTCTTCGTCGGTGTCGGAGAAGAACAGGCCGTAAATAAGCCGCACCCTTGTATAAGCCGCAGGGACCAGAACGAGGGGAAAAGTAGCGGCTTATAGTCTGGAAATTACGGTAACTGTTTTTATATTGTTTTACTTTCTTTTTTATTCAAGAAAATGTTTTTAATTTATTTATCTTATTTTATGAATTTTTAAAAAAAAGGACCTTATCTTCACCATACCTGGTTGTCCAAATTAGGCATAATAATGTGTTAATTCCTCGACTGTATGTATGGGTATTGGTTGATATCGGTATCGGTAATTAAAATTTGGACAATATCGGATATCGGCAAAAAAGACATTATCAGACATCCCTACTAATAACAAGTGCACTTTTCTTGATAGAAAAAAAAAAAAGAGACCTTTTTGCTCAATATGTTGAAAAATATTCTTAAATGAAGTAAATGCTAGTGCCATTATATTGACATAATGATATGCGCTCGGCATTACATTTCTTGAAACCAGCACACTTATACTAAAAACTAATTTATTGTTCTTAATGGAAAGGCAACAAGGCAAGCGCTTGTTACTCTCGGGGTCTCCTAGCCGCTCAGGCAAATCATATGGTCGAAAAATGCATTTTTCCATGGATAACATGACATCATCGCGCCAAGTGCGTGCTCTTTCAGTCAATTAGTGCGCATATATACAGCCCGGCCCCCGGCCAAAAAGTATGTTTATTGTAATTTTGAAGAATTTACCTGAATGTGCATGAAATATTTCTGTTGAAAATTGTTAGAAATGTCACATTTAGGACCAAAACACTTAAAACAAGTAAAACACTCTAACATAAAATCTGCTTAGTGAGAAGAATGATCTTATCCGACAGAAAATAAGCAAATATCACCCTTATTTGACATATTTCATCTTACTTAGATTTCACTTTTTGCAGTATACTCTCGGGGTCTCCTAGCCCAGGGGTCGGCAACCCGCGGCTCTAGAGTCGCATGCGGCTCTTTAGCGCTGCCCTAGTGGCTCTCTGGAGATTTTTCAAAAATAAATAAATAAATGATAAATGGGTTATACTTGTATAGCGCTTTTCTACCTTCAAGGTACTCAAAGCGCTTTGACAGTATTTCCACATTTACCCATTCACACACACATTCACACACTGATGGCGGGAGCTGCCATGCAAGGCGCTAACCAGCAGCCACCAGAGGCAAAGGGTGAAGTGTCTTGCCCAAGGACACAACGGATGGGACTAGGAAGGTAGAAGGTGGGAATTGAACCCCAGTAACCAGCAACACTCCGATTGCTGGCACAGCCACTCTACCAACTTCGCCACGCCGTCCCAATGTATGAAGAATGGAAAAAGATGAGGGGAAAAAAATCTATTTTTTTGTTTTAGTATGGTTTCTGTATGAGGACAAACATGACACAAACCTCCCTAATTGTTATAAAGCACACTGTTTGTATTAAACATGCTTCACTGATTCGAGTATTTGGCGAGCGCCGTTTTGTCCTACTAATTTTGGCGGTCCTTGAACTCACCGTATAGTTTGTTTACATGTATAACTTTCTCCGACTTCCTAGGACGTGTTTTATGCCACTTCTTTTTCTGTCTCGTTTTGTCCACCACACTTTTAACGTTGTGCGTGAATGCACAAAGGTGAGTTTTGTTGATGTTATTGACTTGTGTGGAGTGCTAATCAGGCATATTTGGTCACTGCATGACTGCAAGCTAATCGATGCTAACATGCTATTTAGGCTAGCGATATGTACAATAATATTGCATCATTATGCCTCATTTGTAGCTATATTTGAGGTCATTTAGTTTCCTTTAAGTCCTCTTAATTAAATTTATATCTCATGACACATGTAATATGGCTTTTAATTTTTTGCGGCTCCAGACAGATTTGTTTTTGTATTTTTGGTCCAATATGGCTCTTTCAACATTTTGGGTTGCCGACCCCTGTCCTAGCCGCTCAGGCAAATCATATTGTCTAAAAATGCATTTTTCCATGGATAACATGATATCATCGCGCCAAGTGCGTGCTCTTTCAGTCAATTAGTGCGCACATATACAGCCCCGCCCCCGGCCAAAAAAATTTTAATTGTAATTTTGAAGAATTTATCTGAATGTGCATGAACTATTTCTGTTCAAAATTGTTCGAAATGTTAAATGTTTAAATATTAACTGTCAGTTTACTGTACTGTGCCAACTGTACTACTATATGAGTACGTGTTTTCTATTGTTTCATTGGAAATAAAACAGCAAAGTCCATTTGGATGTCATCTGTTTTAATTATGAGACACAATTGTGTCAAAGTCATGATTTTTTTTTAATGCTTGAAATAAGAAATTATTACTTAAAAAAAAAAAAGTCAGTGTTCAAAAACAAGAAAAAAAATACAAAAATTAGGGGCATTTTACTTGAACTAAGCAAAATTATCTGCCAATAGAACAAGAACATTTGGCTTGTCAAGACTTTCCAAAACAAGTCAAATTAGCTAACCTCAATGAACCCAAAAATAGCTTAAAATAAGTATATTCTCACTAATAACAAGTGCACTTTTCTTGGTAGAAAAAAAAATTAGACCTTTTTGCTCAATATGTTGAAAAATATTCTTAAATGAAGTAAATACTAGTGCCATTATCTTGACATAATGATATGCGCTCAGCATTACATTTCTTGAAACCAACAAACTTATACTAAAAACTAGTTTATTGTTCTTAATGGAAAGGCAAAAAGGCAACGCTCAGGCAAATCATATTGTCTAAAAATGCATTTTTCCATGGATAACATGACATCATCGCGCCAAGTGCGTGCTCTTTCAGTCAATTAGTGCGCATATATACAGCCCGGCCCCCGGCCAAAAAAAATGTTTATTGTAATTTTGAAGAATTTACCTGAATGTGCACAAACTATTTCTGTTGAAAATTGTTAGAAATGTCACATTTAGGACCAAAACACTTAAAACAAGTAAAAGACTCTAGCATAAAATCTGCTTAGTGAGAAGAATTATCTTATCAGACAGAAAATAAGCAAATATCACCCTTATTTGACATATTTCATCTTACTTAGATGTCAGTTTTTGCAGTGTACCTGAGATTATTGTGAGGGAGGAAAAATGCGAGGACACAAAGTTTTTAGTCGACTAAAGGAGGGGCTTTTGAAAGCTGATGAAGGGAAAGAGGGGCAGGGGGGAGGTGGGCAGGGGGGAGGTGGGCTTTTGTGTGTTTCCAGATGATAGATTTTGGAATTTGGGCAATCCCACCGCCAGTCCAAGGCTCGCTGTGAACTGGTCTGTCGGAAGGAGGGGAAAAAAAAAAAATGGGAATGCTTTTGGTCTTTCAAAGAATTAAACTCTGGGGTTTCTTCAAGATGACGCCGAGGTGTGCTGGTACCTCGCTGGCATCCATAAAAGATGTGTATGCAAATGGGGAGTAATGTCGACTTCCTCAATCGTGTTTCTTCTGCCACTTGTGCATGCATGTGTATTTACATGAGCCTGGCGGGGGCCACGCAGAGCCTCAGAAGGGAAGGCGGTGCATGGGACTTCAGACCAAACTGAAGGAGAGGTGGGGGCTACCCCGGTGATGATGTCGAGTATTTCCTCCGTGTTTCTTGGCATAATGGCCGCTAAGTGAGCAGGTTGTCCAGATGCATATCAAAAGTATATTCCTGTGACGGATGTTGAAAGCTGCCGTATCGCTTACCGGTAACATTTCTATTCCTGTTTTGTTTTTTTGGGGTTTTTTTTATTTTTTTCTCCCCCTCCCACACACCCTTGAATTAAGTCTGGCACAATAGCGCAGTGTGAGCTCTTTGGAGTGGGCTAATAATGCAGTGGTAAGTGCACTTAGGGGTGGCAGCTGCACGGTGAGGAGCAGCAACTTCCAGTCTTTCCGGAGCACGACGCATCTTTTAATTTATTCATTTAAACATCTATTACAAATGAATACGGAGTCATCAAAGGGGGGGAAAAACAGCGGACGGGGTTGTTGTTATTAACGATGAAATTATGCGGCTGGTACGAGCGCGACAGAAGTCCGCGTGTGTCTGCCGTGGCGGAAAGTAGAACAAACAAATTAATCTGGTGTAATTGCGCCGCGCCGTGACGTTTTCGCCGTTTGCGCAAACCGCGAGCTAATGAGTCGTGCCGTCTGTGTTCTTCAGTTCGTTGACAGGTTTCAGCGCAGCTTGAAAGGACGGCCGCTGACGGAGCCTGTTCGCCTGGTGACCTTTGTGGAAACTGCTGTGGGCCTGCTCAACTTTAAGGTAAATTCAAAAAAGACCCGTCCCCTCGCAAACTGCCCCCGCCTACCAAACATATTCCCCCGAGATGTGTTTTGTTTGTTTGCCAATGATCAATTAAATGCATCCGTGCTGTCAAATTGAAAGCATCTTTCTTTCTACATTTTTGTCTTGTCTTTTTAAAAAAAAAAAAAAAAAAATGCTATGCTTTTGTAGCAACTGTGTTTATTCCAATTAAAGCAATATATATCAACTGACAGCATTAGGGCTGTCAAATGATTATTTTAATTAGGGATGTCCGATAATATCGGCCTGCCGATATTATCGGCTGATAAATGCGTTAAAATATAATATCGGAAATTATCGGTATTGTTTTTTTTATTATCGGTATCGTTTTTTGTTTTTTTTTAATTAAAGGCCTACTGAAAGCCACTACTAGCGACCACGCAGTCTGATAGTTTATATATCAATGATGAAATCTTAACATTGCAACACATGCCAATACGGCCGGGTTAACTTATAAAGTGACATTTTAAATTTCCCGGGAAATATCCGGCTGAAACGTCGCGGTATGATGACGTATGCGCGTGACGTAGAATCCTATACAAAAAGCTCTGTTTTCATTTCATAATTCCACAGTATTCTGGAGATCTTTTGCAATTTGTTTAATGAACAATGAAGGCTGCAAAGAAGACAGTTGTAGGTGGGATCGGTGTATTAGCAGCGGACTACAGCAACACAACCAGGAGGACTTTGTTGGAGCGCTAGCCGCGCTAGCCGCCCACCTCACCTTGACTTCCTACGTCTCCGGGCCGCCAAACGCATCGGGTGAAGTCCTTCGTCCTTCTGCCGATCGCTGGAACGCAGGTGAGCACGGGTGTTGATGAGCAGATGAGGGCTGGCTGGCGTAGGTGGAGAGCTAATGTTTTTAGCATAGCTCTGTGAGGTCCCATTGCTAAGTTAGCTTCAATGGCGTTGTTTGCACAGCATTGTTAACCTTCGTCAGCCTGGAAAGCATTAACCGTGTATTTACATGTCCACGGTTTAATAGTATTATTGATTTTCTATCTATCCTTCCAGTCAGGGGTTTATTTTTTTGTTTCTATATGCAGTTAAAGCACGATGCTATCACGTTAGCTCGTAGCTAAAGCATTTCGCCGATGTATTGTCGTGGAGATAAAAGGCACTGAATGTCCATTTTGCGTTCTCGACTCTCATTTTCAAGAGGATATAGTATCCCAGGTGGTTTAAAATACAAATCCGTGATCCACAATAGAAAAAGGAGAGAGTGTGGAATCCAATGAGCCAGCTTGTACCTAAGTTACGGTCAGAGCGAAAAAAGATACGTCCTGCACAGCACTCTAGTCCTTCACTCTCACGTTCCTCATCCACAAATCTTTCATCCTCGCTCAAATTAATGGGGTAATCGTCACTTTCTCGGTCCGAATCTCTCTCGCTCCATTGTAAACAACGGGGAATTGTGAGGAATACTAGCTCCTGTGACGTCACGCTACTTCCGCTACAGGCAAGGCTTTTTTTTATCAGCGAGCAAAAGTTGCGAACTTTATCGTCGATTTTCTCTACTAAATCCTTTCAGCAAAAATATGGCAATATCGCGAAATGATCAAGTATGACACATAGAATGGATCTGCTATTCCCGTTTAAATTTAAAAAAATCATTTCAGTAGGCCTTTAAATCAACATAAAAAACACAAGATACACTTACAATTAATGCACCAACCCAAAAAACCTCCCTCCTCATTCACACAAAAGGGTTGTTTCTTTCTGTTATTAATATTCTGCTTCCTACATTATATATCAACATATATCAATACAGTCTGCAAGGGATACAGTCCGTAAGCACACATGATTGTGCGTGCTGCTGCTCCACTAATAGTACTAACCTTTAACACTTAATGTTACTCATTTTTATTAATTACTAGTTTCTATGTAACTGTTTTTATATTGTTTTACTTTCTTTTTTATTCAAGAAAATGTTTTTAATTTATTTATCTTATTTTATTTTTTTATTTTTTTTAAAAAGTACCTTATCTTCACCATACCTGGTTGTCCAAATTAGACATAATAATGTGTTAATTCCACGACTGTATATATCGGTTGATATCGGTATCGGTTGATATCGGTAATTAAAGAGTTGGACAATATCGGAATATCGGATATCGGCAAAAAGCCATTATCGGACATCCCTAATTTTAATCATCAGTAAAACCTCAGTAAAACTACTACAATGCTATTCTTACATGTATTATTATCACTGGAGGACGAGGAATAGCTAAACATGCTTCACTACACACCGTAGCTCACCGGCATGAAAATGTAAACATCGAATTAGTAAATGTACTGCTCAAAAAAAAAAAAGGATTACTCCCTATATGTTTACAGGTATGTATGTATGTATATGTGTATGTGTGTGTATATATATATATATATATATATATATATATATATATATATATATATATATATATATATATATATATATATATATATATATATATATATATGTATCTGTTTATATATTTTTTAATTATTTTATTTCTGATAATTATTATTATTAATGTATTATCATTTATTTGTTTGTTTATTTAATTGTTGTATTTGTAGATATTACTTTGTCGTTGTTTTTTTTGCTGTTACTTTCTTTTCGGGGGGTGGTGGGTGGTATGGTTGGGATATAAACAAAAAACATTTGGACATTTAGGGCAGACAACAGATATAAGATGTATGTGAATATGATGTAATGGATAGGAATGTCTAATGCTGGATGGCAATAAAAAAAAAAATGGAAAAAAATAAAATAAAAAAGAATTAGAACTCTACGGTTTAAAAAAAATAAATAAATTGTAAACAAACACCATTGGTGGATCTACACCTGACATCCACTGTAATGATACCAAGTGCAGGCGTGTATCAAGTCGATACTACTATTATAACGTCGATATTTTATGGCATCGCAAAATCTTCTTTAGTTAAAAGAAAATGTATATTATGTTTATAAAGTCAGTAAATATGTCCCTGGACACATGAGGACTTTGAATATGACCAATGTATGATCCTGTAACGATCCTTGGTATCGGATTGATACCCAAATTTGCGGTATCATCCAAAACTAATGTAAAGTTTTAAAGAAGAGAAGAATAAGTGATTATTACATTTGAACAGAAGTGTAGATAGAACATGTTAAAAGAGAAAGTAAGCAGATATTAACAGTAAATGAACAAGTAGATTAATAATTCATTTTCTACCGCTTGTCCTTAATCATTTTGACGGAATAATAGAATGGAAAATGACACAATATGTTACTGCATATGTCAGCAGACTAAATTACTTACTACTAAAAGACAAGTTGTCTTGTACGTTCACTATTTTATGTATTTATTTCGCAATAGGAAACATATGTTTAAAGTACCGTAAGATTTTTTGCTAAAATAAAGCAAATAATGCAATTTTTTGTGGTGCCCTTTTATTTAGAAAAGTACCGAAAAGTATTGAAATCATTTTGGTACCGGTACCAAAATATTGGTATCGGGACAACACTACTCTGCAGTGCACATCTTTGTTGGCACTATTATGCAAAACACAAACGTCCACTGCAGAGAATGCTGGTTGTCAGAAATATTATTATTATTATTGTTATTATTATTATTATTCCAAAGACTACATGAGGGACTTTTTTGTCATTTCAGGCATTTTCTTGTGTCCGTTTTGCCATCATTTTGGTTCTATTACCCATATGGAGGATATACAGTAATTGTCCACTGGTGTTCCATTTGTTTTACCGTATTTTTCGGACTGTAAGTCCAGGTTTTTCTCATAGTTTGGCCGGGGGTGCGACTTATACTCAGGAGCGACTTATGTGTGAAATGATGAACACATTAGCGTAAAATATGAAATAATATTATTGATGTCATTGACGTAAGAGACTAGACGTATAAGATTTCATGGGATTTAGCGATTAGGAGTGACAGATTGTTTGGTAAACGTATAGCATGTTCTATATGTTATAGTTATTTGAATGACTCTTACCATAATATGTTACGTTAACATACCAGTTG
Source organism: Entelurus aequoreus (assembly GCF_033978785.1). Lineage (NCBI taxonomy): Eukaryota > Metazoa > Chordata > Actinopteri > Syngnathiformes > Syngnathidae > Entelurus > Entelurus aequoreus. The sequence continues at coordinate 79,397,791 of NC_084740.1, forward strand.
GTTATTTATGCCTCATATAACGTACACTTATTCAGCCTCTTGTTCACTATTCTTTATTTATTTTAAATTGCCTCTTGGTGAGGGCGGTCGCATTTTTCAGTCCTTTCCATCGAGGACGTGGAAGACATCTACCTTTTTGGCACCGTGATCGCGGGGCACCTGCTGATTGGGCTGGGCATTGCTCTGGTGTATCGTCAAATTCGGAAGACGATGGCAGCCACTCGAGGAGCCCAACGGCTGTTCGTCGCAATGGAAGGATTGGGTCGGGGCTGTGGGAACACAGACTGCGGCGATTTCTGATTTGACTGGCAAAATGGATCTCATCTTGGAGAAGCTTGCTGAGAAGGAAGAATTAAATTGAATTTGAGAGATCCAGCACGGACACACAGAGCAGGCAGGTCATTGTTTTTTGACTGCTCGAAGAAAACAACATCTTAATCTATGATTTGACTCCCTCGAATGGCCTTGATGCTATCAGGATCAGGCTGTTCTGAAGAACTCCCCCGAGGACTCCTCAACGATGACCTTCCTTTTTTTCAATAACACCTGGTGTCGAACTTTGAGATTGGCCCCAGTCCACAAAAACATTTCAACATCTCACCCAAGTTAATTGGGCATACATGCCCCTCCCCCAATCAACGCCTTTACCACTGCTTAATTCCTCCGGGGTTGTGGATGGCTGAGTAGCGCTTTATAGCGGCAGCCAGCCTCCAGGGCCCCAAATTCCCCCCCCCCCCTCTGTTGCGAGTTGTTGTGATTACATGTATCATGTTTATGTGTGCCATGCTATGTGAGTTTTTTTTCCTCGGACTCAGTCTGGACCCCTCCTGAGGGTCCAGCCTTAGACTGATATTTTTAACTCTTCCCCCCTTTCCCAATGTCACCTTTTTCCCACCTTTTTAAGGAGCGCCGTAAGTGGCTGATCTGTTGGCGGTCCCGTCTTGTCCCCCTGTAACGTATGTCTGCTCTTAGTGGGACTGTGCCCAAAATGTAATTTCAGTTCTTATGTGTCTTGTACATGTTAAAGAATGGACGACAATAAAGCATCTAGAATCTTGAATTTTGAAATGTCTATTCTTGGTGTTGGCTTTTATCAAATACATTTTCCCAAAAAATGCGACTTATACTCCAGTGCGACTTATATATGTTTTTTTCCTTCTTTATTATGCATTTTCGGCCGGTGCGACTTATACACCGAAGCGACTTATACTCCGAAAAATACGGTAGATGGAATAGAAATTGAAAGAGTAAATGAAACCAAATTTTCTAGGTGTAATGATTGATGATAAAATGAACTGGAAATCTCATGTAAAAAAAAAAAATAACATAAAGTAGCAAGAAACACGTCAATAATGAATAAAGCAAAACATGTTCTAGACCAGGGTTACCAACGCGGTGCCCGCGGGCACCAGGTAGCCCGTAAGGACCAGATGAGTAGCCCGCTGGCCTGTTCTAAAAATAGCTCAAATAGCAGCACTTACCAGTGAGCTGCCTCTATTTTTTGAATTGTATTTATTTACTAGCAAGCTGGTCTCGCTTTGCCCGACATTTTTAATTCTAAGAGAGACAAAACTCAAATAGAATTTGAAAATCCAAGAAAATATTTTAAAGACTTGGTCTTCACTTGTTTAAATAAATTCATGAATTTTTTTACTTTGCTTCTTCTAACTTTCAGAAAGACAATTTTAGAGAAAAAATACAACCTTAAAAATGATTTTAGGATTTTTAAACACATATACCTTTTTACCTTTTAAATTCCTTCCTCTTCTTTCCTGACAATTTAAATCAATGTTCAGTAATTTTTTTTTTTTTATTGTAAAGAATAATAAATACATTTTAATTTAATTCTTCATTTTAGCTTCTGTTTTTTCGACGAAGAATATTTGTGAAATATTTCTTCAAACTTATTATGACTAAAATTTAAAAAAATGATTCTGGCAAATCTAGAAAATCTGTAGAAGCAAATTTAAATCTTATTTCAAAGTCTTTTGAATTTCTTTTAAAATTTTTGTTCTGGAAAATCTAGAAGAAATAATTATTTGTCTTTGTTAGAAATATAGCTTGGTCCAATTTGTTATATATTCTAACAAAGTGCAGATTGGATTTTAACCTATTTAAAACATGTCATCAAAATTCTAAAATTAATCTTAATCAGGAAAAATTACTAATTAATAAATTATTTTTTTTATTTTTTCAAAAAGATTCGAATTAGCTAATTTTTCTCTTCTTTTTTTCGGTTGACTTTTGAATTTTAAAGAGTCGAAATTGAAGATAAACTATGCTTCAAAATTGAATTGTCATTTTTTTCGTGTTTTCTCCTCTTTTAAACCGTTCAATTAAGTGTACATATCATTAATTATTAATAATAACATAGAGTTAAAGGTAAATTGAGCAAATTGGCTATTTCTGGCAATTTATTGAAGTGTGTATCAAACTGGTAGCCCTTCGCATTAATCACTACCCAAGAAGTAGCTCTTGCTTTCAAAAAGGTTGGTGACCCCTGGTCTAGACCAAAAATCACTTCATATTCTCTACTGCTCACTAGTGTTACATATCTGACTTATTGTGTAGAAATATGGGGAAATAACTACAAAAGTACACTTCTTTTTATTAACGGTGTTACAAGAAAGATTAGTTAGAATAATACATCATGTTGGATATAGAGAACATACAAACCCTTTATTTATTGAATCGAAAATACTGAAAATCCACGACGTAGTGAATTTACAAACAGCTAAAATTATACACAAAGCAAACTATAACCTGCTAGCCAACAATATACAACAATTCTTCTCAACAAAAGAGGAGAAATATAATCTTGGAGAAAAATGTAATTCAAAACATGGGACCCATTACCTCCCTGCTTGGCACTCAGCATCAAGGCTTGGAATTGGGGGTTAAATCACCAAAAAATGATTCCTGGGCGTGGCCACCGCTGCTGCTCACTGCTTAAAGTTCGCAACTTTTGGTCGCTGATAAAAAAAAGCCTTGCCTGTACCGGAAGTAGCGTGACATCACAGGTTGAAAGGCTCCTCACATTTCCCCATTGTTTACACCAGCAGCGAGAGCGATTCGGACCGAGACAGCGACGATTACCCCATTAATTTGAGCCAGGATGAAAGATTTGTGGATGAGGAACGTGAGAGTGAAGGACTAGAGTGCAGTGCAAGACATATCTTTTTTCGCTCTGACCGTAACTTAGGTACAAGGGCTCATTGGATTCCACACTCTCTCCTTTTTCTACTGTGGTTCACAGATTTGTATTTTAAACCACCTGGGATACTATATCCTCTTGAAAATGAGAGTCGAGAACGCAAAATGGACATTCACAGTGACTTTTATCTCCACGACAATACATCGGCGAAGCTCTTTAGCTACTGGGCTAACGTGGTAGCATCGGGCTCAAATGCAGATAGAAACAAAACAAATAAACCCCTGACTGGAAGGATAGACAGAAGATCAACAATACTATTAAACCATGGACATGTAACTACACGGTTAATAATTCCCAGCCTGGCAAAGCTTAACAATGCTGTTGCTAACGACGCCATTGAAGCTAACTTAGTAACGGGACCTCACAGAGCTATGCTAAAAACATTAGCGCTCCGCCTACGCCAGCCAGCCCTCACCTGCTCATCAATACCCGTGCTCACCTGCATTCCGGCGATCGACGGAAGGATGAAGGACTTCACCACGATCATCCGTGCGGTCGGCGGCTAGCGTCAGCTAGCGCGTCTGCTATCCGAGTCAAAGTCTTCCTGGTTGTGTTGCTGTAGTCCGCCACTACCTACAGCTTTCTTCTTTGCAGTCTTCATTGTTCATTAAACAAATTGCAAAAGATTCACCAACACAGATGTCCAGAATACTGTGGAATTTTGAGATGAAAACAGAGCTTTTTTGTATTGTATTCAATGGGGTACCGATACTTCTGTTACGTCATCATCCAAAGACGTTTTCAACCGGAAGTTTAGCGGGAAATTTGAAATGTCACTTTATAAGTTAACCCGGCCGTATTGGCATGTGTTGCAATGTTAAGATTTCATCATTGATATATAAACTATCAGACTGCGTGGTCGCTAGTAGTGGCTTTCAGTAGGCCTTTAACTTTAACTTACCCAAAAAAGATTATTTGATCAGAACATTTCCCCACAGTTGACGGCTCGCTAATCCCTACAAGTGTTACTAAACATCATTAAAAAGGCGTCAATTAAATATATTTGACATGAGTGTGAAAGCTTGTCTCTCAGCATTTTACACAATCGTGAGATCTTTCCAAAAAACTTCAAAGGGAGGCAGTTCTGTCCTTCATGTCTGCGCCTGCTGGCGGCTTACTTGCTTGTCTAGTACTCCAATTTCCAGCCTTGATCGAGAGTAAAGGCGAGGAAAGGGCTTTGCGTTCATTAGCATATTTGATAAGAGGGAAATGTTTGTAATGTTTCCTTTTTGTGTTTGTGTCTGTGTTCCTTGTGAAGACAAATCACAAAGCCAGACTGTTTGAAGTTCTCTGGTGTTTATAATTAGATTCAGCAGTTTTTCCCCCGTTAACGCCCGTGTGCACGCCCTGCTTCTCTCCAGGACGTTTGCGAGGAAATCCGCCAACTCGCACCCAAGGCCGACCTCCATCACGACGGCGTGGTGTTCGGCTCCGACGACTTCTGCGCAAGCATAGGTAGCTATTACGCCCCTTTGTTAACCACAGGTGTGCTCTTTTACTCTTGCAGCTTTGGTGGACACCTGGTGAAATGTTGTCATGCGCAAATGACGACAATGGCGGCTTGATCGGAGACTTCCATTATATTCATGTTGTATTTCTTAGGGGTGTACACTGGTAGTCACAGTGTACAAGTCTTATCCACCTAAATAACATTTATCACTAATACAAATAGACGGAGTAGATATTGAAAGGGTAAAAGTAAACATATTTTTAAGTATTATAATTAGAGATGTCCGATAATGACTTTTTTGCCGATATTGTCCAACTCTTAATTACCGATTCCGATATCAACCGATACCGATATATACAGTGGTGGAATTAACACATTATTATAAATAGACGGAGTAGATATTGAAAGGGTAAAAGTAAACATATTTTTAAGTATTATAAATAGAGATGTCCGATATTGGCTTTTTTGCCGATATTGTCCAACTCTTAATTACCGATTCCGATATCAACCGGAATACAGTGGTGGAATGAACACATTATTATAAATAGACGGAGTAGATATTGAAAGGGTAAAAGTAAACATATTTTTAAGTATTATAATTAGAGATGTCCGATATTGGCTTTTTTGCCGATATTGTCCAACTCTTAATTACCGATTCCGATATCAACCGATACCGATATATACAGTGGTGGAATTAACACAGTATTATAAATAGACGGAGTAGATATTGAAAGGGTAAAAGTAAACATATTTTTAAGTGTTATAATTAGAGATGTCCGATAATGGCTTTTTTACCGATATTGTCCAACTCTTAATTACCGATTCCGATATCAACCGATACCGATATATACATATATATATATATATATATATATATATATATATATATATATATATATATATATATATATATATACGGCCGATAATATCGGCAGACCGATATTATCGGCCGATAAATGCGTTAAAATGTAATATCTGAAATTATCGGTATCGGTTTTTTTATTATCAGTATCGTTTGTTTTTTGTTGTTGTTTTTTTTTAAATTAAATCCACATAAAAAACACAAGATACACTTACAATTAGTGCACCAACCCAAAAAACCTCCCTCCCCCATTTACACTCATTCACACAAAAGGGTTGTCTCTTTCTGTTATTAATATTCTGCTTCCTACATTATATATCAATATATATCAATACAGTCTGCAAGGGATACAGTCCGTAAGCACACATGATTGTGCGTGCTGCTGCTCCACTAATAGTACTAACCTTTAACAGTTAATTTTACAAATTTCCATTAATTACTAGTTTCTATGTAACTGTTTTTATATTGTTTTACTTTCTTTTTTATTCAAGAAATTTTTTTAAATTAATTTATCTTATTTTATTTGATTCATTTTTTAAAAAAAGTACCTTATCTTCACCATACCTGGTTGTCCAAATTAGTCATAATAATGTGTTAATTCCACGACTGTATATATCGGTTGATATCGGTATCTGTAATTAAAGAGTTGGACAATATCGGCATATCGGACATCGGCAAAAAGCCATTATCGGACATCCCCAGTTGATTTATTTTGGAAAACCTTGTTACATTGTTTAATGCATCCAGCTTGGCATCACATCAAAATGAGGCATAATAATGTGTTCATTCCACGACTGGTTGATATCGGAATCGGTAATTAAGAGTTGGACAATATCGGAATATCTGCAAAAAAGCCATTATCGGACATCTCTAATATAAACCGTTTGCTTGCCTAACAGAATTGCTATTGTGACATTTAGTGGACACATTTAGAACAGGAATTTATTTTGTTAAAAAAAAAAGCAGCTAATTTAGCAGCTGGTGTAGAAAGTGTAGTTTGAGTTGAGAATGTAGTTTTGATTGAAAAGATGTTGATGTACCAACGTGCGTATTATTGTGCCTGTAGTTTGCAGTGGTGCAGAACTATTGTTGTTGTGTACAGAGAGTGTACTATAAGCTAAATCAATGCTCACAGTCCGGAAGGCAAAGATGAAAAGCACCCCAGTGTGAGAGCAGCATTTGTTAGCAGCGATACAGTATATGTTCCTGACTTCCTCACTCATCGCCCCACGCTGTCCCCACTTCCTGTGCGCCCCCACTTTGCCTTCCTTTCACATTAGCGCAGCACTCCTCTCGCGTCTCCACACGTGACCCGCATGCTGTGTGTGTTTACGTTGAAAAAGGCGCCACGCGGACCCCGGACGCCAAGGAGCTGCTCTACGCCAGGCAGAAAGTGGTCGCCACCGCCAAGGCGTTCGGGCTGCAGGCTATCGACCTGGTGGACATCGACTACAAGGACGTGGAGAGGCTGAGACAGCAGGCCCGAGAAGGGGCCCTCATGGGCTTCACAGGTAAAAGTCCTTCTGTGGACGTTTTAAGCAACTTCTAAGATTGGGGGTAAACTAACAAGTTTAATATTACCGTATTTTTCGGAGTATAAGTCGCTCCGGAGTATAAGTCGCACCGGCCGAAAATGCATAATAAAGAAGGAAAAAAAACATATATAAGTCGCATTTTCACATATTCACCATTAATTAGTTGCTTATTAACATGTAAATTAGTAACATATTGAAGTCGCATTTTCACATATTCACCATTAATTAGTTGCTTATTAACATGTAAATTAGTAACATATTGGCTCTTAACTAGTCATTATTAAGTACTTATTAATGCCTTATTCGGCATGGCCTTATTATAACCCTAACCCTCTAACCCAGGGGTGTCCAAAGTGCGGCCCGGGGGCCATTTGCGGCCCGCAGCTAATTGTTTAGCGGCCCGCCACACATTCTGCAAAAAATGCAAAATTGATAATATTGCAAAAATAAAAATAAAAACATTTTAAAAAAGTGGAATGAGGTGAAATCTAACAAGAAAAAGTTGCAATGTTGACACAAAGCTGCCATGCAGGCTGTTTTTTTTTTCTTTTGTCTTTGTTTATTTTTCTTTTTTTTGCCATTGCTAAAAAAAAAAAAAAAAAAAAAGACTAAAAATCTATGTTATAATTAATTATTCCTTATTAAAATGTTTTATGTGGAAAAAATATTGCATATATTGTGTGGTTGCCATAAGAAAAAACATCAAAGTTTTCTTTGACAAAAGAGCATAATACAAGCAAAATAATCGTTCAAACGTAAAATGGACAGATATATCTGAAGTTGATCTCGTAATTTAAGTGTTAAAAGTTTAAAAAAAAAACTAATAAAAATGTATCACTTTAAGAGTGGGGGACCTTTTGGATCCCAAATATATTTAGTAGGATTTTATTTAACATTTCACTGTGATTACTCAAAAATATTAAAGAATTAAAATCAATGGTGTCCTGCATTATTGATCTTTTAGAACTATAATTACTAAATACTGCATATTTCAGTTTTACTATAAAAAACAAAGTTGTCTTTGACAGAAAAGGCATAAAACCTTTTTTTTTATTTTATTTTTTTACTTTATATCAACCTGAAGTTGATATGGAGATTTACTGTAAGCGTTAAATAAAAAATAATAATAATTTGACTTATTTTTAACATTTTAATGACTGAGACCCTTTATGGTCCCTGGGAGACCTAAAGGTTAAAAAAAAAAAATCCATATATTTTGTTAAGGTTTCAAAATGAAAAATATCAAAATGGCCCCCGCATGCTTACATTTTTCCGTGTGAGGCCCTCAGTGGAAAAAGTTTGGACACCCCTGCTCTAACCCTAAACCTAACCCTAACCAAATAACTCTAAATTAAGTATTTGTTACTTAGAATATGTTCCCCATACTAAAGTGTTACCAAAAACATATAACTTTGTCTTGAATTTGGAAAAAACCAACATTTTATTTTTCACTAAAGAAGGGTTGGATGAATGCGCATATGAAAGTGGTGGGGTTCGGTACCTCCAACAAGGTTAAGAACCACTGGGTTAGAGGGTTAGGGCCAGGGTTAGAGGGTTAGGGTTATAATAAGGCCATGCCGAATAAGACATTAATAAGTACTTAATAATGACTAGTTAAGAGCCAATATGTTACTAATTTACATGTTAATAAGCAACTAATTAATGGTGAATATGTTCCCCATACTAAAGTTTTACCATGTTTTATTACTGGTGCACAAAATGAAGCGTGCATGAGGGGGGGATTTATTTTTATTTTTATTTTTATTTTTTTCCATAAAGAAATACAATCATGTGTGCTTACAGACTGTATCCCTGCAGACTGTATTGATTTATATTCATATATAATGTATATATTGTGTTTTTATGTTGATTTAATTTTTAAAAAAAAATAAATAAAAAAAATTATTTTTTTAAAATTTCTTGCGCGGCCCGGTACCAATCGGGCCCGGTGGTTGGGGACCACTGTCTTAAACGACTAATTATTTAGCCTAAGCCTTGTTTCGGCCACACTAAATCAGCGTTTAAGGTCCCCCTTCCTCGGACAATTTTTTACACGGCTAAGTGCGCCCTCTAATCTCCAGCTCTTAGTTTTGTATGGACTCATTGATCGTTTACAAACTGAGTTCGGAGAGGAAGTGACGCCAGAAAGACCGCGCCCCACACAGGAAATGACGTCAGAAAGATGGAGGCTAGTCATCCAGACATGCCCATGTGGAAATCCCACATGAATACATTAAGAGAAGCAAACGCGCGATTGCAGCTATTTGGGATACAACACATCTCAGACGGCAACATAGACGGTTGAGCGACGGTTTTGGATAAGGCCTGGAAGAACAGCACCCTGGTGGGATATGTTTGTCAAGGAGTGTGTTGTGCCATACACTGCAAAAAGTCAGTGTTGAAAAACAAGAAGAAAAAAATACAAAAATGAGGGGTATTTTATTTGAACTAAGCAAAATTATCTGCCAATAGAACAAGAAAATTCGGCTTGGCAAGACTTTCCAAAACAAGTCAAATTAGCTAACCCCAATGAACCCAAAAGTAGCTTAAAAGAAGTATATTCTCACTAATAACAACTGTGCTACTATATGAGTACGTATTTTCTATTGTTTGATTGAAAATAAAACAGCAAAGTCCATTTGGCTGTCATCTGTTTTAATTATGAGACACAATTGTGTCAAAGTCATGAAATATCTTACTGAGATCATTTAGGACCAAAACCCTTAAAGGCCTACTGAAAGCCACTACTAGCGACCACGCAGTCTGATAGTTTATATATCAATGATGAAATCTTAACATTGCAACACATGCCAATACAGCCGGGTTAACTTATAAAGTGACATTTTAAATTTCCCGGGAAACTTCCGGTTGAAAACGTCTATGTATGATGACGTATGCGCGTGACCTCGATGGTTGAAACGGAAGTATTCGGACACATTGAATCCAATACAAAACGCTCTGTTTTCATCGCAAAATTCCACAGTATTCTGGACATCTGTGTTGGTGAATCTTTTGCAATTTGTTTAATGAACAATGGAGACTGCAAAGAAGAAAGCTGTAGGTGGGAAGCGGTGTATTAGCAGCTGGCTGCAGCAACACAACCAGGAGGACTTTGAGTTGGATAGCAGACGCGCTACCGTGAGTACAGCTTTGGCTTCCACACATTTGATCGCTTGCCCGTACGTGCGTGTCGCTATGTGCATGTCACGTACGTAACTTTAGGGAAATATATGTTTCTTTCCGACTCTGATGGCGGCCGGGGTGTCGTCGAAAGCTACAACGCCCGCCGCCGCCGTCCCGTAGCTAAGTTAGCTTCAATGGCGTCGTTAGCAACAGCATTGTTAAGCTTCGCCAAGCTCGAAATTATTAACCGTGTATTTACACGTCCATGGTTTAATAGTATTGTTGATCTTCTGTCTATCCTTCCAGTCAGGGGTTTATTTATTTTGTTTCTATATGCAGTTAAAGCACGATGCTATCACGTTAGCTCATAGCTAAAGAGCTTCGCCGATGTATTGTCGTGGAGATAAAAGTCACTGTGAATGTCCATTTCGCGTTCTCGACTCTCATTTTCAAGAGGATATAGTATCCCAGGTGGTTTAAAATACAAATCCGTGATCCACAATAGAAAAAGGAGAGAGTGTGGAATCCAATGAGCCAGCTTGTACCTAAGTTACGGTCAGAGCGAAAAAAGATACGTCCTGCACTGCACTCTAGTCCTTCACTCTCACGTTCCTCATCCACGAATCTTTCATCCTGGCTCAAATTAATGGGGTAATCGTCGCTTTCTCGGTCCGAATCGCTCTCGCTGCTGGTGTAAACAACGGGGAAATGTGAGAAGCCTTTCAACCTGTGACGTCACGCTACTTCCGGTACAGGCAAGGCTTTTTTTTTTTTATCAGCGACCAAAAGTTGCGAACTTTATCGTCGATTTTCTCTACTAAATCCTTTCAGCAAAAATATGGCAATATCGCGAAATGATCAAGTATGACACATAGAATGGATCTGCTATCCCCGTTTAAATAAACAATTTCATTTCAGTAGGCCTTTAAAACAAGTAAAACACTCTAACATAAAATCTGCTTAGTGAGAAGAATGATCTTATCAGACAGAAAATAAGCAAATATCACCCTTATTTGACATATTTCATCTTACTTAGATTTCAGTTTTTGCAGTGCACTTACCCGTGTAAAAATGTGTCCAAGGAGGGGGACCTTAAACGCTGATATAGTGAGGCTTAGGCTAAATAATTATTTGTTAAGGGTTATCCGGCTTAGTGTAGACATGGCTTTAGTGTAGACGGGGCCTCAATAGCACACTTCTGTGGTTTTTTTATAACAACAAAGTGTGGCCGTTAAACGCTCAGACATTTCCATGCATGAAAAATGCAGGTGTGATTAAAGTGAGCCATCAGGCAAGACTTTTACCAGCGCTTCCTGTCACCAAGCAACAAACTCCACTTCATGTGTAAGTGTGTGTGTGTGTGTGCTCATGCACCACAACACACCACACACTGCAAAAAGTGAAATCTAAATAAGATGAAATATGTCAAATAAGGGTGATATTTGCTTATTTTCTGTCTGATAAGATCATTCTTCTCACTAAGCAGATTTTATGTTAGAGTGTTTTAAGTGTTTTGGTCCTAAATGATGTCAGTAAGATATTACAGCTTGTTGCTGAGATTTGATGAGCTATATTGAGTAAAACATGCTTGAAACTAGAATATCAACTGTTGTGTCATCAACACTCACAAGTAGAAAACTACTTTTTTAAAGTCATCATTTCTTATTTCAAGCATGAAATAAAAAAATCATGACTTTGACACAATTGTGTCTCATAATTAAAACAGATGACAGCCAAATGGACTTTGCTGTTTTATTTCCAATGAAACAATAGAAAACACATACTCATATAGTAGTACAGTTGGCACAGTACAGTAAACTGACACTTAATATTTAAACATTTAACATGGGACATTTCTAACAATTTTGAACAGAAATAGTTCATGCACATTCAGATGAATTCTTCAAAATTACAATTAAATATTTTTTGGCCGGGGGCCGGGGCTGTATATATGCGCACTAATTGACTGAAAGAGCACGCACTTGGTGCGATGATGTCATGTTATCCATGGAAAAATGCATTTTTAGACAATATGATTTGCCTGAGCGTTGCCTTTTTGCCTTTCCATTAAGAACAATAAACTAGTTTTTAGTATAAGTTTGCTGGTTTCAAGAAATGTAATGCCGAGCGCATATCATTATGTCAAGATAATGGCACTAGCATTTACTTCATTTAAGAATATTTTTCAACATATTGAGCAAAAGGTCTTTTTTTTTCTACCAAGAAAAGTGCACTTGTTATTAGTGAGAATATACTTATTTTAAGCTATTTTTAGGTTCATTGAAGTTAGCTAATTTTACTTGTTTTGGAAAGTCTTGACAAGCCAAATGTTCTTGTTCTATTGGCAGATCATTTTGCTTAGCTCAAGTAAAATGCCCCTAATTTTTTAATTTTTTTTTATTGTTTTTGAACACTGACTTTTTTTTTTTAAGTAATAATTTCTTATTTCAAGCATTAAAAAAAAAATCATGACTTTGACACAATTGTGTCTCATAATTAAAACAGATGACAGCCAAATGGACTTTGCTGTTTTATTTCCAATGAAACAATAGAAAACACGTACTCATATAGTAGTACAGTTGGCACAGTACAGTAAACTGACAGTTAATATTTAAACATTTCACATGTGACATTTCTAACAATTTTGAACAGAAATAGTTCATGCACATTCAGGTAAATTCTTCAAAATTACAATTAAAATTTTTTTGGCCGGGGCCGGGCTGTATATATGCACACTAATTGACTGAAAGAGCACGCACTTGGCGCGATGATGTCATGTTATCCATGGAAAAATGCATTTTTAGACAATATGATTTGCCTGAGCGTTGCCTTTTTGCCTTTCCATTAAGAACAATAAATGAGTTTTTAGTATAAGTTTGCTGGTTTCAAGAAATGTAATGCCGAGCGCATATCATTATGTCAAGATAATGGCACTAGCATTTACTTCATTTAAGAATATTTTTCAACATATTGAGCAAAAAGGTCTCTTTTTTTCTACCAAGAAAAGTGCACTTGTTATTAGTGAGAATATACTTATTTTAAGCTATTTTTGGGTTCATTGAGGTTAGCTAATTTTACTTGTTTTGGAAAGTCTTGACAAGCCAAATGTTCTTGTTCTATTGGCAGATAATTTTGCTTAGTTCAAATAAAATTCCCCTATTTTTGTATTTTTTTTTTCTTCTTTTTGAACACTGACTTTTTGCAGTGCACACAACTTCAGTCTTGTAAAATTACTTAGTCTTCTATCACTCTTAGGTCATATATTTCCAGTACTTGTTGGTACCTCATAGTGAAGCTCGGGAGGCCAGTGAAAATGTTTTATGCTGGAGTGTGCACAGTTTATTAAAAAGAAGGCAGTTCTACTATTTAGAAGTAAAATTGTGTAAAATTGCAAGCGACAACCGGAGCGCAAAATGCATGCATTTATTCAAGAAGGAGTTTATGTTAGGTTGCCAGATTTAAGACATTGTGGCGACAGCACAGACAAGGGTGGGGGGGGTTTGGGTACTCAGGTGCCCTCAGTTACACACCTCCTCCCCAAAAATGCATCATGCATGCCCGGCGGCCAATCGCGAGCTGCCATGTGTTGCCGCCACCTCATTGGACGGCGGCTATTTGGCAAAGTGCTGCCAGGCAGGCGAGTGACGGGCAGGGTTCACAGGCAAGGACGGAGGTGACACGTGGGTCTCTTAAAAAGCAGAGGATGTTGTCAGAACATTTTCAAGAGGCTCGGCACCCGGAACATGAATGCTTAGCCGAAAATAACTTAAGCAGGCGTATAAATCCAATTCCTTACCAACACCATTTTCCTGTGGTGGCTTGCAAGGCGCCAAGATCAATTACCGCTCAGGTACAAGCATTATTGCTGAAGGGCTGCCGTCAACTTCTCATTTTACACATTGCTTTTGTGAGCCACTAATCTTCATGTCTGAATATGCACCAATATGTCGTACTGGAGGGGGTGTTGGATCAGAATATCCCCGCAGTAGGATGTCCAGTGCACTGCAAAAAGTCAGAGTTCAAAAACAAGAAAAAAAAAGAAAAAAAAATGAGGGGTATTTTATTTGAACTAAGCAAAATTATCTGCCAATAGAACAAGAAAATGTGGCCTGTCAAGACTTTCCAAAACAAGTAAAATTAGCTAACTTCAATGAACCCAAAAATAGCTTAAAATAAGTATATTCTCACTAATAACAAGTGCACTTTTCTTGGTAGAAAAAAAAAAGACCTTTTTGCTCAATATGTTGAAAAATATTCTTAAATGAAGTAAATGCTAGTGCCATTATCTTGACATAATGATATGCGCTCGGCATTACATTTCTTGAAACCAGCAAACTTATACTAAAAACTCATTTATTGTTCTTAATGGAAAGGCAAAAAGGCAACGCTCAGGCAAATCATATTGTCTAAAAATGCATTTTTCCATGGATAACATGACATCATCGCGCCAAGTGCGTGCTCTTTCAGTCAATTAGTGCGCATATATACAGCCCGGCACCCGGCCAAAAAAACTGTTAGAAATGTTAAATGTTTAAATATTAACTGTCAGTTTACTGTACTGTGCCAACTGTACTACTATATGAGTACGTGTTTTCTATTGTTTCATTGAAAATAAAACAGCAAAGTCCATTTGGCTGTCATCTGTTTTAATTATGAGACACAATTGTGTCAAAGTCATGATTTTTTTTATTTCATCCTTGAAATAAGAAATGATGACTTTAGAAAAGTAGTTTTCTACTTGTGAGTGTTGATGACACAACAGTTGATATTCTAGTTTCAAGCATGTTTTACTCAATATAGCTCATCAAATCTCAGCAACAAGCTGTAATATCTTACTGACATCATTTAGGACCAAAACACTTAAAACAAGTAAAACACTCTAACATAAAATCTGCTTAGTGAGAAGAATTATCTTATCAGACAGAAAATAAGCAAATATCACCCTTATTTGAGGTATTTCATCTTACTTAGATTTCACTTTTTGCAGTGTATTTGGTGACAAAAGTTATAAGAATGCTGTCGTAGTATTGTAGTTGTATGACAAAAGGCATAATGGTCTACTTGTAGGATTATGGAGTTGTGGTAATACAAGAAAATAGTTAGAAAACAATTATAGTTTGATGACTAAAAGTCGTAGTTTTGCTGTAGTCAAGTTGACATATTATTAGTAATAATTGGTCAGAGTGAAAAAGTGCACTTTTTCAAAATAGTTGTATCATTATTAGCAAAATGTTGTCATTTTATTACACAAACATTTTAGAGAAATGCAAGAGAAGTCTGCTTTCAAGGAAAAATTATGTGAACATTTTTAATCGAGATTAAGGCGAGAGTTGAGTTGGATCACCAAAAAAAAAAAAAAATAAAAAAAAAATTGAATTGAAGTTGTAGAATGATGTGTAAAAATTATAATTTTTGCAGGAATAAAGTCATAAGTTTAACCCTTTATATTTTTTGCGGATAATTGTAGTATTTTTAGGTCAATTCCACAAGAACAAAGTCATAATTTTATGACACAAATATGTAATGTAAAGTTGTAATTATGGATGTCCGATAATGGCTTTTTGCCGATATCCGATATTCCGATATTGTCCAACTCTTTAATTACCGATACCGATATCAACCGATACCGATATCAACCGATATATGCAGTCGTGGAATTAACACATTATTATGCCTAATTTGGACAACCAGGTATGGTGAAGATAAGGTACTTTTTAAAAAATTAGTAAAATAAGATAAATAAATTAAAAACATTTTCTTGAATAAAAAAGGAAGTAAAACAATATAAAAACAGTTACATAGAAACTAGTAATGAATGAAAATGAGTAAAATGAAGTGTTAAAGGTTAGTACTATTAGTGGAGCAGCAGCACGCACAATCATGTGTGCTTACGGACTGTATCCCTTGCAGACTGTATTGATATATATTGATATATAATGTAGGAAGCAGAATATTAATAACAGAAAGAAACAACCCTTTTGTGTGAATGAGTGTAAATGGGGGAGGGAGGTTTTTTGGCTTGGTGCACTAATTGTAAGTGTATCTTGTGTTTTTTATGTGGATTTAATATTTAAAAAATAAATAAATAAATAAATAAAAAACGTTACCGATAATAAAAAAAACTGATACCGATAATTTCCGATATTACATTTTAACGCTTATGTTGATTTAATATAAAAAAAATTATAAAAAATTAAAAAAAATTTAAAAAAATGATACCGATGATAAAAAAAAAAACGATACCGATAATTTCCGATATTACATTTTAATGCATATATCAGCCGATAAGATCGGCAGGCCGATATTATCGTACATCTCTAGTTGATGTTTGTTGATTTGATCTCTAGTTGATGTTTGTTGATTATCTATTTTTATGTTGATTTAATATAAAAAAAAAAAATAAAAAAAAAACGATACCGATAATAAAAAAAAAACGATACCGATAATTTCCGATATTACATTTTAACGCATATATCGGCCGATAATATCGGCAGGCCGATATTATCGGACATCTCTAGTTGTAATAAATGAAAAATTAAGTACCGTATTTTTCGGATTATAAATCGCAGTTTTTTTTCATAGCGATTATTACTCTGGAGCGATTTTTTTTTCCTTCTTTATTATGCATTTTCGGCCGGTGCGACTTATACTCCGGAGCGACTTACACTCCGAAAAATACGGTAATCAAAAATTCCTTTTTGTAAAATTCCTACAAAGGAATTATTGTAAAAGTGAAATAATGTTGATTGATTGATTGATTGAGACTTTTATTAGTAGGTTGCACAGTGAAGTACATATTCCGTACAATTGACCACTAAATGGTAACACCCGAATAAGTTTTTCAACTTGTTTAAGTTGTTTATTTCCCCCATCGTGACCTTTCTTAGTGGTAGTGAGGGACTCCTCTGCTGGCCAACAAGTGTGTGTGGTTACAGTCCCTCGGCACACACACACACACACACACACACACACACACACACACACACACACACACACACACACACACACACTCAGGCTTTTAATGCACTTGTCCTCACATCCATGCAAACATGAGATGAGTGTTTTTAAAATAAATGTCTGGTAGCGCACAAAGGCGTTGACGGGTTGCAGCCTAATTAATGATGTCAGTAGACGTTCAACAGCCTGGAACGGCGGTGTGTGTGTGTGTGTGTGTCTTTGTGTACAGTACGTAAGTGTGTATTTGTGGGGGTTAACCGGGGTGAGAGCAGCTTGAATGGGGGGAGTGGGCTCCTCCTCTCCTCCTCCTCCTTTTCAGCACCCTCTCCGGTTTGCCTCCATGGGCTCGGCCCACCTTTTAAGCGTTTTCTGCAGCCGTCGTAGCCGCCAGACATTTTCATAACCGCCGTAAGTTATCACGACAAGTCTGATCTGCCAATCTACACGAGATTATGTCTGCCATATTTAACTGGGAGGACGTTTTCTTTGGGGAGGGGGGTGTGCGTGGTAAATACTGATTAAGGATTATGGCGAGTTTTGGCATTTCTGACCTTAGGTACATTTTATATCAAATCCTAACATAGGTATCATTTAAAGTGCATAAAGTAACCACAAATAGCACCGTTTCCTTTGCCAGTAGCTCCAATACAAATAATCATTTCCACCTTAACAAATGTCATAATTTGTCAGTTTTAGAGGAGAATTATTGATGTAAAAATACGATTGTTGTTGCCATGCGCAATAACTCGGTCCACATATAGCTCGGTTATTCATTACTAACCATTGTGTTTGCACGAGGCAACATTTCCCATACCACTTCCCATTAGATATGCCTAATTTGAATACTTATTCCAGCAGGAAAACGTGCAAATGTGAAATTCACACTAATGTGGGCCTATTTTCCCTACTTAGTTGCTTGCATTCAGCATCATTTCCTCCGCTTGGTCGAAAGACACAAATGATCTCAAAGAACACCAAATGAATGGCGCTCTGAATGTGTGTGCAGCAGTTCCATTAGAGGGGAAAATCATGTGTGAATTAATGCGACGCCTCATCACACACACACTCGCGCGCGCACACCGTGTAAACACAACAAGTGGTGTTATATTGTCAATAAAAGTTATTTAATAGACATTTGCTCCTGAATGTCATTCCGTTGTTAGATTACAAGTGTCTCAAAGCGTGCGGCAGTGCTTGACACACACACACACACACACACACACACACACACACACACACACACACACACACACACACACACACACACACACACACACACACACACACACACACACACACACACACAAGTTCCCTTGGGCTTGTTGCAAGCCCTCCTCACGCTAGTCAAATATAAACACACACAATTCATGCAGCCTCTATTGGGAGACAAAATATTCTACATGTTTTTATTTGTAACCCACAATTTATTTATTTTTTACCATCTACAATTTTTATAATGAACATTTATGAAAAAAATATAGTGTATTTTTTTCTGCGTTTAGTTAAGCAGGTCATCCACCCGGGCCAGGTCCAATTTTTTTTTTTTAACCATCTACAATTTTTATAATGAACATTTATAAAAAAATATTGAGCATTTTTTTTCTGCATTTAGGTAAGCAGGTCCAATTTTTTTTTTAACCATCTACAATTTTTATAATGACAATTTTTTAAAATATTGTGTATTTTTTTCTGCATTTAGGTAAGCAGGTCATCCTTTTTTTTTTTTACCATCTACAATTTTTATAATGAACATTTTTTAAAATATTGTGTATTTTTTTCTGCATTTAGGTAAGCAGGTCATCCTTTTTTTTTACCATCTACAATTTTTATAATCAACATTTATAAAAAATAGAGTGTATTTTTTTTTCTGCATTTAGGTAAGCAGGTCATCCACCCGGGCCAGGTCCAAATTTTTTTTTTACCATCAACAATTTTTAAAATGAAAGTTTTTTTAAATATTGTGTATTTTTTTTCTGCATTTAGGTAAGCAGGTCATCCACCCGGGCCAGGCCCAATTTTTTTTTTTTACCATCTACAATTTTTATAATGAACATTTGTAAAAAATATAGTGTATTTTTTTTTCTGCATTTAGGTAAGCAGGTCATCCACCCGGGCCAGGTCCAATTTTTTTTTTACCATCTACAATTTTTATAATGACATTTTTTTTAAATATTGTGTATTTTTTTCTGCATTTAGGTAAGCAGGTTATCCTTTTTTTTTTTTTACCATCTACAATTTTTATCATGACAATTTTTTTAAATATTGTGTACTTTTTCTGCATTTAGGTAAGCAGGTCATCCTTTTTTTTACCATCTACAATTTTTATAATGACAATTTTTTAAAATATTGTGTATTTTTTTCTGCATTTAGGTAAGCAGGTCATCCTTTTTTTTTTACCATCTACAATTTTTATAATCAACATTTATAAAAAAAATAGAGTGTATTTTTTTTTCTGCATTTAGGTAAGCAGGTCATCCACCCGGGCCAGGTCCAATTTTTTTTTTACCATCTACAATTTTTATAATGACAATTCTTTTAAATATTGTGTATTTTTTCTGCATTTAGGTAAGCAGGTTATCCTTTTTTTTTTTTTACCATCTACAATTTTTATCATGACAATTTTTTTAAATATTGTGTATTTTTTCTGCATTTAGGTAAGCAGGTCATCCTTTTTTTTACCATCTACAATTTTTATAATGAACATTTTTTAAAATATTGTGTATTTTTTCCTGCATTTAGGTAAGCAGGTCATCCTTTTTTTTTTTACCATTTACAATTTTAATAATGACAATTTTTTATAATATTGTGGGTTTTTTTTCTGCATTTAGGTAAGCAGGTCATCCTTTTTTTTTTTTTTTACCATCTACAATTTTTATAATGACAATTTTTTAAAATATTGTGTATTTTTTTCTGATTTTAGGTAAGCAGGTCATCCTTTTTTTTTTACTATCTACAATTTTTATAATGACAATTTTTAAAAATATTGTGTATTTTTTTCTGCATTTAGGTAAGCAGGTCATCCTTTTTTTTTACCATCTACAATTTTTATAATGACAATTTTTTTAAATATTGTGTAATTTTTTTCTGCATTTATGTAAGCAGGTCATCCTTTTTTTTTTTTTTTTTACCATCTACAATTTTTATAATGCCAATTTTTTTTAAATATTGTGTATTTTTGTGTCTGCATTTAGGCAAGCAGGTCATCCACCCGGGCCAGATCCAGGCTGTGCAGGAGGAGTTCTCTCCCAGCCAGCAGCAGGTCCGGTGGTCCACGGAGATGATTGCTGCGTTCCAGCAGCACCAGAAGGACGGAAAGGTAACGTTTGATAACTCAACAGAGACTTGCATGTGTGTAAGGGAACTTTTAAAGGTAATGGACTCAAATTTGCTGCTCTTGGACTTTTCTTTCTTTTCTTTGTTGGGATGATGTGTCCATAAAGCCACTGAAGCTGCACTCTCATTTAAAGCTCAGTTAGATTCCTAAACGCCGCCGTAATTTCAATGCTCTTCCAAAGCAATTAAAAAGCACCTAAGTGGCACAAATGAAGCATTTCTAAAGACGAGGTGACAATATGGCAAGTGTCCTCTTTTGTGCGTCCCCTGGCACACCTCTGTAGCTCAGTACAATGCCTACTGTACACCCTTGGGTGACTCTCACAGGCAACCTAGGAGCACCAGGGTGAGGATGAGGTAGTGGGGGGAATCCTCAGGCCAATTAAGTGTACAATATTATTGTTCCTAATTTGGTGCATGGTTGGATCCTATGTGTGGAACTCTGTGGGTTATCTGCTGAGGTAATACACAATCTGCACACAACTCTCTTTTCTGCCCACCAGGGCGCCTCTTAGCGAGCGTCGCCTGAGGGACTCCTATATACTCATCCCTCTGTTTGTGTTCATGCATAAGTGTGTGTGTGTGTGTGTGTGTGTGTGTGTGTGTGTGTGTGTGTGTGTGTGTGTGTGTGTGTGTGTGTGTGTGTGTGTGTGTGTGTGTGTGTGTGTGTGTGTGTGTGTGTGTGTGTGTGTGTGTGTGTGTGTGTGTGTGTGTGTGTGTGTGTGTGCAGACTCGAACTACACGGCAAAAAGTCAGTGTTCAAAAACAAGAAAAAATTAAAGCTGCAAGCAGCGTTGGTCGGGTCCGCATTTTGGCAGGTGCTAGTCCTAGGTGTCCCAATACTTTTGTCCAGTGGTAGTCCTGAGTGAGACCTACATAGAGGTTTTTGTTTCGTGTCTCTACGATATTCGTACTGGGTCTTTTTCCTAGGTGTCGCGGCACAGTGGTTGTTTTCTTTGAATGCGCGTAAAATCACAGCAGCGGAGCAACTTTAGTGCTGCGGGTCTTTGAAGGCTCGTAAAATCAAAACGGTAGCACGTATCAAAAAGCCGTACAGAGCTTTTAATCAGAAGGGTTCAATCTCTCTCCTGTAGCAGTTTGAAGCCGAAACAACAAACGCGCTCCGAGGAGATAACGTTTGATGTTTGGTGACCGGTTGTAACAAAAATGTTGTTTTGAAAGAGGAATAGCAAACTTCCTGTTGATTTTTGCTGAAGGATGTCAATCTATGAAATGTAGGTCTAGGTGAGACCTACATAGAGGTATTTGTTTCATGTCTCTAAGACGTTCCTATCGGAAGTTACAAGCAGTTTTGTTTCCTAGGTGCTGCGGCAGTGGAGCAGCATCAGCGCAGCGGGTCTTTGAAGGCTCGTAAAACCAAAAGCGTACTACCTATCTCAACGCCGTAGTCAACTTTTAATCGGAAGGGTTCAATCTCTCTCCTGTAGCAGTTTGAAGCCGAAACGACAAACACGCTCGGAGGAGATAACGTTTGATGTTTGGTGACCGGTTGTAACAAAAATGTTGTCTTGAAGGAGGAATAGCAAACTTCCTGTTGATTTTTGCTGAAGGATGTCAATCTATGAAATGTAGGTCTAGGTGAGACCAACATAGAGGTATTTGTTTCATGTCTCTAAGACGTTCCTACCGGAAGTTACATGCAGTTTTGTCTGTGTTTTCCTCTGAGGAGCAGTTTTGTCTCTGTTTTCTTCAAAAAATTATGTAGAGCACAATTTTGAGTTTTGGGGTTCGTTTTTTTTTTAGATAGCAATTTCCAACTGTCCCGATGTGTGTGAGAAGTTTGGTGAGTTTTGAAGTATGTTAAGGGGGTCAAATTAGAGGTCAAAAAGCAAAAATTAGTGTTTTTAGTCATTTTTAGTCTTGAACGGGGAATTGCCAACTTTTTGTTAATTTTTGCCCGAAGAAATTAATTAATGAAAAGTAGGTCTAAGTAAGACCTACATAGAGCTTTTTGTTTCATGTCTCTAAGACGTTCCTACCGGAAGTTACAAGCAGTTTTGTCTGAGTTTTCCTCTGAGGAGCAGTTTTGTCTCTGTTTTCTTCAAAAATTATGTAGAGCATATTTTTGAGTTTTGGGGTTCGGTTTTTTTTTAGATCGCAATTTCCAACTGTCCCGATGTGTGTGAGAAGTTTGGTGAGTTTTGAAGTATTTTAAGGGGGTCAAATTAGAGGTCAAAAAGCAAAAATGAGTGTTTTTAGTCATTTTTAGTCTTGAACGGGGAATTGCCAACTTCCTGTTAATTTTTGCCCGAAGAAATTCATTAATGAAAAGTAGGTCTAAGTAAGACCTACATAGAGCTTTTTGTTTCATGTCTCTAAGACATTTGTACTGGGAGTTAGAGGCAGTTTTCTTCAAGCAATTGTGATTTTTGGGGTTTGGTTTTTTTACCAAAGAGTTTTGTTCGCGTTTTTTTAAGTGTGCGAAAAATTTGGTGAGTTTTGAAGCATGTTAAGGGGGGCAAAGTAGTCCGCAAAGCTGCGGAATAATAATAATAAAGAATAATAATAAAACCTTACAAATTCAATAGGGTCCTTTCGTCCCATTGCAAAAGGACTCCCTTTGGGATTCCTTTGACAATGGTCCTGTGCGGACCCTAAAAATACAAAAGTTAGGGGTATTTTATTTGAACTAAGCAAAATTATCTGCCAATAGAACAAGAAAATTTGGCTTGTCAAGACTTTCCAAAACAAGTAAAATGAGCTAACCTCAATGAACCCCAAAAATAGCTTAAAATAAGTATATTCTCACTAATAACAAGTGCACTTTTCTTGGTAGAAAAAAAAGGAGACCTTTTTGCTCAATATGTTGAAAAATATTCTAAAATTAAGTAAATGTTAGCGCCATTATCTTGACATAATGATATGCGCTCCAAAAAAAAAATGTATTGTAATTTTGAAGAATTTATCTGAATGTGCATGAACTATTC